>NC_134576.1:76761754-77093606 GCF_050947875.1 Dermacentor variabilis | reverse complement strand
CTGGTGGCCCCTTCTACGTGTGTCACCGGCTCCATTGTATATAGAAAGTCGAGGAATTGAGGAAGCGAGGAGCCATGATTGTCTTTCACTGGAGTGGTACGTGCTTCGAAGGTACACTGATGCGATGCCTATTAGTGGTACATGACTTCCAGGTGAAGCTTATGTCTCTTGGCCTTCTGATATGAACGCCTCGATTACTTCACCGTTTCTTTTCTTTTTCTTTTCTTTCTTTTTTGTCTTGGAAAGAGAAACTCGACCTGTCTCTCGTGGCTCAGCCATCCTGGGGCGTTAAATCTAGTAATTAAAGAATAAAATTTCTTGCGAAAAGTTCGTGCATTGCATATTTTGCCGGCGCTGCTGCTCCCTGTCCGATGAATTATCTCTGTACACTAGAATTACGAATATGCCCATCAGAACCGCCCACTCTCGCGCTGCTTTAAACAGGCGCGCTAGAATCATAACGAGGTGCCCCGAAAACGATCGTCAAACTCGAAACTTCCGCATTCTGCTACTTGGGCGCTCAAACTGAAATAGTTGTATGCTTCTGTTTTCCTTACGTGTCACGGCACGTGTAAATTTGGCATATACCATCAGTTTTCACAAACAGGCAGTTTCGAAACACCTAACTGTAGGGCTCGGCTGGTTGCCTCCCCCCCCCCCCCTATAGCAACCAGACTCTAACACGAGACAGTGCGGCGCCACCGTCGAGCTCATCTGCTAACGGTTCACTAATTGAGGCGACGCGGCATGGGCCGCGGCTTTCCGCCAGCAGTCGTCGGCCCTGTTGTAGCGCTGATGTTCGCCGCGGCCCGCCGTCGCGACGTCGCTGGATTCTCCGCTTCCCCAATTAACGCCCGACTCCAAATGTCCCGCGAAAAGCTCGCCGGGTCGCGATATTTCCCCTTTCGGGAAATGGACAGCACATACGCGTGCGCGACGGGCGGACGGACGGACGGGCGAGGGAGCGGTTCGCGCCCGACGCATCGGGGCTTTCCGTTATACCGTCACCAGTGTGCTCTCCCTCTCTCTCTTTCTCTCTTTCCCGTCCGTTCCCTCCTTTTTTTTTTTTCTTTCGTTGTCATTTTTCGTTCCCCTGCTGCCGACGCCGCGCTTTCCTACAAAAATTACTGATGAGGTATACCTGGCGCTAACGTCTGCCGGAGCTGTTTGTTCAGCCATGATTATTCAGGCAGCGCGGGAGTGATGCCTTGTGCAAATTCGGAAGACTTCGTTGTCCTTGCATGCGAGGCTTCAGGAGTGGCGACGGGCAATACGCAGGAACGGAGCCCGGAGCTAGCGTTTTCGTTCTGCGGAGAGGACGAAGCCAACGTACTGCAAAACGCTCCCTCGAGCAGCACTTTGTTTTCTTATCGAAATGCGCGGCAAGACGTGCTGCTTAGCTTGCTCATTTTCTGCGCATAGTTACGCAAAGTCGCCTCGAATTCGTCGTTTGGGCATCGTACAACCTTGTGTCTTTGCAAATTGATAACTTCACCGCGACGTTTTGTTATAAATGAGACACTTCGCCATGATTATTCGTGTGCGCGGAAATTTGTTGCTTTCGTGCGATAGGAAAACTGAGATTGATTGAAAATAAATGATCACTGCCAGAAACTTTTGAAGCTACAGGTACGGAAAATTAGGCAAATCCATGTGGTACCCACCGTGTCTGTTCCAATGGAGAGATCGCAGCGCCAGAGGTGCCTGTAGCAATTTTAGTAAGGAACTCAATGGTTCGCGCTGACGCATCCGGGCCATCTATTACCGTCATCAGGCGTTCTCTTCCCGTTCGTTCACTGTCCGTTATTTTATTTTTGTTCCCCAATCGGCTACGTAATGAAGTTTCCTTTAAAATAAAGTTGGTTGATCCGTCTTTCGGAAGGATAACAGGAAAGCACAGGACGACAGCTTCTCTGCAGAGTCACAAATACAAGCCCATAAATGTGCACATAAGTCACAAGTCCATAAATGGGCACAGCCTCGTAGTAATTACTGTTTCGCTGGAAGCGCGAAGCAATGACAGCGATAGCAAGCACGCGAGACTTGTTGCAATGGGCCTTATAGCCTGTGCCGCTGTGCAGTGTAAACAACACCCGTGAGGCTACCAGGCGTCATAGCATATCTGACGCGACGGCGAGCGCGTACGTGGCTAAATGCGGCTGTTTGGGGCTGTTCTCAGTAATGACTGATCGCTGACGCCCTGGTGGTACGGCCGCTATGGGGCTTCCGCGCAGCTTGCGGGGTTGGCAGCCATAGAAAAAACTCCTAGCTGACCTCCAGCCTGTAGCCGAGGAAACACGTGACAGGCAAAAATTGTGCATTGCTGGCTAAAAAAGAAAAAAGAGAAAAACGCGAAGTTCTCGTTTATCCTTGTGAGGGGTACGCACGGTAACGTTTATGTTCTAGCCAGCGAAAATTACGCTTCAGAACAAAAAGGTAGACGTTTCTTGTGTACATTGATGGTGGTTTCCTAACTGCGCACATTAGGCAGATCTTTAAGTGGACAGATCACTACAGGAAACTCTGGCGCTAGTGTCTACAGTAGCCGCAAGGATGGCTGTGCAGCCAGCCTAGGAGCGACGGGCACTACTTGAGTTTGCCTAAGCTTAGTCCTTTCTCTTTCTTTCTTTTTTTTTCTCTTTTGCTTCGATCGGCGCTGTCGCTTTCCAGATTAACCTTCTCCAACGAGATGTTCCGTAAACGAAACTGTTTGCGGCGAGTATTCGCATTAGCCTAAACTAACCTCCTTTATGTGTCTGGAAAACTATCATTTCTTCAAAATTTAGAACGATAAAGCCTAATGAATAGCGCCGCAGGAAGCGTCTGAAGCGAAATGAAGATCGCAGCGTCAGTTCCGTCTAGTAATTTTGCTATGAAACTCGGTGGTTCCCGCGGAGGCATCCGTCCGAGGGCTTTCCGTCGCCATCACCACTGCCTACTCGCCCCTTTTGCCCCTCTCTCTCTCTTTCTCTCTCTCTCTCTCTCTCTCTCTCTCTCTCTCTCATTTCTTTTTTTTTCTTTCCCCCATCAGCCACGCTATTCAACCCGTCCAATCGATCAACGCGCCACCGCACTTACGCGGCGTCGAGAGAGAGAGAGAGAGAGAGAAAGAGAGAGAGAGTGCTAGAGCGACCTCTCCCGAGGCGCACGGTGAGCGCGCTCATTTTTCTCAATTAGTTGTTTTCCGCGGCGCGTCGGCCCATGGTTCGCGCGCGCCGGTTGTTCGCGCCTTTTTCCACGTTGGCCAACTGCCTGGCGCGCGCTTCTCCGGCGCCCGCTCTGTATTATTAACGAAACCGGCGCCATGTCTGTCTGTGTGTCCGTCCGTCGGTCTCTCTTTCGCCAGGATTTCGTATTCTGTCACTCGTAGTGACTCGCTCGCACACCGGCGATCTCCTCACTCCTAGTGATTTCGGGCGCCCGCGCGCCCACGTCGTGCGAAAGCGCGAGAGCGTTGCGATAAGACGAAGCTGCGTTTGTACGAACACCAGTGTAGTATAGCACGTCCCGGTCGTAGCGAACAGGCCTAATGCGCTAAGTATATAGTTTGATGTACAGTTGAATGAACCCCGACATTACGAATTTCTCGGTGTTACGAGGGAATCCAAATTCGTCGTGTGTTTTGCCATTTGGTTTGATGCATTTACGAATCCGGTCTTACGAATGAAGGGGTCACGTTCGTACTCCATTTTACGAAACCATTCCGCGGGGCAATGACACTGAAAAGGGCTGACGCAGGCCTGGGCGCAACGGATAATTTTGTTGACGAGGGCCTCGCGAGGCTCTTTGCCAATGCAGCACAACTGTCGGAGTATTGACGACAGGGATGCCCACATAGACCGTTTGGCGACAGCCAGTGAAGGCACGGACGCCGTCAGCCTCCTCAGACGATTTTTTGAGTCCCCAGAGGAAAAAGAAAGGGCTATAATCGCTGTCAAGATATAGCAGAGCTGCCTAAAGTCCTTAGTGACAAACCGTAGGCTGGCTGTCTTCGCTAGAAATAGTTTGCAAATAAATTGCACTATTACCCGTTGGTCTCGTAAAATCGGGGTTCAGCTGTATCCGATCATTCGCTATACCCAACAAGCGTCCTCTGCAACAAACATTAACAAGCTTCTGTGAAGCACTCGTTATATACAGATTTGTCTCAAATAGAAAAAAGAAGCAAAGGGTCAAGCAATCATTGAAATCGAAACTACGCGTAGCAGCCAGGAATATTTTTCCGGCACCTTCTAGTGTTTTTTTTCTTCAATGTCACAGGGAATGGCTTTCTGGGTTTCCTAGATCTTGCATATCTGCTTAATTCATTCCTCTCGCCCCAGTGCACAGTAGCAGCGTGACACATCCAGTGGAGAAATTGTCATTATGTTTCGGGCGATTTCCGCGAGCCCGAGAGGGCATACCGCGGAATCGACAATTAAAAAGATTAAATTAGGGGGCCTTACGTTTTGAAACCACAATTTATTATGAGGCACATCGTATGAATGGACTCGAGAAATTTCGACCACCTGGGCTTCTTTTACAGGCACCGAAATCGAAATACACGGGTGTTCTCGCATTTCGCTCTCGTCCAAATGCGGCCGCCGTGGCATGGATTCGATCCCGTCATCTCTTGCTTGGAAGTCCAACACCATAGACACTAAATAAACACGGCCGGTAAAGGTCGACAGTACCCATTGCACTGTTCATTATGAGCGAGTTGTTTTCCATGAGTATCGGTAAATAAGTGTCGCCTATTTTATTTGAAGCTTAATTCGTTTTATTCGGATTCGTTGTATTCGAGTCTAACTGCATAGCAATACGCAAATATTCGAACATTTCCTTTTTTTTTCATATATTTTACAACAGCTTCTTGGCTCATGGTTAAGCGAACTCGTAGCATTTTACCCCAGTTTATGCCAAAGTCCGGCTCTTTGATAGAGAAATCAATTCGAGCTCCTCTATAAAAGCTTGAATCTTCTTTATTCCGTTTTTTTTTTTTTTTGAATACGAGTCCATTGACGATGTCAGTGCTAACGAAATCTTGAAAGCGGAGCAGGATTCTTGAATATTACTCAGAATTAGCATAGCGCAAATCTCTAAAGAGCATATTTTGTGACTTTGTGTCACATTGAGTTGCTTGTTAATTTTCCGTTTGATGAATGATAAGATTTTCCACTTCGCATTGACTTGCGCATCATCAGAGTGAGAATTTTGAATAGATGGTGGCCCAATAACGGTAGTGATGTACGAGCATCCATATGTAGGAAACATATGACTCATATGCAGCTCATAAAGTATTTCTCTTAGGTACGCGCTGTCTCTTGAGGGTTGTTCTGGCAGAGAATTGGTTTTGTTTAGCCTCTAAACACCTAAGCCTATACCTCAACGCCTAAAAAACCTAAGCTCTGTTAGATGTTCTGATACTCGCCGTGGACGGCCAGATAGGTCACTAAATGGGCAGCGGCCATATTTAGTATCGTTACAATTTTGACGAAACCGGCACAAAAGACCGCTTCGTGAAGACAGCACCGGAGGTGAAGCGTCGTAGCAGACACGTTGAAGTTAGGCTACGGCAACTTTATGCCGATTCGAGAGGCTGGCTCTCACCTGTGGTCATGTGTGTACGTGTTCCCACTGTCTTCGTAATTTCGTGCAGCTTAAATTTGATAATGCGTGTTTTCTCCACCTTTTCCGACACTAGTCATGTAGCCATACCTTAAAGAGGTCCCCACGGGTTATGCATTTACCTTTCCCATGCGGTCCTTAAAATGACGGTCGGACAGACGGATGTACGTGCGATATTTGTGTGAAGCAAGGTACAATC
The DNA here is from genome assembly GCF_050947875.1 of Dermacentor variabilis. Lineage (NCBI taxonomy): Eukaryota > Metazoa > Arthropoda > Arachnida > Ixodida > Ixodidae > Dermacentor > Dermacentor variabilis. Next base: position 77,087,800 of record NC_134576.1, on the reverse strand, counting down.
CTCGTAATACAATTAGGTGTGTGTGTGTGTGTGTGTGTGTGTGTGTGTGTGTGTGTGTGTGTGTGTGTGTGTGTGTGTGTGTGTGTGTGTGTGTGTGTGTGTGTGTGTGTGTGTGTGTGTGTGTGTGTGTGTGTGTGTTTAGGCGTGCTGGCTGTGTAACGTGTCACCTTTCTGTCGAGGCAAAATGGAAATTTCCTTCCTGCCCCGACACATTTCTTTTGCACCCCCTCTTAACCAACTCTCCTTCTCGCCTCCACATGCTTGCACGCATATCAAGCTCCCCGTGGTGACTTCTCAATTCCGATACTTCTCGGACATCCACGCTAGCCTCGTCCGCTCAAGAGGCTGAAAGAAATTGCACTCTATTAAGACGTGTTCAACCGCTCTCTCTCTTTCCTCATCGGTTGATGGCGATGAAAGGTACGTACGAGCAGCCAGCGCCACCTTGACAGAAAAAAAAAAGAAAAAGGCGCGGAATCGACTCGACCAGTCGCTGAGCATCGCGGTCGGCAAGCTCGATCCGAGAGGGTAGACGCCACCTCGCTCGTTAAAGATTTAGTCTCCGCCCCACTGAGGAGCTGCAGGCGCGCCAGCTCGATCCGGACGAGGGAAAACTTCATTCCCCCTTGAGACTCTTCCGCTTCGCACTCGCGCTTTCAACATCCGCGCGAGCGGAAAGAGAAAGGCCCTGGCGCGTTGGAAGTAACGCTTCGGTCGTGGAGCGAAGCTGGAGCCCTGGAGGCGGGCTGCACCCAAAGAGAAGCGCTGCGAGCAGATAACACAGGCGAAGAAAAGGAAGAACAAAACGAGCTCCTGGAAAGAGCTGTAGAGACGCGGGGGCCCGGAGTACGATTTATAAAAAGAAAAAAAAAAGAAAAGGAGAGGCAGACGCGAGAGTTTCGGAGGAAGCGCGAACGTAAGCCTCGCCTTAGCCGGATACAGCGAACGGTGTCTGGGGATTGCTCGTGCAAAATCCCCGCGCGCGCTGTCTACATTTGCTCGTGGAATAAGCAGCGTGGAGGTAACTCAAAACAAGGAAGCTCGCTTTGCCGCGGACCCTTTCTTTCCTTTGCTACTCACTTCGCTCTCTCTCTATTTTTTTTTTCATTTTGTTTATACGAGTTTGGCCAGCGCGCATATATGCCGCGCAATGTTTAGGCTTGACTACATCTGCAGACCCGTACGACTATTTCTCTTCCTATATTTTTTATTTTGTTCTTGCACTGAGAAAGTGTAGCAGCTCGATACGGGAGTGGATGGGGGAGAGTCGGGAGAGTGTGTCTGCGATTTTAAGAGCGTTAACGCTCTGTTTTAAAAGCGACGCGCACGATAGGGCGGCAGCGTGGTAGGGCCTAGGGGGCGCGGCAGCGGCCATGGGTTAAGGCTCGCGTTTCCCGCCATTTTTCTTCCCTTCACGGCGTTTGCGTGCTCGCGCTGTAAAAGAGGGAGAAAAAAATATGCAAGGCGTGCGTAGTCGTTGTAGTTCGCATTCGAATTTTCCCAGCTTTGTTGAGGGCGAACGAGAGTCGTGGGTGCGCAGCGGTCGCACACACCAACAGGGACGCCGATGTCCCGTCGAGATATGCAAACTACGCCGGTTCCGGCCATGAATGCTTAAAACTGCGAGACGCGAAACTCGCTCCCATTTATGTTTTTAGCTTTCGCTACATTTTTTTTCTTTCTTTCCTAAGAAAGGCAAGTTTGTTGCCTCGTCGTCAGGCGTGTCGCGATGAATAAGCCAACGAAAGATAAATTGTCGAACAAGAAAAATGAACAAAATGTGCCAAGAATTCCTTGTCCGCGCATGACCTGGGACACGCGCTTGCACTGCGTGAGGTCCACGCTTCTGCGCAGGCGCGCAACATCGGCTGTAATCTCGATACTTTGGCTTTCTGGCTTTGTCAATATGACGAAAAGAAACTGGCGGTTCGAAAATCTCGAGTGGGAATCGAAATCGTACAGAATATTTGGCATGTTCTAATGAAACGTCGCAGGGTCCAACGAGCCTTAATCATGGAATTAGTCGGATTAATCGAACACGCTCTCAAAACAGCTAAAATGCTAGGCCCAAGGTCTTCGGTTTAGGCTTTAGCTCGAGACCTCCTATGCAGATACACAAGAACGGAGAATTTTGTTTTCTCAGAAACAATTGTACCAATTTAAATGAGCTTTTTCTCATTCAAAAGCAACAATATCTAGTAACTGCGGAAAGCAATCTTGTTTATTTACCCCGGGCAATTTTTTTTTGAAGTCTTCTTAAAAATTGTAAAGCTTCAGAAAGCTCTACGGTGAAGCATGCAACCTTATACCTCAGCAATCAAAGCGATACGTCTTAAGAGACATCGTTTTCATTGCTGAGTTATAAAGGGCAGCTGATAATAAATCTAAAGCAGGCGAAATTCACGTATCACACGCTGCACTGAAACGTGCCTGTAATTTCTGAAAACGACGTGTACCCGTGTGCCATGCTTCGCGTGCACGTTAAGGAACCCCAGATGGCCACACTTATTCCGGAGTCCCCCCACTACGGCGTGCCTGATGTAATCATATCGTTGTTTTGTAACGTGAAACCCCAGAATGTAAGCTTCAAGCTTATGATATCGGGAGGAACCGAACACGCTCTCTGAAGACAGCGACCTCCGGTCGTTGCAATTACAGTACTTGATTGAACCTTTCACAGCCGTTTCCCGAGATAGCTCGGGCAGCCACCCTCGCACAGCCCTCGTCACTCCTGAGTGTGCTCGTTTTGTGTTTTCAGCACAATTCTTGCGTCTCCAGGAGCAACTCTTGGAAGAAAGAAACATTGTGTACTGCTTTTGCTTTTCCCGGTGCGGTCATCTAAATATACAAAAAAGTTATGTTAGTTTCCTGGCGGCAAGTGCAGGAACTATCTGAGTGCCCTGTATCAGCAGGGCAGCCCTGGCGAAGCAGGTTGGTCCGTGCTTTGACAGACTAAGATATTGCTGCACGCCTGTGGTATTTGCTTGTCTGAACGAGGCGCGTGGGCACCATCACTCCAGAAAAGAGGAGGAAGAACGAACTGGGTTCGCGCTGTGAATGTAACCGGTCAGCGCTGCAACCGCTGTTGTAAATATACACTGTAAATTGTTGCTCGTCTTACTGACTCGTCCTTCGCGTAACATTGTGGTGGAGTTGCGGGGTACTGTTGACGTTGATGTTATGAACTGTTGATGAATCATGTAAGGAAGAAAACAGATGATGGAGAACCTTCTATGCATCATGAAATGTTCGCTGAACCAGCAGGCAGGAGAGAGAGAGAGGAAAAGCTGGGAGGTTAACCGGGCGCGCGTCTGAACAGGCACGAAAAGACAGTGGAAACTAAGAAGCAGTCGAAAAAAAACAACTGTACCCACATGGTTAGCAGGTTTGTTTTAGCGTTTCAACGTCTACCCTTCGGTTTTGAATGACGCCGTATCGGAGTGGCTCTCGCGTTTGCCCACCTATAGTTGTAAAACGTGCACCGGTCGATATCTCAGTCCGTCAAAGTTCTTGCGTCACTTACCAGCCGGTTGAATCGCAATTCCGATTGAATAAGTGCACGTGGACTGTTCTCAAAATGCGGCGTGATTACTCACCGCAAGGGCATCCAGAACTTTCACCTCTGTGGTTACGCCAATCAGAGGACTGCAGTGCGGAACCTTTATGCCGTTTGCAGAGTGATTAAATCGACGCAGCGTCACGTATTACTGTTACTCGAGCCACCGTCTACGTACATTGCTCTCCGTCTAATATTCTTTTTGCTCACGACTGTAATTCATGAAACACAGGGAACGACATTGGCTACGACTGCGCGCTCATAAATTTCGACTCGGGCTGCGAATACCGCATCCATCTTTCATGTCCCCCGTAATCTGGCCAGAGAGGATGCGCATACACGCCCATTCGTGCGCGTTCGCATATCAGTTCACCTGTTTAGCGAGACCCGCACGGGCGCAGAACACACAGGGCCTCATATATAATCTATCTGCAAGAAGATTCGAAAGTGCCCGAGAAAGAATGCAGCGCGAAGTCGGCGTGGAGGGCAGCAGGAACGTCGCGAAATGGAGGTATGACACAAAGGCGCCGCTGCTGCTACTGGAAGAAGAGATTTCGGGAGAAATTCCGTCGGTGCACGGGGGTACAATGGGCGCATCGTCTTTGCCCAGGAAAGCGTAGATTCCAGAAACGTTTCTTCCTTCCTTTCTTTTGTGGCGTGCAACGGGGAGTCAACAACAGCTAAAGAAAGGGGGAATTCAAGGCGAAAGAGGGCAGTCAGAAAGCGGGACGAGCAAGGATTGGAGAAGCGTAAGGCAGCGACGCCACGCTGCCTCGCAGCAACGTCGAGATTAAAAAGTAGGAGAAGGAAACGAACGGGGAAGACGGCAGAGGCGACCGCTGGCGGCAGCGTCCTCTTGATGAATCGGCGTTTCCCCCCGCGGGGAGCCGTCGTCGTCGCGAACGTCTTCGCGGAGGAGATATTGAGATAGATATGGCCGAAAAAAAGAAGGGAAGGGCGCGCTCTACGGTTAAGCGAAGACCCAGGCACGGTACACCGTTGAGGAGAAGCGGCGCGTATACCGGTTTCACCCGTCTGTAAGGCACGTGCGAACTAATGGGTAGGCTTAGAGATCGCGCGAACAACGGAAGAAGAGCATCCACCTTTAGAAAAGAGGAAATTATGTAGTCTGTGCCGACGGCAAGAAGAGGTTTGCCGTTACTTAAGATTTGAAGCCTCCCATCCGTGTTATTGCATGGATCACTCCTTCGTCGAATAATAAAGACTCCGAAGTGCTTCTCGCATTTGGGTAGCGACGTGAGCAGCAGCTAGATGTTGATTGTACGTTCGGTCGTGGCAAGCTTATCATCATTATCATTACCGCTTTTCGTTTACCATATGTCAGTTTGTTGAAGCGCTGAGAGGAAGGGAGTAGCTGAAGGCTCTTCTTGCTCACTCTCTACACAGCGGCCCATCTAAGAGAACAGAACGGAGCCGGTCAGGATTAAATCCCGCACCAACAGTGGGAAGAAGCAAAGACACGCTCAGACACATGACTTCACACTGTCTGTGTATCTCCAGCAGACTACTTTCAATCGAAAGCAACTCGGGAGAGTCGGTCAGGCCCGCAGAAACAGACGCGAAGCTAGAGAATCGTATGAGCGTTCAGTTTATTTTATTCGATGAATCTACGCAGCTTATCTGCCATCTTACAGACTGTCTGTCTGTCTGTCTGTCTGTCTGTCTGTCTGTCTGTCTGTCTGTCTGTCTGTCTGTCTGTCTGTCTGTCTGTCTATCTATCTATCTATCTATCTAATCTATCTAATCTATCTAATCTATCTATCGTTCGGTATACCTCATTTCTGACATAACGACAGGTACCGATTCTGCCCTCCATGCGCGTTATTTAGGACGTTTCCTCTTCGTAGAACGCATATACCACCGTGTGTGGATACAGCGCTCGCCGCTCCAGCCCATTCCGCCAACGCCGGTCGATTTTGTTTTCCTCCGAGCGACGTCCGCGACGGCCCAAGGATCGCTTCGTTGGCGGGGAGCCCTCTCAGCACGTCTTCCGGGCAATCATCGAAACGGCGGGTAATTTCGCCGCCTCCTAACGCGCGCCGCGCTTCTCCCAGCCTGCCGATGCCTGACCCGGAGATACAGATAATCACCTGGCAAGCCATGAAGCTCGCTCGCCGCCGAGGTTTGCCCCTTTTGGGTCATGACGGCGTGTTTTGATGGCTTCCGGGCAACTCAAGCGTTCAGGGCGATCGTCGGGAAGGTCTTTTTTTGTTTAGAAATCACGTCGAGAGTGGACGGGTAAGCTGTTTCCGACCGCCGCTGCAATTTCGACATATTTGAGGCGTCTGTCAAAGTGCCGTCCTTAGCGTTATTTCGATTCTCAAGGAAGTGACCAGTATACGCGGGTTCCGATTATTACAAAAAGAAAAGTAAGAACGATATCGTGGGGCGGGACTGACAACAGCCGCGTTGTAGGCTTAGCGACTTACCGGTGGCTTTTACGCAATCGCCCGTATTTCTTGTCGCTTTCGCCTATTCCTTGCCGTTCTGCGTTTTCCTTCCGCTGAAGTGACCTCATTGTAGCGTCAGAGACTATCTTCGCGCTTGGTGTTTGTTTCAGCAAAAGGTTTGCTTGTAAAGACTTCATTCTTGATACTCTGCTCGGTATGGACCTAGCGTTACTTCTTTTCCATAATTTTCACGTTTTTTAGCGCACGAAAAGGCACGAGAGACAGAAGTACGACGCGGACACAGCGCTATGTCCGCGTCGTACTTCTGTCTCTCGACCCTTTTCGTGCGCTAAAAACGCAAAAGTTATCGAATACCAACATGCCCAAACTTACGCTCTTTCAAGAGACTTGTTTCCTTATGTTGCAGGTTTCGTCATCTAACCTATGTGGGTAACACAAACTTTCACCAATTCATCTGTTTAAAACAGCTTCAGTAGTGCGTTCTCCGGCGCCCTGCTCACGCCCGCCACTGTTTGTTTGTATTTGTATTGATTGCGTTACTCGGTCGTGCGGCATGTAGTGAGTCCACGCGAAAGCATCGTCTGACAATTGCAAGATAATCCTCCGCACCCTCCTTTGTTTCGTATTCATGGGAAAGCATGGAGGAATGCATCCGAAACACGCCTGCCTTCCACACTGCGTGCACCTATTCCATCACACCGGTCTTTGGATGCTAGAGGGGAGAGCAGCGGGTGTTCCATACATTTTTAAAGAACATGGTTTCCCTCGATGAGGTTGCGAATATTTAGCTATCCGTCTAGTGCTCGCCTCCCGCTTAACATCATCCTGTGAGAGAACTGCTAATGAGCTACGCGGCGATACCAAACGCATTGTCATCTTCTGTTGTTCGTCACGTATCTTTTTTTATTTGTTTGTTTCAGTATCGATGAAACACACACGCTCAAACACAGCCGCACGCTGTCGCCCGCTCACTCACTCACTCACACTTACGTTCGCGTAAAACACATATATATGCACACAAACCCCAAGGCACCCTCGTTTGCCTCGCACTCCCACATTCCCGCAATGTAGGCACGCGTTGCGTGCCCGCGATCGTCATCTACAGAAGCAAAGAGCGTACGAAAAAGGAGCGCGCGAAGAAGCCGCGGGTAAAACGCGCAGGGAGAGAATCTGTGGAAAGGGAAGAGAACGCGCACAGAAATGCGTGGGCGCGTTCCCTAGCGCTGGAAAGGGGAGCGACGGACGGGCACGTTATGCTCCCATGACGGGTACTGCGCGGTTGTCCCTACTCTCCCTTACCATGCTGGTTCTCCGTGGCGGCGGCCGCCGTCTTTGTTATACCACAGCACCCTACGGGGGACGATCGGGGGCGGCTGCTGTAGCGTGCGCTGTCCTGCGCCTCTGGTCGAGGACGAGACGAAGCGCAGCGGAGTTCAGCAGCGCGATTGATCGCCTTCGCGGCATAATAGCCGACGCCACCCGCCAGGCGGTTGGAGGGGGAAGAACCCAAACACGGGCGATGGAGAGAGCGTGTGTCGCATTCGGAAAGCCGTCTCCCAGACCCCTCAGGTCTTTCGGATGCGCGTAAGACATTGGGGATTTCGTGGGGAAATAATTCTTTTCCTTCTCTGGATGGCTTTCTTCGGCGGCCTCAATAGGAAACGAAGCTTTGAGATACGTTTTTTGTTATTTTCCTTTGTTGCGTGTTTGCGTCTGTGTGTGAGTGAGAAAGAGCCGTGGAAAGATGGTAGCATGCTTCTTGTAGGAATGTGGATTCAAGCAAAAAAAAAAGACTTGTCGATCCTGGGTTGAATACCCTACGACATATTGCTCCCAATTGTCGAATGACCACCAAAGCTGCCGTTGATATTTCGCGTCTTTTTATCTTGGTTTTCTTTTGTTGTTTTTTTCGGTCAAGCCCAACTCCTACCCCATTGGTAAATGATTTCTCGCACGATTATACATTTCTCGTTCTTTTTTTTTCTTCTTTGAACCTCTTATGTATTCCTCCCGTTTCAATTCCGACGCTTGGAAATTCCCTCGAGAATCGCCCTAGGAATTCTGCGCACCATTTGTCCCGTTTCGTTCATTCTGTACTCGGCCGTTTTGAGTGCTGCATTTCAAAGCGGTGATCCCAATCGGTCTATCCAATCCTTGTCGCCTCCGAGGGGGGAATTCCCGAGCGGTGTGTCAGATCGCCCCAATGAAAGAAGACACCGAAAGAAAGTTCATGTCGAGCGTGCAGCTCTTCAATGATCGCTTTGTTTTGCACATGTCTGAGCACGTAAAAGAAAAGGAGAAAAGGAAAGAGCTGAACGGAGAACACACCTGTGACACGCGGCTTACCGAACTAATCTCGCTAATGCTCCGCGGAGACGCCGACTCCGGCACGGCAACCGTGCTTTCCAGTCACGGTCTCTGTTTAACAAACCGTTACGAGGAACTGGTCGCACAGTGTGGCTTCCCTGACTCCTTTACGCATCTCGTTACGGGCCTCGACTGTGTTCGTGTAACAGCGATCAGTTAACCCCGTAATGTCGATCATATCGCGTGCCACGTGCAGACACTCTGGCACTCTCATGGTGTTTTATGACGCGCTGTAGAATGACGAATGCACACAGGATCATTGACGAGTCGCTTTCCAGAAGGAAATATTTAAACAGGTATCTAAAAGTACCAAACCGCAGATATCGTGTTCACTTGTTCGAGTGACTATTATTCTTTTTTTTCCTTCTTATGAAGATTATTTCAAGCCTGCACTTTGAACTTTACGCCACGAAATTGCTTTACGCATTCACCAACTCGTTTTGCTGGGATATTACTGCTTTTCGCGATAAAACTTGGGGTATTTATTCCTCTTGTAGCCGCGGCCCTGGATTTTACGTTCCACCTTGAAAGAAATGTGGCGTCTGCAACAAAAAAAAAGCATTAATCATACGTTCTATACATTAAGTGCACTGTCTTGGTCCTTGGTCCGCCATATGAACTGCAACTTTGATATTTCGTATGCACATTATAAAATAACGAAACGCCCGTCATAAGGAAAGGATAAAGGTGCATGGGAAGAAGTCGCCGGCCGTGGCTCATGCATGCCGCAAATGAGCTCCAAATGGCCAGGAGTAATCCCGAGCCCTTCGCCTCTCTCTCTGCCCTCGGTGCTTAGTCGCAGCTTCGCGAAGATGCAATTTATCTGCTGGGCCTTTAAACCGGAAGAAAAAAAGAACGCATTTGCGCAGTGCTTTCGGTCAGACGTCCGCCGGCGTCAACGCGTCTACGAGCACGTCCTCTTAGAACGCCCAACGACGGCGATGTAGCTTATATCCAAACCGGCACGCCCGCAACAGGGGTTATCAGCTTTCAACCAAGTAACCACATGGCCGCGATCACTGCTCGGCAGTCGCGCGCTGATGCCCAGCGGCTATAGACGCTCAAAATGCGCCGAAAATACGCCGCGTGCAACGGTCCTCCCCCCCCCCCCCCCACCCGCCCCTTAATCTTCTCTCTTCTGGAGCGTGGCCCCGCTGTAGGAGCACGAGGTTACGCCACGTATATGGATGGCGCGCTTTGGCCTAGAGCGCGCATAAATCGAGAAAGTGATTCTGAGCCCGAAGAAAAATAATCGTAAAGCTAGGGTTGGCTTATACGAGGGTCCGTGCGAGTGGAAGGCTGCGTCGCAAGCAGCGGCAGCACCTCTGGGCGAGCTCTCTCAAATTGATAGGAACAGAAGAAAGGAAACTGAGAGGCGCGGGAGGGCCTTATCACCGCCACGTCCTCACTTCACGGCCGATACGCGTCGTCGCTCTTAACGGCGGCGCTGTGAAGTTTCTTCGCCAGCCGGCGATAACGCTAATACTTCTTTTCAACATTCCACGGCGCTCCTAAGTTGCCGCGCTTTGCTTCTTTCTTCCGCGCTATGTTCTACACTCGTCATTCATTTTTATTGCTCTTTTTCGCATGTTCTTTTGATGAGTGTGTATTCCTTTTTATTTTTTATCCTTACGCAATATTTGCGCTGACGTCACTTCCCGATATGCGGCCTGCGCAATATTTTGCGTTCCTTTGAAATTGCATGAATATGACAGCCTCTGACGAACTTCTCGATTGATTGATTGATTGATTGATTGATTGATTGATTGATTGATTGATTGATTGATTGATTGATTGATTGATTTAGAAGCCGCGAAGGGGGGGCCCGGGATTATTTTTGCTACTGGGACATTTGAAATGTGCTTCCGAAGTTGCGTTCGCCCGTGTGCACATTTGCATTGCTCGCCCGTCGGAATGGGGCGACCGCGGTGGAGAATCGAACGCGTGACCTCATGCACAACCATCTGAACGCCATATCTAATGATCCTTGTCTTGGCAACCGTGGCGCGTACGCGCATGCGCAGATGCACAAATCCGTCGCATGATCAGTTTCGCTACTGAGAAACTGGGGCAGTCATATTTCCCTATAATTTCTGTTCCTCGCCGTACGTACGTACGTGTGTGTGTGTGTGTGTGTGTGTGTGTGTGTGTGTGTGTGTGTGTGTGTGTGTGTGTGTGTGTGTGTGTGTGTGTGTGTGTGTGTGAGAGAGAGAGAGAGAGAGAGAGAGAGAGAGAGAGAGAGAGAGAGAGAGAGAATGACCTCGCCAGCTGAAGGCACCAACGTATAGACTATTTTTGTGGCGCCGTGATGCTGGCCTGGACGAGCGCTCCGTGACCTATGACAGGCATGTGCTCCGTTGTAGGGTTCTGGTGCTTGTTTTCCGGCTCGCGCTGTCCATTTATGATGACGTGGCGTCTTCTTTGCGCGAAACAGTTCTGTGAGACGTGCTGAAGTGATTTAAGTCAGCGTGCCCGGAGTTCCTGCAGCGTTGAGGTGGACGGAGCACCCAGCTTGATGTGTGCACCCCTGTTTGAGCCTATGCGATCGGCGTCGGCGATCAGTTGAGTGTTTCTGAAAATTAGTTTCACTTCCGCGACCTTACTCCAGTATTTTCACTGTGGTTATAAGCTGCGGTTTAACAGCAATGAGTAGTTACCAAACGTACGATGGTCCTAATGTCGTGGGTACGTATACCATTCTGCTACGGAATAAGTTGTGCCGCTTACTTTTACGAGCCTCCAAATTGTTTTCTATAGGTACATTGGGTGCGACTACCTCGCCTGTTGTACGATGTTTCCGCCCACGTAAAAAAAAAATAGTTTCGCTTAGAGATAAGAGCGTACTGTGCAGAGTGAATCACACATGTCGACTGGTGAGCGACTGACTGCGGACTCCACGAGCCCCCTAAGCAGTGGTAGATGCTGGTTTGTAAATCTTTTCTATATACCGCACGGTCCGCGCATGCAGAATGACCATGCGAGGTATTATTCCAGCGTTAGTCCGTGCTTTCCTTTTATGATTATTTTTTTTCGCGAAATAAGATATTGAAAACTGATTTTCGTTTCTTTTTTCTTTCGTGTTCGTTCCATCACCTACGATCCACTCACCCATCTTACGGAAATTCTGTCCTCACAAATTGCCATCGGATTCTTTTTTTCATGCTGTCCCCTTGGGATATTCGTCTCTCCATCTCCCCCTTCCGCACTCTTTCTCCTTTTATCCCTCTTAACCCTTCCCCGGGCAGGGTAGCCAACCGGAACTACCCCCTGGTTAACCTCCCTGCTTTTCTATCCATCCTTCTCTCTCTCACTCTCTCTCTCCTCTCTCTCTCTCTCTCTCTCTCTCTCTCTCTCTCTACAGCGCAAAACACACAATACCGAAAAACAGAGCTTAGATGTGTATCAAGCTGGTTTACCAACTGCAGTGATCACTCATTCGAGCAACACCATCGTCCTCATACCTGAAGCTAACGCATACGTAACGTAGTGATTTCAAGTTTACCAACTTCGAAAAACGTGAGAACGATGCCGGTGGCTGACGGAAATGTTTTATAACGATGGGCGCTTAGATGTTTCAGGGTTCCACTGGGTTGACCGCACACAAGCATGCACGCTCGTGTTTTAGTTCCCGCGCCAAGCGATCGGATGGCGCGGATATTTCGCAATTCTCGCCTGCATTTCACAGAGTGACAGTATTTTTTGTCGAGTGAGAACCGATACAGCCAAAACAGTTCACAAACCGTACACTCGCCGTGGCTGATGATGTACGTCGCACGTTTGCACTGCCAAGAAAAATTTCCTAATACTGTAGTTACTGCTGCACCGAAAAACTGCTACACAGCGGTTCTACGACGACCTCGTATGAACTGACATAAGCTAAATTTCACGGAGAGCGAGCTAAAGCATCTTCAAATCGTTCTACGACACGGAACCGCAACGCATTCAAGCAGTGCCGCGGCCGGCTTGCGAAGGTCAGAGAGGAGGAAAGTCTCTCCGCGCACCCTTTCCTCCTCGCCGGAACAACACGTCTATAGACCAGAACACGACAGCCTCGCACCCAGACTAACCGAACGCATACTCTCGCACCCGGGTTGCCCGATCGACCGGCGCCATCTTGTACTGGGCTGCCAAAGTGTGTTCGCCGGCGACCGGCACAGATGGCGAGCGTCAGCTCTAGGACTCCAAAGTGCAGAAATGTGCCCGTTCACGCGGATCCAAAGTACAAGAAGTCATCTGGGCATCATTGCGTCGTGTTTGGATGCCAAAACAACCAGCGCAAAAGGAGCAGGTTGCTTAGCGCTGTTTGCGAAGAGCACAACACACGTAGGGAATCGTGCCGGTGCGGTGTTTTCAGCCTGCACCGATTTCCATCCGCAACGAAGAATGCCAAGCTGCGCCACCGGTGGATAGCTGCAGTGAATAGGAAGAACTACCAACCCAGTGAAAATGCACGAGTGAGTATTCGATCTCTGTATATTTTGGTGCCACGTTCAACTTTGCGCCCTACGAACGTAATATGTGTAACACGCAGGTTTGCTCCGAGCACTTTCTGGACAACAAGCATACAGAGCAGAATTCCGCGCCGGTGCTTCGCCTTGGCTATAACAAAAAGACAAGCCTTTTCGTGTTTTCAGTCATGCAGAGCTCCCGACGGTTAAGCGGAACAGTTGAGTTTGCGGTTAGCGATACTTGCAGCTGGTGCACGGCATGACCATTAAGCGTGAACGGCAAGTTGTAGGCAATAGAATGTTACCCTGCTGGTGAGCGTTATTGCTATGAAAGCAAACCGAAGTCTGCTCGTCACGTAGCATGCGTCCACAAAAACGTAAACGACGACTGCTCGTCGCCGAAGGTGCTCGTGCAGCGGGCCTGTCTTTACGAGCTGGTGCTGCAGGTGTCATTCGTGACGAATTCATTTGAGCTTCCTGAGCTCTAAACTGCGCGCGGGCTTTTATGCGGGGTAAAGCGCAAGATTTTTCCGTTCGAGGAAAATAAGGTGGTTAGTTATTGTTGTATTTTGTAACAAAATTTTGCTCGTTCTCGCCAGTTTTTTTAATTTTACTGTTTTCTAAGGGAGCGCCAACAATCCGATATGGCCTCGCACAGGCGAAACAGGTCTGATACCAGGTAGCTGCAGTTGATGGGGCTAATTTAATGCAGCTGCGGTTGTTGTATTGTACAAAGGGGTCCCTGATGATGCAGCTTAAAGTAGGGATGGTAATTTTATGTGCCCTGTCATGGTTTTTGCAGCAGCTGTACAACACCTGCATCTGTCATGCTCACCCTGTTATACGGGCTTTGACTGCACATGTAGTTGAGCATTATAACTACTGTAGTTCCTCATTTTCCATTGAGTGCAGGTTTAGCTTCGTATGCTGCTTGTTCGAGTGCTGTAGGCTTGTGTTCTGAATGTTGTACTCTTAAGTGGTTGCACGATACAATTGGCCTGGTGTATTTTTCATATTGAGAGGACTTTATATCTTCGCAATAGTGATGGCATGGGAAAGAACTACAGCCGTTCTTACTATAACATATATTTTGTTTTCAATGTGCAGGTGGTGAAGGGCAGGCGTCTGCTAATCAGGCAGTCTATAAGCCCAGTCATACGACCTCGCCAGTTGGTTGCCAAACCCGGCCAACCCTGTAGTGACCATGACAAACAAGACCAAACTGAAAGTGCAGAGGACAGTGTTCTGCGTGCTTTATTAATATATGGCACCAACACAGTGCTGTATATTTCTCCACAGGTTACGTGCCAAAAATGCGGAGATATTACATCTCACACGTGTTCTAGCATATGGCGCGCGGTTTGTACAAACGTAATAGCGTACTTGCCTGATGTATTCGCTTCTGCAGCCTGCACAGCACTCAGTGTGGCCATTGCGGACTTGCATGATGTCTTGAAGTTTGATTGGATCGAGACAGCGAAAATTACAGGTTAGAAAAAACGCGACACACGCCTTCCGCCCAGCTGAAAAGCCCAAGTTTCGCTTATGCGCCGGGTCGCATCTCCTGGCGTGGCAGCCCAGACCTGCTACTTCGCGGCGCTTGGGATAGATGGCGCGACGAGCGCTCATCAATATGGCGGCGCGCTTTGAATTCACGGTGTTCTGGTGTATAGTGCCATGTAATTAAAGTAAAAAATTCTTAATACTTCAAGGCCTATGCACACTTCGCGTACTTAAGAGGTTTGCGCAAGTGGTGCGATCGAGGGCAGAAGATGGCCGTCTTGCTTAGGCCACTACTGTCTAAGCTTCTTCCTCCGTCGGCGCATTTGTAAAGAAAAAGAAAAAAAAACATACTGCTACATGTAAGCTCGCTTTTTTCTCTTGGCCGTCTAAACTTTGTAAAGAAGCGGATGGCTCGCCTAATTAAAACTTCGTGACCTAGCCAATCACGCGTTAGGTAGAAGAAAAGACCGACGGTTAGGGCCGGCTAACTCATAACCTGCACTGCCCACACAGGCGACTGTCGGAGGCTCTAAGGACAAGCAATACGTTCGAGTTGTCTCTGGTGGCTTTAACGGGCAGACGGCTGGCCGAAACTGCGGTAGAGAAAAAAATTAAAACCGTGTGTGCAGAATTTCGCGCGGCTGAAAGTTGGCGAGGCGTTCGAATTCAATTAAGCGTATAAGAAAGAGGCGGAGACCGCGGAGACACCGTCGTCGTCCTGCAGCGCGTGCAGAAAGAAAACAGGGGCTAGCTGGGAGGAAGCGTGACGTGATTGAGAGAAAAGTGATAAGCTCTTCGCACACGCGCACACACACACACACACACACACACACACACACACACACACACACACACACACACACACACACACACACACACACACACACACACACACACACACACACACACACACACACACACACACACACACACACCCTCCCCACCCTCGAAGCTAGATAAATCCCGTTAGCGAAAGGTCTGAGCCTAGGAAGCGTGGTTTCGTGGAGAAAACAGTCAGCTGCGTGAGGAGATGGAACTGGCAACATTTCAAATTTACAAGCAAATTCAGTTGAGACTAACAAAGAAACTAGAAAGTCAAGAGCAAGTTGAGCCCCTCTATATATGCGAGAGGACCTCGCTTCCTTTATTTTTGTTTTCTGCAGTGAAAGCTGTTACAGAGACTCTGATTGCAGCTTCGTCTTAATTGGACACTCAGGAAAAAAATGCAGGCAGCTTATACTAATAAATAATTCTTTCAAGACTGTTTTCATTAAATATTCGAGTGCGAAGTTGATTAATTACAATATGAAAAGAAGGCCAAACTTTACCGCTTTCTCTTTCTTCATTGTTTTTTTTTCTAATTTCACTCCCAAACCCCAGCGCTGGCACGTCAGTGTGACGTCACGGATTTCAAAGCATTACTTCGTATTTGGGAGGTTGTGACGTGGTGAACGTTTTGAAAACTTGCGCAGTTCAAGCTTCGGCTCATTTGGAATGCCGTGTATCACATGTTAAAGAAATTAGCTAGGCCAAAGCAGACGTACGTTTGATTGTTTCTCTGCACGTAGATCGATCTGTGTAGCACGCTTCTGCTATTGATTCACGTTAATACAACTGCACTGATGCGCGTCGTCTCTATAATGTGCACCAGGGCAGTTATGTTAACGTAACTGAATTGTAGCAAGTCGATCCTCGACATAACGAACGTGTATACATATTTACCAGACATGACGAAGCCGTCCTGAAGTAGTTCTCCCCGATGTCAGCTGATACAAAAGTTATGCTTACAACGAATATCGGATATAACAACGATATGTCATATGAGGCTTCGTTATAACAGTGTACCGCTTATTATTATTAGTAGTAGTAGCAGTGGCGGTAGTAGTAGTACTTTTGGGACATCCTAGAGAGGGCACACCATCTTCAATTCGTCATCTTCTATTAAGCAATTACGACGGCATGCCTTGCGATATGATTATGCTCATCGGTGTGTGTACCGCTGGTAGCAGATGATGTCCGTCAGAAATGCTGAAAAGCCGCAGTCTGCTAGTTCTATTTTCTTCCCTTGAGTGTGCAGCCTATGTGAGAAGTATCTATGCCACCCAGAAGTAGCTGCCAAACTTGATGGAGGGGCTCAATGCATACGTCTGGTTACCTTAATTTTACGCATTTTGTAAGCAAGATGCAGGAGTCCGTTTTAATGTCTCCTTGCACCTGTAATCTTGCATGTATTAAAGAAACAGAACTATTGCGGTTAAATGCTGAAACACCTCACTGGGAACCGAAGTAACGAATTCAATTAATTGAATTCTCATGTTTTACTTGCCAAAACCACGATTTGATTATGAGGCACGCTGTTGTGCGGTATTCCGGGTTAATTTCGACCACACGGGGGACCTTTAACGTGCTCCCCAAGGCACGGGACGCGGACGCTTTTTCATTTTCAAATGCGGCGCCCGCGGCAGGGATTCGATCCCACGACCTCGTGCTCAGCAGCGCAACACCAGAACTTCTAATCCACCACGGCGAGTAAGTGACGAGCTCAAAATCCAGAGCCATTGGCTGGAATCTTGCTTCCCCCGATATGTGGCGTTCTGTGATGATCGTCCGAAGCAACGCATTGCGCGAAGGCACGCTTGTGGTCTTTAGAAGGACAATTCAAATATTAGATGCACTACCACTTTTCGTGTCGCCCATTTTAAGCGTGGTAGTGCTCCTTGTTACAACATAGACATGCGATGCCTTGTCAATTAGCATTTAACTGAAGAAACTCTTACTGCGCATATTATTGATGAATCTAATGCCCTATAAATTAATTAAGCAATAAAGGGCGGCCACACAGAGTGCTTGTCTTGGAAATGGTTCGCACTGCAATCGTCGCATTGCAATCGTCGCATTGCAACATCAATCGTCGTTTGCTTGTCAAAGGTATCGCCTTTTCCTTGATGGTATGGCGGCGACGTCGGAGCCAGTCAAGTCATTTATATTTGCTTTATTCTTTCCAAGTCTTCTCAATTGGCAAGATGAAAGTAAAAGAGTTATTACCATCGTTTATTTCCCGCTGTAGGTCACCGATCGCCAGTGCTAGCGCGAGCAAATAAATCACGTAGATTGATGCCGCACCGTTTCATCGCGGCCTCAACGTTTCTCACGGCGTCCGCGTATACTCTCTGGTGATCTATCAAACGTGTGCACGACTAGCCCGTACTGTCGAGAGTTTGGGAGTCCCGTCCGTGCCGCTTTCTTTTAATATCTCTGCGGAAGGAACAGATCATGTCCCTCGTTGTCTGCAAGCGCTTTCGAGTCGTCTGCTCCGACGAGGCGGAGCAGACGACTCTGCTTCTTCTCTCTCTCACACACGCAGCTTCGTCACGGATCTGGCTGTGACGCGGGTATCCCCCCTTTGTGTGTGTGTGTGTGTGTGTGTGTGTGTGTGTGTGTGTGTGTGTGTGCGTGTGTGCGTGTGTGCGTGTGTGCGTGTGTGCGTGTGTGCGTGTGTGTGTGTGTGTGTGTGTGCGCGCGCGCGTGTGCGTGCGTGCGTGCGTGCGTGCGTGCAGCCAACCTTTTGTTTAGGAGCCGCCGCTGTCGTCTTTTTTTCGCCGGCGCCTTTGTTTCCTACTGGGCTACGCCCGATATTTCCTTCGCCCGCGCTCGGAAGGAGCAGACGGGCTCGGCTCCTGATTGCAGCAATAACGGCGGGTTCTTCATAACTGTCTACGGGCTCTGGCGGCACGCCGAGCGACCGGGACCGCCGCTATCTGCGGGCGTGCGAGGGAAGACTGTCCAGCTTGACGCGCTAAAAGGGGTAGCAGAAAACGGAAAGAAAGGGCAAAAGACAAAGACCATTACGCGCCGAGGGAAGACGACCAAGCGAACGGCCACAAGAAAAAAGCGAAGATGGGTAACAAGAGAACGGGAGCAATGTTGTGTTTGGCCATTTCTTTGTTACTGTGTTTGTTTCGTTTTCCGGCTTTTCCCATAAACAGCAACCTCTGACACAAAGATGGCTAGCAGGAAGAACAAATCCAGGAAAAAGAAAAATAGTACCACGTTGGGTAGCTCGCATCCCTGTCAGGCGTAGCAACGAAAAAGCGCATAAATACGCACCTGTACGCTAGTGCACACACAAGCACAAGCAAGGACACAAAAAGGGCAGATGGCAGGGCCCTAGAGGAGGATGAAAAATATCGACGGAAATGGCGCCAGCCGAGAGAGAGGAGAAAAAAACGAGAAAACAAACGGAGGCGAGGCAAGAAGCTGGAGGGCAAAATGGGCAGAAAAACAGTGGGTAAGGATGGGGAAAAAGGCTCCGCACTTGAGCTAGCAAAAAAAAAAATAAAAAATAAACCTCGGGGCAACAAAACCGAAGGTCTGGTTATGGACGCACGAATGCACGCGGGAAGGAGAAAGACGATGCAGCAGCAAAAGCGGCCACGGGACGGAGAAATGACGAAGCGCCGGCTACAGAAGGCGGAGAGAGGGAGGGTCAGCGCGGCCTCGAGGTGGATGTGTGGCCAGCGCCGTCTGGCGTCTGAATCAGGGAGATAGCGCGGAAGCCGCGGGCCGTGAAAGGCCTTAGGAAAGGAGAAGTAGGAGAGGGAGGGGCAAGTGGCTGCACGAGGCAACATGGTCGGAAAGAAGCACAATAGAAGAAGCTGTGCGAGTGGGGGAGAAAGGCAACGTAAAACTGCACTGGGTGAAAGTGTAAAGCTGTAAAGCATAAACATCTGGATGGCATAACCTGGAGCGAGTGAAACCCCAGAAGTGGAAGACGCAGAGCTCCAGTCGCATAAAAAAGTAGGCAGCTCCACTAAAAAGAAACGAAGTCAACACGTGAAGACGAAGAACGAACGCGTGAAATTAAAAATGAACATTCTCGCGCGTACCCGGCCGCAGAGTTCCTGAAGAAAACAAACTAGAAATCAAAAACAGAACCGATGTTTGCGGAGAGAGAAAGTAAACGCTTGAACGACGATTCGCAGATAAGAGAGCGAGAGAGAAGTTTGAATAGAAATAATCTTAGACGAAAATCGAAGGCAGAAATGAGAGACTATACCGCTACACATACGGGCAACACATACTATATGCACAGTCCAACATATACACGCACGCGCGCTTGCCATTCCCTAACCCACCCTCTCTTTCCTGGCGATGTCGTTTGGACGCTATCAGCTAGACCCGCCGACGTTCTGGCAAACATTTCTTCCTGGACTGGCCGACCGCGCGCTCTTTCTTCTTCGCCGTCCACCATGCGAGCGCCCGCGCATCTCCGGACCCGATTGACGAAAGGATCCTGCTGAGAACGGAGGGAGCACAACACGATAAAACAGGGAGAGAGTATGTGCCTGGGATGAAGGAACAGAGAGAGCTAATGTTTCCTCCGAACGTTGCGGAGGAAGCGAGGAGGGGGGGGGGGGAGGAACGCGATTTGCCAGAAAACGTCAACAAGCGATCCTTCTCTGTCATGTTTCTCTCCCGCGGGAGGAGTCTGCGTTTCGTACGCATTGTTTCCTTTTATTGCGACAGCAGTCGTGTGGACACTCCAGGTGCATTTCTACCGTAGCCGTCGCCGTGAGGTTCCGTGTAAATTCCAAGGGCGATTAAATTGTCGCCGCGCTCATTGTGCTGTACGTGGGGAGTGAAAGCCGGCTTGCGCGGCTCATTCTTGCGTGCGCGAGAGAAGAAGGCAGTATGGAAATGCGCCCTCTTCTGTTGTGTGCAAGGCACGGGGGGGGGGGGGGGAAGCGAGGCGAGGGAGGCGGGTATGGGACGTTCTTCTCCGGAGGCAGCTGCTTACGGCTCGGCCGTGCGGGCGCAGTATCTTGAAAGCGATCAGAGACGTGACCAAAGTGCGCGCCCGCACGGGCCTCTTCTTCAAAGCGATCTGCGATGTTTGCAAAGCGCGCGTAGTGGCGGTAGCTTCGTACGAGCTGTGGAGCTGTGCTTTCGAAGTTTCGTTCGCGTTGAAGCGAGAGATACACGAAGATCAATTCGCTCTCTGCTGCTGCTGCGGTTCCTCACTCCAGCGTTCTGACAGCGAGTTTCCGCGGTCATCGAGCGAGATGTGTCCGTCTTTACCTGTGACCGCGTGACACCGTGCTTGGTAATTTTGTTAGTAAACGAATGTTTACGAGTTTATACGGCCGATAAAACTACTATCCTCACTTCATATAGCTGCGTGCTAATAATCTACTACTTCTGTCTACTAGCAACCGATACTTCGCCTTTCGGGTGTTGTGAGAAATACCCGAAACCTTCCGCAAACGCTACCTAACCTGTCTGTTAACCTGTAACTAGAGTATTTATCACAAACGTGACAAATACGGTATTTACAGGTTGCCATGTCCGAAATTGTATTTCACTGGTACATTTCAATATTCCTCTCGTTCGCTCCGACGTAGCCTATCGTTAGTGCTCCTGGAGAGACTCCTAGCGTTCAAATTCGGCACGCCGAGCAGATTCCTAGAAGAGCACTGCGCGATCGGAGGAAGTACGCTGGGCAATCGCATCCATACACGCGACAGCTAAAAGCTAATATGTGTCCGCAGAGAAATCCGGGTTTCGCGTTGACTCCGCCTTGCTTAAGAAAGCAGACTTGGCAGCAAACGCTGTCAAGAGCGGGTGCGAATGAAATAAACTGATAAGAATAACTGCGCGCCTGAGGAAAGTAAGAGAGCGTAGAGCTCGATGCGCCAATGCGCTGCAGTTCTCTTCTTATCTGTCTCCTTCGTGCATGTACGGTGTGTGTTTACTGCTACACAATTATCGTGCGTAGCTGGTTGTCTGCAACTGCCTGTAGTCTTAGCCTTTCCGTGTTTTTCTCTCGTCTTTTCTTTCTTCTTTCGCTGGGGCCCAACTGACGTCGCGAGATAGCTGCCTACACGCTCTACGGATTACGCAAATCCTGGCTGAACGAGGCAAATAGAACGAGGAAGTAAAACGACCACCCGATTCTCACGCGCCAATCTTACGCATGAGAAGAGAGCAAAGCACGCCTGTCGAAGTATTACGTTAGGGTGCGAGAAAAGAAAGTGAGAAAGCCGAGTCTTAGCCCCCCCCCCCCTTTATTCTTATGTCATGCGTTTTTGTAGGTACTTCTCATCGACCTAAACTCAAGCAAGTGGGGTCAATGTGCGCACCGTCCGGCTACTGACAGCCGGCGTGCAACTACTTTTCGTGAAGCTCCGCGCAGAATGAATAAAAAACAAACAAACAAAACGAAACAAAACTTGCTAGTATTGCGTAAACCGCGGTACGTTGGTGTCGAACGCTGTAGTCTTGTGCAGCACCGAAAAGAAACCTTAATCTGTAGCTTCGAGGTAGGCTGTACTCAAAAATATTTGGTGCGCATATCTGTGTGACTCTCCCTGAGCTCCAGCACTGTCTTTCAAACTTCTACTGTGTCCTCAAATATATGTTCGTTCAGCAGCACAAACTTTCATCGCTACAGAGAGAAACTTTGTAGGCTGCGCATGTATAGCGACTACCGCAGCCCTACTAGAGGCGAAGCTCTGAGCTCCTGCTTTGGCTTTTTCTGGTTTATTACGGCTGGCGATGAAATGGGGAAGGAGGAGGCGGATTATTGGAAATCTCCAAATGGCACAGCTGGTTCAGATCGAGGAATCCGACTGCTTTGCACTTGTGTAACAGGTCACCCAAAAAGAATGAGACTTCACTTTAGACCTTTTTATTAGTTTTTTCGGCTTGCTTCTTGCAAACGAGGCGCACTAGAGGGCGCGCATAAAACCGGAGCTCGATATAGGCAAGTGAATTTTAAAGTATGAGTTCCAAAAAGCAGGGAACATATTGATGCAGCCAGCATCGTTACAGGTAGGTGTACAGGATGGAGATGGGGGCTTTAATGGAGCGAAAGAATCGAAAGAAGAAATAGACAAAATTTTAGGCGGCAATGGGGGGGGGGGAGGGTAGTAAAACCTGATTAGGTCAAGCAGGCTGTCTATTTGTGACTACGCCGTTAAAAAAAACGCTGGGGTTCTACGTGCCAATGCCACATTCTGATTATGAGGCACGCCGCAGTTGAAGACTCGGGCAATTTCGACCAGCTGGGGTTCTTTAACGCGCACCTAAATCTAAGTATACGGGTATTTTCTCATTTCGCCCCATCGGAATGCAGCCGCCGTGGCCGGGATTCGATCCCGCGACCTCGTGGCTAGCAGCCCAACACCATAGCAGCTAAGCAACCACGGCGGTTGGCTACCCCCTTTCAAAGGAGAGGTCAGTATAAATAATACTCATAATCGAAATCTTCATCATCATCAGTACCATGGCCATGACAGGACACTCGGGTGTTCAGCTGCGCCATGAGGTATTGTAACGTTTGCAGCAGCACACAGAAGATTCATAGTCGCATATGGAAACCGGATGTGATTCCCGTTTTCCTTCCACCCTGCCGATGCTCTCGCGCTCCTCCACATACGGATTGCTTGATGTTGTAACGTTCAATCTTCAAATCTGGCATCCACTCGGAATCGCTCTCGCCCCCTGGCGGCACAACTGGTCGTAAAGGATTCTTGCGCGAGCACCTAAAAATAATATAAACTTAATTAAGGACAACTTATAGAGCCTCTTGTTAATGAAGGAGGGCTTGTTTATTAAATCGGAAGCAATTATAGTGAGAGAGCAACTCCAGAGTTTTTGTTTTGTTCCAAACTGTGTAAGGCATTTTAGTTGAGGCTTGTTTTGCCAGAAAAGGCAGATTCTATTTCTTATTGTTCGAACTTTCATCGTGGCGCTGTATTTGCCGATGTGATTCGTAAAACTGACGTATTCACTCTTATTACCGAGTTCCTGTGGCTTTTCTGCGTGTGTTTGTGGGCGCTGTGTCTCCCTCCAAACACCGCGGCCGTGCGTTCGCCGACATGAACACTCTGACGCTTGGGAACTGCTTAAGAAACTATTGTCTTTCTTGTGTCTATGAACTTTAAAATGCTTTCTTTGTAGTCTTTTCACTATTGCTTGTTTTACACTTGTTTTAGCTTTTCTCTGAGCTAAGATTAGTT
Source organism: Dermacentor variabilis (assembly GCF_050947875.1). Lineage (NCBI taxonomy): Eukaryota > Metazoa > Arthropoda > Arachnida > Ixodida > Ixodidae > Dermacentor > Dermacentor variabilis. The sequence continues at coordinate 77,064,474 of NC_134576.1, read as the reverse complement.
GTTGACGCCGTGTAGCACACACCGCCATCTCCTTGAAAACAAGAAAGAGAATTGAAAGTTTTGATGGTCATACATTTAGAATAGCTAACGTCCCAGTCGTAGCCGTACAAAGCGAGAGCAAGCGATGCCAATGTGTCATCCATCGAGCTGTGAGCGACGTTCAATTTCAATGTAGACTGCGATCGAGGATTATTGAGTACTGCGAGATCATAGGCGGACGCGAATTGAAATCACAGGGCACCGCGCTTATCTCCCTCCAACGGGCCACAAAGTCAGGGCTTTGCAACATAAATATGGAATGTTCCGCATTGTCACACTGGCTATGGTCGGCAAATTCTTCAAAACAAACGGCGACGTCTACTAAATGAGTTTAATGAAGAACAAATCGATTTTCGCGAAGTAAAATTATCTGACTTGTATACGTTCTTTGTACACGTGCATGCCTTGTACATGCCTTGATTTGCATGCAGCTCAGCGCTCCTTAACTCCTGGCTCAGTCCGTTTACGTTCAAAAAACTTCTCCCCACTCGGCTGCTTCTGTTGCCAACTTCCCCATTTCTGTGCAGCACGCTACTTCTGTCTCCTGTTCCCGAATTCTTCCTTTCTTGCCTCTTGTTCTGCTTGTATATTCGGGCACCTTACCTAGCCTCACATGCCCAGTAGCGCTAGTTATGCAATTTCGAAGATAGCAGCAGCCGGGACACACATTGTGGAGGAAAGAGGCAGAGGAAACTTCGCTAAAGAAACACACAAAAAAAGAAAGCACTCCTTTACTGGAATTTCTCCCCTTCCGCGTTTTGAGACATCTGTAGGTGCGCCTTGTTAGGGTCCTCCGTTATTCCTTTTCCCTGGCCGAATCAAATCCCATTGATTTCTACTTTCCAAGAGAAGCTCGTTTCGTCGCTCGCATTACGAATCTCTTGCACCTTGTATTAAAGAAAAAAAGCAAAAAAAAAAAAATTCCCCGACGAGCGCTTGTAAAGCGTGCTTTGCCGCACACAAAGTCTTAATGAGGCAAAGCCGACTTGACGCGCCCAACCGTAACGTTTGCACGAGGGCGTTCCCCGAAGGCGGCGGAGGAGGCCGCGAAATGCGCGGAAGGCCGCTTTTGTAAAGAGCGGGGAAACAAGACGAAGGAGTAGAGCGGGTGGCCGCGGAACTGCAATAAAACCGGAGCGAGTTGCCTGCCGGAGTGCAAGAGAGAGAATCCCATTCACCGCCTCCACCGCCGCCGCCATCCTGGGGATTTCGCCTTCATTATGGTAATTCTCGAATTCGTTAGAACCTTCCGAACGCGAACGCGCCTGGAAGTTCCGCTGTCGCGCTTTCGAAAAGACGCGCGCACACACACACACGCGCTTGCACCCACACGTCTTCTTCGTGGCGTATGGTCTGGCTGTTCCTTTCCTCTTTTTTTCCCGTGTCTTGTCTTACTCGGGGTCGTGCGAGTACCATCCATCATAGGGACGATGAATATCTCGAGGCGCTTTGTTAGCGGCGTCTGACGCTTCCGAGGCGTATCTCCCTTTTGATGTTGATTGTTTTTCTTGTTCCCCTCTCGTTTGGATCGCGTTGCTCAAAGAATAGTAATATAACCGTTCCTGTTCCCTTTGTGTTTCGTATCACGTCCCAATGAAAGTGAAGAAAAAGGAAACAAAGAACGCGGAGACGAAGAAGAAATAAATAGGGCGGAATGAAATCGCCGTCGCGCGTTTTCTCCGCTACATTGCAAAGCTCTAGTTCTGAATGAGAAACGAGCCGGCGAAATTAATAACGAGTTCATTAAGCCGTTGGAAACAGATACGTCCTTCTTCCGTTTCATGGCCTTTTTTCTTTGCTTTTTTTAGTTTTAGTCTGCGTGCTCGGAATGAACTCGCCGGGAAACAGGCGCTGCTTTTGTATCCGCCGTAGAAACACGAGTTCCTCCCCCCCTTTCCCCGTATTCCTAATGAGCTACAGTTCCGTGTCCGGCGCAGCCAGTTATTAAAAAATAATTAAGATACAACGATGACATTTGTTTCTTCTTACTTCGTTTTCTTACTTCCGGCGTCGTCTCCTTTTCTCGCCTGGGTTAGGTGCACCTGAATTCAATCCCCTGTTTTCGTGTAATTATTTATTTTTCCTTTGTGCTGTGTGAAGTCCTCATTGTCTTTCTTTTCTTTAGGTATTGTTATTATTGATACTTTTACAGTAAAAGAGCAGTACTACGCGCAGTAACTTTTCACTCACTGATGTATTTCTTGTGATTTGCAAAACGGCACTAAAAATTAATTTTAGGCCTGGCACGTAAAATCGCATATTCCTTATGTCAACGGTATCAGTCTTATCGTTAGGCTCTGGCGTGTAGACCTGAAAAAAAAAACATGAAATATTTACAGGCGGTTTTGCTTCCGTACAACATTTGGCCACTGACGACGATTAATTTATTAAGCAAGCGGGAAACAATAGCCAGGGGCAGCAGTCGATGCGCTTTGTAGGCGACTCCTAGAATTCGGCGCATGATCATGATACTGATGCATTATTAGCTCAGTGAAGACTCAGTGTGTGAATGAAGAAAACAAAATAAGCAGTGTGACTGAGTAGTCAGACGCACATGAAGATATGCGTCTGACTGGTAAAAGATAAAGAAAACTTCAGAGAGAGAGAGAGAGAGAGAGAGAGAGAGAGAAATCGCAATGTAAAGGAATAAAGGAAAACCAATATATCAACGCGTAAAATGCGTTCATGCCTAATCCGGTGTTTCTACAGAACTAGTTATCAGTCCTAATTTATTTAGGTATCGCTGAAGTTGTCGTGTCAACAAGCCATAAAAATTGATATCAACTTTCCAAGCATATGACATTAGGGCCTCTGTAAAGTATAAAAACTGTCTTTTCTTATCGAAACGAAGCTGATTGACGCTAGAAGAATACGTTGCGCGTCAAAAGTGGCGTATCAAAGGCAAGTAAAGCGGATTGAGAGCCAGTACCATTTTAAGTCCAAGGAGTAAGAGAAATGGGTGATTTTGCGAAGAAGCAGAACTGTTTGTTTGTTAGGCGACAGTTGTTAAGAGCGTGATCGGCGTAACCTAGCATGCATGCAGAAGTTCGCAACTGCCAGTACTTAAGTACAGCATGTCATCATTCGAAACTGCTGGATTTAAAAAAGTCATATGCTCTATTCCCGGTTTAAACACACCAGCTCAACTTGCGCATCCATGCTAGGCCTTACGACGAACGAGACCACCAGTTCTCAGCGGCCCTAGGCGATTGCTTCAAGAATATTCTAGGTTCAGGACATTGGATTGAGAGTAGATAGAACATGTAGAAGGCTGCAGCCCTTTGAATGTGCATAAGGGGTGGGGGGTTATACTGAAGTTGTAAACTGAAAGTGCAGTATGATATTCCCAACCATATTTCCTCCGCACAAGCTGCTGTGTGTATGTGAGCTTTGTTTTTATTTCACATCCTTTCTTAAATTCCACGCCATCTCACTTGCAATAGCATGTCAGGTCTGCCGCTAGGCTAACCTCTGTAGTTAAGATTAAACTTTCACTCTCTTCCAAATAGATTTGCCTCAATAAGCCGTTGTTCAGGCGCGCCATTTGTTCTTCAACCTTGCTGACGCGCGCGGGTGAATCATCTGATTGTTGAACTTATTTGATCGTACCAGGGAAATCAGATTTAGACGCCCGATGTTTCAAGCTCATTGTTCGGAAACACGTTGAAAAGCTTTAAGGATAGACCAGTCCCTAGTACAGGAAGTACCGTCACTTCTATCTGACACGACGCTATCAGACTCTCGATTTGGGCGTGCCTTTGTGCCATCTCAGAGTTCTTTCGCTCGTTTCTCCACTAGCCGACCACCTAAGGATACTGTCATCCAACATGATGGTTCGGAGCTGTTCAGCTGATTGTTTAGCTGATTAGGCAGTATCCTACGCCTCTCTGAAGAGTGGTTTAGATCCGAGACAGGTAACAATAGTGCAGTTCACCCTTTACATGCGCTCTTCAGCACCTGTCAGCGACTACGCCGTTCTTTCTTGGTTTGGCCATTTTTTTTTTGTAGCGAGTACAATGTGTTCTTCAAGAGGCGTTGTAACGTAAATATATTTTAAACAATTTCTTTTCCACTTACGAAATCAGCCCTCCACGATTGGTCAAACATGTTTCGGGCCACCCCCCCCCCCCCTTAGCCTCTCTGTCACGCGACGCGACCGAAACAGCGTAAACTCCCTGTCTGATATGACGTGTACCGAGTGATAATGGCGGTTAGACGGAACAAAAGAAAAACATTTCTTTCCGATTGTAGGCTTTTCTCACCATTGCCCTTCCGCTATTGGTCAGAATATTTTCGGGCTGCGCTCACTTCGGTTTTCTGTCACACGATGTCACAAAAAGATGAAAACTCACGACATCAAAGTGCCGTGTACGCAGTAAAGATGCACTAATATGCCCAACAAAACTAAGTTTTTTCTTGGAATAGTCGGTAGCTACTTCGTTCCGAAGTAAATCGATTATGTCTGCTCGCCGATCGCCCTGGAACTGGCTACTCCGAGCAGCCAGGGAGAATGAATATATTTGCGCTTTTTTTTTTGCGTAGCATTATACCGTTGTCGAACCCTTTGAGCACGTATATAACGTCGCGCTCCCAACTCTTCCTCGCTCAGAACCTGTTTTAGTCGCATTTTTAACTATCAGTTGCACGCCGCCGCGATTTTCAATGAGTCATGGCAGGCTAAGCAAGGGGAAATGGACCAATCACAGAAGCTGGCTTAACCCTCCTCATCCGGTTATCTGCGGAGCCATGGAAGGCTAAGAAGGGGAAGGGGACCAATCGCAGACGCCGGCACCTTCCTCTACCGTTATCTACTTTTACTGCGCTAGCTCGGCTCCACCGAACCCTCTACACTGCCGCGTGCTCATCCCCTCTTGTCAGCCAAGTAGATCAGAAAATCTTGTCTATGTAGGCGGTGCTATTCGCTTTAAACGTGAACGAGAGTTTCCTATAAACTTGGAGCGCGTTTGATTGGGCTTGCAAACAACGCTGCGGGTTACTGCCCGATGCTTGCGTTGGTGGTTGCGTAAATTGAACATCAGGAGATTGTAGTAGAAACAGGTAGGAATGTTTTTAACTTATAGGGAACCAGGCTTGGTCTAGCTCCTGCTGATAATCGACCACTGATACGCGAGGTTGCTTCGTTCGTTTTGAGTTCATTTGAAAGTTATAGAAAGGAAGCCAGCAAAAGCATAGCAGAAGTTTGCAGTTGTTACGAGTTGATATGTATATGTCATAAGGAAACTGCAGATTAAAGTGGACGAACACACAACTTTCCCCAGATTTGCAAACGGCGCCAGAAAACAATAAGGTCACGCAAGCCTTGCTATCGCCTTGGTGTTTTCTTATTGCTCCTTTGTGTTCTGTGAAGCCGTCTGCGAGCAATGAAACAATCCCTGGCACAAACAATGCGTTTTTCCCGGTTTCTTTTCCCTTGGCGGGAGTCGATCCCGCATCTTGCACGTTCCGCGTGTGGTACACCCCCATTAGAGCTGCTTTAACGGCCGCACTACCGCCTGATTCTTTAAGTATTTTTGTGTGTTCACTAGATTCCTAGTCGTGAGCGTGTTAGCCAGCGCCACTTTCGGCTACTTCTGTTCATATATGGGGCATTGTTTCACCGCAGGCGTCGCGTGCTGTACATGACTTCATGCTCCTCGTTCCACCTTACCTCTCTCGGTTAACTTTACTTCCGCCGATCAGATATTGAATGGGCCCCGCCTCAGCCGTTCAAAGAAACCCTCCAATAGTGGTTCTTCACATTTGGTGATCACAAAACGTTGATCATGAAGCCATGCGAGCAGAACGCGCGATGGTTGATGCCCAAAATATGGCGTCTAAAGCGCGTTTCCGGCAACCGAATCCCTTTCGGCGTGTGCTCGCAGCAAAAAAGCGTAGCCTTCGAGCTCCGGGTCTAGTATTCGGAGAGAGCCGTCGCCGGGACGCGGATTCGGACACCAGCGATACGCGAAGAACCAGCGCAGCCGGAGCTCTAAAGTTCTTGCCGAGCTCCTTTTAAGCGCCACGCTTTTCACAGGCTTCCTTCGGGAAACGGTCACGGCGTGTCCTCGGCGTCCAGCTTCCTGCTAGCGGGGCGCGCGCCGAGCGCCGACGAATAGCGTAGCGCCCCCCCCCCCCCCCGCCACCCCTCGACCCTTCTACCCGCACGCCTCCGCGACCAAGCACGTCGCCGTGTACCGAAGGCAGCGAAACTCAATCGCCTTCGACTGAAATGGCCCGGCGTTGGCCGCGGCCATACAACGGCCACCAGCGTTCTCCTTGTCCCGAAGAGAAAGGATTGATTTCCCGCGCTCCTCTACGTGAAAAGGCCGTGTCCGCTCTATTTCATTTCGCTCACTCCGCTGTCTGGCGACGGCGCCTTCCGATTCAAAGTCCAATTCAGAGAGAGAACGGGGATCAGCAGCAGCGCTTAATGAAGCTTGCAGCGGTGCGCGCTCCCCGATGGTGGTTCGATTTCATCCGGCGACTTTCCTGCCTTTATTGCGTCCGTCATTTTTTTTCTTTCTTTGTCTCCCTGACGTTTGTTTCTTTTTTTCTGTCTTTCACTGCCTTCTCCGTGTTCCTGTGTTACGGTCCCGCCAGCCTGTTTTATGTTCTGGCTATGACGCTTAATTAAACTTTCGCCTGTTCGCTTTGTCGATCGTTCAATCGAAACGGCCGCGTTTCTTTTTTTTTTTTTTTGCGTCCGCTGCACTCTCGCTTGCTACCCGAACTGTACTTGTCGCTTTCTTGTTGGAATCCATTTCCGCTTTGTTTTAATCGCCGCGATAGTTACAGTTTCGCTCGGGTCGTACCCCCGAGCCCCGGCGCTACCACGGGACGTATGAGCGAGCAATGTATGAAGCCGGACATTTCCCATTTCGCTCCCCCTCCTCCACCTCCCCCTCCTTCCCTTGTCGATCTATTTTTCTTCGTTGTTCTTCAACAGCTAGGTCATTCGTTGTTCCTGTAATGACACGCCTTCATGTGTTCATCAAAGCGTTGCTGCGTGACCCGCATGACAGGGGGCGCTCGGTGCCTGTTCTTGTTTTATATTATTCGTACTTCAATTCTCGGTCGCTGTTTTCAGTTCCTTTCCTGGTGGCGTATGTATACGAACGGACATTATCCGAGCATTAAAAAAAATCTTTACGCTGGCCCGCTGGACTTGCTCTCGTATGTTTGTGCACTTCGCATCGAGTTTGTGCAGAATCAGGAAGAGAGCCTTCATGGTAATTACGCATACGTCAGTAAGATGCTCTGCGTGGCGATTCACTGGCGTTCGGCTGTGTTGTACTAATGAAGTGTGTGAAAGAATGGCTCAGGGAAGTGTCTCTATTTTACTGCGGAGCTGGATATCTCTACCCTCCCATACATTTTTTTTTTTCAATGTCCGTGCCTCAAAGCTCCCGCGCCCTCTATGAGGAGGCAAAGCAAACCAGCAAGACACGTGCTGACACCTGGCGTAGCAAGAGGAAAGCTAAGAAACCACCCAGTACATAGTTCCATTGATCAGCAAGCAATGGCAAGACGGCTGCCTGCCTAAGCACTGGAAGCATTCCGTTGTCATGCCTATACCGAGACCGCGCAAACAACCGACGCTATTCAACGATAGGCGACCATCTCACTCACTCCAACCACTTGCAAGTTAATGGGAAAAAAATGGTTGCCACAGGCTTCTCCCGCCATATCGAGGAGCGTGGTTACTCCCACCCCTTCCAGACATGATTCCGGTCGTAGTTGGGCACACAGGATAGCCTCTGTGCTCTGCATACCACCATCATCCGCGAGAGAAAACCTTGCCGATGACGTTTTAGTAGCAGTTGACTTGAAGAAAGCTCTTGTCATGAAAGAAGCCCGTGAATAAATGCAAAAGTGCCTCGAGCGGCCAGTCGCGCGGCAATTTTGCGTGTATTCGCGGGCTTCTTTCACGCCCGAAAAACCACTTTTATGTCGCACGTATTGAGAAACAGAAATACTGTATCGAGAGCTTTTCATGTTGTCCAACAATTTTCTCATTAACACTTTTCATCTAATTATGATGTTTGTGAAGTTGATTAATTAATTTAGGATAATTATGTAATTATGCCGAATAAAAAGATAATCTCAGTATCTCCAAGCGACGGCAAATAACATTACCTCGATTCTGTCCAGATACGTGGCATTTGCACATTTTTAAATCTTGGTGCATGATAGCCGGGACACCCTGTATAATGAATATGTGAGGCAACGATGGCAAGAATGTTGACTGGAATTTTTCAGTGTGTTAAAGGTTCGGTCCGCAGTATATGTGTAGTACGACTAATGTCACTGTCGTTCAGCGCTCGGCATTATGAATGTAACTGTGACCTCGTTATTTTAACTTATAAATTAACTGTACGAATAAACACCGTTTAGCTCGGGCAACAGCTGTAGAATGCCGCGAGGGACAACAGGACCACGATGAACTACACAGCATGATAACGGTATAATGAACACCTCTTTAAGCGACCTCCAAGTACCCAGGCCGTGGGGCAGTTTACTACGTCCTAGGAATGCCGATTTCGCAACAAACCTAATTTCACCACTGAATCCTCTGATGCCCTGTGGCTGTCATTCCATTCCCTTGGTATACGCATTCAATAGCTTTAATATGCCGTAGGTTTTCTGAGAAACGCATTGAATTTCCTGTCTATCTGCATTTCTTCATTTTCCTCCACCTAATCCTAATTAAGCTATCAGCTAAACCAGCTTGCTTGATAATCCGTAGCGCCACCTTCCTGCCTTTTAACTTCAGGCCTGTCATTTTTCGATCTACAATAAAATCCGTTCGTTGAGCGGTTCTCAGATAATTGTGCGGAAAGCTACGTGTATAAAAGTAACGGACACGAAAACTGCGCCAGTTGTACTAGCGGGCCAAAGAACAGCGAAGAGAGACCCGTACATCGTGTAACTTATATTTCTCACTTTTGCCTCGCCTGCGCTCAACCATCAGCGACTGCCTAGCTTCATGTCATATCGCGGATTCAAACCTGATGTTGCAGCGTCATTTCTTTCAGCTACACTGCGCATTTCGACAAGTGTGTACCGCGTACACTCTGAGGCATTTATCGTGGTTCCGAGGGTGCCATTCTAGACATCGTCATGCTCCGCCATGTTCTCGTATTCGCTATCTTGTGAGCTCTGATTGGCTCAGAGGGCTACTGCGGCCTCTCCGGTTGGCTCGAAATTCCGCCATTGCAGAATTCTACATAATGGCCGAATTGGACAATCTCTTGATTAACGACGCGCGATGGTTTGATGGCGCTGCTGACTATGACATTGCGTCGCGCGAGTGGTGCTTTGCCAAACAACTTGGTGACATCAAAAATACGAGAAAAGGGTATAAAATAAACTATACGAAAGAAGTATAAACGACGCGTGCAGGCAAAGAGAGGCGCTGAGTGACACACTCACTGCCCACAAAAACACAGCTCGCGCTATGCGCGGGCAGCGCCTCGTCGTGGCGAGCGGAAGCAATGCGGGCTCTAGTTCCTCCCGCAGTGTTTTTACGAGTCCCCGGCAAGTTCCCGTGACCCGCTCTGGTAATGAGTCCGCGATGCGGATATGAAAGTCCCCGCGGAGCGGACGGCTCTGCGTCTTTGCGCCAGAATCCACTCAGCTTTTGCCTTACGCATGGCGTCCTATATCAGCTCTCTGTCATATGGAGCATTATGGATGATCCCGCATAAGCATATACAATCGTACTAATTTACAGTTGTATGTGTAGTCTTGATTGTGAGTGAGTGAGTGAGTGAGTGAGTGAGTGAGTGAGTGAGTGAGTGAGTGAGTGAGTGAGTGAGTGAGTGAGTGAGTGAGTGAGTGAGTGAGTGAGTGAGTGAGTGAGTGAGTGAGTGAGTTTCAAAGCTACCTCGTTCCGCTTGTAGACACTGTCATGAGTAATGCTACATTAGCTTTATTAACTCGTCCTTCAAGCAGGCTTGGGCTGTCGTGCGTCATCATCCGCCCGCGGCGGTTAGGCGATCTCGCGAGCTTGAGAGCTGGGGCGTGAGCTGCGAAGGTGGTTATTCCTGACCAGTCGCGCGAGAAATGCAGAAAAAGTTCTCATACTTGCCGTAGAACCCCGGGGTGTAACTGATCTATTTTTGGCGTTTTGAGAGAGAAAGAGAGAAAGAGAAAGGCAAAGGAAAGACAGGGAGGTTAACCAGAGATTATCTCCGGTTGGCTACCCTGTACTGGGGGAGGGGCAAGGGGATGCAATAGGTGAGAAAGAAAGAAGGATAAAAAAAGGGAAAAAAAACTAAGCACGCACACGCACGTACACACGAACTATTTCTGTGGGCACTGTCACGCAACCCGCAAAGGCGTTCCTAGTCTTACGCAGTGTCACCGTACAGTCCTACGTCACACAGTGTACAGTCATAATTTGTCAGAAAGTCCCGTGTCTTTCAAGTATCGCAGCAGCGCCTTCATAGCGGATCGCGCTGATGTTCGCGTAGGCCAGGTTCCAAGGATCTTGTTTTCTGTCATTGGGCGTTTGTCCAGTTTGTCCAGTTTGTCTAAGGTGGCTGAGAGGACCGCTCTTTGTGGGTTAAAACGAGAGCACTGACAAAGAAGATGCTCGATCGTTTCGTTGCACCCGCAGAAGTCACACAGTGGGCTGTTGGCCATTCCGATAAGGAAAGAACCAACCAACGAGGTCGTAGTCGCTCTGTGAGCCAGTCACCGCTGACGAGATGGAGAATTTGACAATGCGGCAGAATTGGACAGTACCCTGATTAGCGCAACTGTTATGTACTCTCGCGCATCGGCTCCGTACCTAGAGGTACAGACAGATAAATGATATAAGGAAGGAAAGGCAGGGGTGTCACGGGACGCACTTCTGTTTCGCTATCTTCCGCTGCGGGAAGGAGGTTAAAGGACCACGGCCAGTGCCGCACTCTTAGTGTCAAAAGCACTAATGATGTACTTTCGCCGTAAGGAGGTACAAAGTTTATTATATGAAGTCGAGGAGTCGAGTCAGCGGTCATATGCACCGCGCGTTAGTGATGTCTCATGGTGTTACCGCGACGCGTTCGGAAACGCGATGCTCTAATGTCCCGTTCTTATGAACATGGCCTTAACGGCTCTTGCCGCGAGTAGGCAGTTGTCAATCCCAAGAAGCAGTTGATCGATTGATTCATTCGTTCGTTGGTTAGTTCATTCGTTGATTGACTGATTCGTTAGTTGACTCACTAGTTATTTAACTAATTGTGTTTAGTGTACTAAAGCAATAAAAGAACAATGTGAAACGCCGTATCGAAGTGCTACCGATTAAATCTGACCTCCTTCAGGCACTTAGCATGCACCCTAGCTATGGCATGTTAACGTAACGCGTTCCTCAGACGTTTGATTGAAAACAACTGTCTTATTCGCTAAAAACACAATAATTATCGCGTAATCGGTGATATATTTAACCCGGGTCGCTGCCTTCTTCAGGATGATGTCGATGCCCATGTTGCCAGACCCTTTTCAAGAATTAACCAACAGTTATTACGAGCGCCTTTATCACTTTTTTTTCTGCGTTCAGTCCTTGACGGAGTGTGGTCGCCACGAACGGGAATCAGTCACGCAACCCCGGGCTCACCTGCGCAGGACGCCATAGCCGCTAAGCAGCATCTCTGACGGGTTTGACAATCTTTCGCAACCTACACTACGTCAACGAACGCGTTCTGTCATTGCAAGCATTGTAAATTTACGCATTGTTTCGTTTTACCTTTTGCTGCGTGCGTGATCAGTGAGGGAAGTTCCCCGCTGTTTTATCGACAATGCTGCGTGTGATGACTGTTGCCGGGAGATCATCCTTGAACTCGTTTTTGTGTGTGTGTGTGTGTGTGTGTGTGTGTGTGTGTGTGTGTGTGTGCGTGCGTGCGTGCGTGCGTGCGTGCGTGCGTGCGTGCGTGCGTGCGTGCGTGCGTGCGTGCGTGCGTGCGTGCGTGTGTGTGTGTGTGTGTGTGTGTGTGTGTGTGTGTGTGTGTGTGTGTGTGTGTGTGTGTGTGTGTGTGTGTGTGTGTGTGTGTGTGTGTGTGTGTGTGTGTGTGTGTGTGTGTGTGTGTGTGTGTGTGTGTGTGTGTGTGTGTGTGTGTGTGTGTGTTTCCTCAATGCATTAATGTACAGGGACCATCGCTTATTACTTTAAGTGCTCGCATTGATGCCAGATCGCTTGTAGAGCGCAGCTCTTATGGGCCCGTCCCTGCGCTGAGCGTCGGCATCCCTCCTAACCAAGCTAGCGAGCACAGCTAAAGATGAAAGAGCGAACGCGAAACCCAGCGGGGGATGAAAGGAGGCGATAGCGTAGAGAAAAGCGGAGGAGGGGGGCTACAGCGAAAGCACGAGGCGGAGGAGAGTGTGGCGAAAGAGTAAGGAGGAAAGCACAGTGCCGATACAGACTACGAGATGGTGCCATAGTATTTGCAAGCTGATTGTATGCGCGACTCTGGAAAAAAAATTAATTATGGGGTTTAACGCGCCAAAACCACTTTCTGATTATGAGGCACGCCGTAGTGGAGGACTTCGGAAATTTCTACCACCTGGGGTTCTTTAACAAGCACCTAAATCTAAGCACACGGGTGTTTTTGCATTTCGCCCCCATCGAAATGCGGCCGCCGCGGCCGGGATTCGATCCCGCGAGCTCGTGCTCAGCAGCCCAACACCATAGCCACTGAGCAACCACGGCGGGTCCTTTCTGGAAGCCGCGCAAGCATCAGCGATTACTCACGAACATTTGACGAGTCACGTGTAAAAGCCGACGCGCTTGGCCCGCAGATCAGATTTTCGACCATCGCCGGTTCATATCGCCGCTATCGTTGTGCGTGAGTGTCATTTGTTTCGCTGAGAGCAAGTTCGCTCGATAAAGAGTTGAATTTGTAACTCAGTTTCGACATTGTGTCGTTCTTCACTGCGACTAGCACGTGACAACATAATCATAATATGAAACTGCGTCAACCATTTCTTTCTGAACAATGAGTGACGTATGCATGTATGTATGTACGTGTGTGTGTGTGTGTGTTTATGTATGTATGTATGTATGTATGTATGTATGTATGTATGTATGTATGTATGTACTCGCGCGCTCCTTCCTCGCAGCCTGTAAGATAATCCGCGCGTCGTCACTCGCGTCACCAGCATCGTCGCGCGTCCCCTCCGGCAGACGCGATGGTTGCTCACCGCGCAAAGTCGCGACAGCCACGGGCTGTCGCCGGAAATGACGCCGCCTCGTAGGCCCGCGGCTATACCCACTTCCAGCTTCCGGTTCCGCGAGGGGTGAACCAGGCCGCGCCGCGGGGAATCGTGGCGACGCGACAGCCCGACGGTGCGAGCTGGTCGCGGAAATAACTCCTGGACGCCGTGAGCGACATCAAGCTGGCCCGGACGGAGCAGCCGCGCGCACGCACGCATGCGCACAAACTCGCACGCACACGCGTAAACGTGTCATTGTTGCACGCGCGATACGCATAGCGGAATCGATGCTGTGCCGTTTTCTCTTATTAGATGAGGTGAGAATGATGGTGTCCGTGCTAGCGGAGAGGAGAGCTTCCTTGTAATCATCTCATTACGGCGCACCCGTAATATAGTTTAGCAATGTTGCTGGTCGCGGTTACATCTTGAAGGTTAGTTTGACTTCGCATCTCAGTGAAAGTGCCTAGCCAACGCGAGCTCTGCCGCACAGCCATTCCCTTAGCAAGCCGGGAGGCAGTGGTTTGCTCTCTCTCTCTCTCTCTCTCTCTCTCTCTCTCTCTCTCTCTCTCTCTCTCTCTATATATATATATATATATATATATATATATATATATATATATATATATATATATATAAGAGCATAAGAAGCCAACACACCATGGCACCGAGGTTTTTCAAGTGTCGTTGTTTGTTGGCGTGTGTTATGATTAATTAAAATCGGGCCCGTCGGTCAAACCCCTTCCTTCTCGTTCATATATGTATATACAATGAGGAGAAGTGAGAAAGAGATTGGTTCAATTTGTGTGACTATATATAAATGAGGTTCCAAATAACAATAAAGCAATCCGAACTTTCAAAACGCTAACAGATGGCATCTCAAGAACGTAAGCACTCAAGAACGCATACCCATGCCCGGAGTAGGAGGAAGAGAAACACATTTATTTGAAGGAATAAATGGGATTTGTCGTGTGAGGCGCCCGCGGTTCATGGGTCCCATTCAAGCGGCGGTGGCTGGCGTCAGTCAGTGGCGCCACGGACAGTTGCTGCCCTGCGCGCCCCGTCAATCAAACTGCTCGGAATTCCTTTAAACTTGTGGGGTTTTGCGTGCCAATACCACTTTCTGATTATGAGGCACGCCGTAATGGAGAACTCCGGAAATTTAGACCACCCGGGGTTCTTTACCGAGCACCCAAATATAAGTACACGGGTGTTTTCGCAGTTCTCCCCCATCGAAATGCGGCCGCCGCGGCCGGGATTCAATGAGGTGAGCTCGGGCTCAGCAGCACAACGCCATAGCCACTGAGCTACCACAGCGGGTGTCGGAATTCGCATATTCACTAGATCTCATAATAATCCTGCCAGTTTTTTACACGAAACTTCCACTTACTCTAAATATAAGGTAACGTAAGCACAGTAGGCAGCATAAAACAGCGCCCCGCTTGTAACTAGCACTAGGAAACAACAGACACGAGCGCAAATAACATTTATCATGAATTGCTACGAGCTCGTCCAAACCCTTCTAAGCGTAAAACTAGTCGCATAATTAAGTGTCAAATGTTGTCTACCACTGTAGCCTGAATGATTCAGGGGACCGACTCTCCCTATCAACCGGTCGAAGCGCTGAACTGGTTTGCACCCATCAATTTATTATTCAAATGATTTGCTTGTGCAACAGTAACTGGGCTTGCCTTGTGCAATTTCTTTTTTTTTTTAATGCAATCACGACCCTGCTTTTTCAAGTTCGTCGAAAAACAAACTTTCATTTTGCGGTTGACCCGTTGTACCCATGTTTTTATGTTACCTATACAATAGGGAGTGTTTTCCAGTCTCATCATACTTCATGCCATTTGCGTAAGGTGCTAGAGCTGCCTTCACATGTGTCTCCTTTCTTTTTTCCTTGCAGTGTCCGGAACTGGGCGTGGCGTTTTGGTACAGAGATCTCCAACCAGAGTCTATTTGCGTCAAATTTCACCGAGATTAAAGAGGTGAGCCTGTGTTCCTTTGGCACCAGTTCGCTGGTGTGCTTCGCTTTGTCATTTTAGTCGCTCCTTAACTGATTAACTGAAGATAAACTTCACCTAATCTTGCCTGGTATGGTCATTACTGTAGGAATCAATATGCATTACCATGCGTATTTCACACAGAAATGTGCAAAGAGGCGAAACGACCCTGAAAAAACCAGAGTGCGCGCAACGCTGACTATAAAATTTATCTATGCCTGAAATTTTAAAGAAATAAAAAAAAATACGCAGGCTGCAGGATCATGAGATTTGACTTACCAGCCCCATATGTGGAGCCTGCTAACTGAGGCATGTAAAGCGTCATTCGTAGGCACAACATAACAACGTTTGATTAATTTAAGGCCATTTCTCACTCAGTTGGAATGGAAATTTAGAGTATTAAGGCTCCAGAAGCTATGCACGCAGAATACATAATTTGACGCGTGTTTCTCGCCTATTATGAAAAACTGATTTGGCAATATTATTCTTATATTCTTTTTCTTTTCGTTTCTCGTTCAGTGACACGGAACGTACATATGTTAACTGGAAACTAGAAAAATGTTTAACTTCATTTACCAGTACACTTCACCTCAGAGACATACGAGAGACAGACTTCTAATTAGTTCGGGCGGGTGAAGTCTTCAAGATCCGCCTTCTATTTAATTGGGGGGGGGGGGCAAAAGCTTCCTTACTAGCCGCGGAAATGAAGGTTTTCCTTTTCGAATTTATTGTCCGACACGCAGCGCCGACGCCTTTGTGCGCAGTAAGCGATCTCAAAGCATTTTGAGCGCGCTTCGGCGGAGTTGCCATTGGCTGCGACGCCACGTCATAAGGGACGAGCCAACGTCACGAGCGCGCCCCACGTGCCCGCGAAGCTGGCTCGTCGCTTGCTGGGTCGCGCAGCACGCGCCGCTACGGAGTCTGAAGCATCGACATCGTCGGCAGCCGGAACCACGGCAGTAGCGAAACACACCGCAGACGATGTATGAGGGAGCGGAAGAACGCAGCGAAACAAGCGAAGAGACAGGCAGCGAAATCCACCATCGTTATAAACTCTCAAAATACACGGCGGGCGGAACGAGCATTAACGCAAACATTACACGCAGCGCAAAACCTCAAGGATCACGCAGCGGCGTTCAAGCGCACATCAATGCTTTCGCATTCAGAACTCACAAGAAGTGCTTAGGCGGCCTCGGATTTAAAAAAAAAATCGTTATGCATTTGACTCTCCCGCAATCTATAGCATCTATAGTGTTTTCAGTGAACCGGATTTAGCCGCGCAAACAGCGGAATTTGCTGCCTTTTCTTTAATTAGTCGACTGCACACATACAAAAACATGCTTTATTGGTAATGTCTTCACTTCAGCTACTGCTGCAGTACTTATCCCTCTGAAGAATTCAGAGCGATAATTCATCGTCTTTGGTAAAGTCTGTAGCGAAGAAGTTTCCCACATCTGCAGTTACATTGAATTGCATTCATTCATTCACTTATTCATTAAAGACGAACGTTCTGTGCAGTTCATTCAAAGTTATACTTTCACTAATTTACTAGAAGTAACTATAGTGAGAGGGCCCCTCACGAAAGCAGCAACAAAATAGTGACGGGACCCATTCGTGATTCGTGGCGCAGCCCGATAAAACATTCACCAGTTCTGCATAGTCATATAATGACGGGCACAATGACAGTCATACGTTAGAAACATTCGTTCCACTTTAGAAGGGTGGGAAGGATAGGTACCTCACCACAATTGGGTACCAGTCCAGTTGACGTTTTATCGGGTTGCATGCTTCTGTAATAAAGACAAAGAAAGAAAGAAAGAAAGAAAGAAAGAAAGAAAGAAAGAAAGAGTGATTCGTGGCGCAGTAGGAAAACACTGAGTTCGTGACTGCGAGGTCCTCGGTTCGAGCCACGTCCACTTCAGTGTTTTTGTTTTCTTTAAATATTTCATTTCTTAGTTTTTTTTAATTATTGCTGGGTTACGTAGTTTGGGTCAGTTTAGAAACGAAAGAAGCAGTTATATTTGAGCATTCATACATATGTATCATATCTACCAGCTGGCGCAGCTAACATGCGATGGAATAAAAAGGAACCTCCTCACATCTGCGGCTTCCAATTTTATTTAAAACACTCTGCGAGACAGGCAGATGCGGCGTGTAAGGATGCTTCAATCTTATGTGCGCAGTGGGTCCACTAAAAAGCGTAAAGCAGATTTACAAGCCGCATTTGCGTAGCTTGAGTAGAGTGCTAAATTAGGTTAGTGAAGGCTGACATCACTTCTAGACATCCTGCAAGTTTATTGGTGCGAGAGCGTCACATGGCCAGTTGAGCGAAAAGGCCGGCGTCTGTGGCAGCGAAAGGGCACCTAAATTCGCATTGGCTGTGACGCGACGTCATGTGCGCGCCTCGACGTAACAGAGCGGGCGCAAGGGAACGCCTCCGGCTACGTTGGCCCTCCAGGTGTCACGTGAGGGGAGAGGGCATCGCCTCGACGCCACATCACGCTCGCTCCCGGAAGCCTGTGTTATCCGCACGTTCCTTCTCCGCGCGAGCTCTCGCCGACATTTTAACCTCGCCTCGGTGATCCCTATGAGCCAATTAATGTGTTAAAAACAGCATAAATTCGAAAAGAAAAACGTTGGGGGCAGTGACTTCCCAGCCTACGACACCACGCTCAGAAGCCGGATGTCCTATCCGCGGGGCCAAACCAGCGGCTCCTAGATAGCAAGCCTGTGCACACTGCTTGATGACGTAGTGCTACTTGGAACGAAATTTTCATTGCCAAGCCCGGCGTGACGAGGGTGGTGACGTCAAAGTCGCCGCGGCTTACTCGCGAACGTCAACATTAGAGTCGGGGAAGGTAGCGTGACGTCATGGATTACAGTGCACCGGCCTTACGCTACCTGGCAGGCGTTGGCCTAGCGTCCCAACGCGTTCGCTTGCCCGCGACGAGTTCATCGTTTGACGGACCGCAAGACGTCGTTCAATTAGGCGTTAATTCTTTCGCATCCACAACTCATAAGAAGTGCTTAGGTGTCGTCGTATTTTTAGTCGTCTCGATTTAGGCAAAGCATTTGGTCCTATAGCCTGCGTTGCCATGCATTATTTTTTTTTCTTTTCAAGAACGATTTCGCGGTGCTGTATATGTAGTAGGACACCTAGCTCCTTCGACAAAGACAGCACTCTATACGTGCTTCTAATAATTCGAAGTATTTGTTGTATTGTCACTGTCATTGTCGCGATGCACCAGCACTGAAAGCAGTTCTTCATGTTAACATTCGTTATGTTGACCGGACGTCCAGTTGTGAAGGGCAGTACATGCATGTCCCAAATAATGTGAACAAGCGCTTCTTTTTTGTTTGCGTCTTTTCTTTTTTTTTGAACAGGCGTACTCGACGAGCACTTTAAGGTGTTCCTTTGTCGAGAAGTAAGAAAGTAGTCGCATTTAGTTTCAATGTTCGAAGGTCGGTTTTCTCACGTATTCGCATTCCATTCGATTAGGAATTGCCTGACGGTGTTGCGTGCCGGGTAAAACGTATCGCTGCTAAGCACGAGGTCGCGGGATCGAATACCGGCCACGGCGGCCACATTTCGATGGGGACGAAATAAAAAGAAAAGACTCGCGCACTTAGATTTAGGTGCGCGTTAAAGAAACCCTGGTAGCGCAATTTTTTTCACAAATCAAATTAAATTATGTTCTGCGGTTTCGCGTGCCAGAACCACGATCCGATTGTGAGGCACACCGTAGCCGGGGACTCCGAATTGATTTTAACCACATTGTGTTCTTTAAAACGCACCTAAATCTAAGAACAGGAGCCTCATTCCACTAAGCCACCATGGCGGGTCATCCGAATAAGAGATTTCAAAATTTCTACACTCCTAACTTTCTTACCGAACGTAACGCTTATTCAAACTTGCGGCTACTTATTGTCGTCTTAGAGATCGGCACAAGGGCGTTTTCCGCGTCAGCACAAGAATAATAAAAAAAAAATATGTGAAGAAGAAAAATGCGCTGCGAAATAACTATTACGGTTGGATAAAAATTACCGCCGCACGGAAATGAACGACTCGGCACACTCTCTATAGAAACAAACGACGGTGGAAAAGGAAAGTGTGAAGGAGAATAACGTTCCCTCCCTACGATGAACCGCGTAATGCACGTGAGAAGCGTGTAGCGAGTATAACCAGTAAAAGAAACCATACTAGAAAGCGAGTGTCCGAGCATTTTTGTTGAATAACCTCGCAAGTCGTTTCATCGCTACAGCTGCTTCGATTTATAGCCTCGCACCGCCCGCGGGCTTCCTTGAGGTTTGAGCGGCGCCGCTATATATATATATATATGAAGCCGCGGGGATTAAATTATTCTCGGAATCTGATGGAAACCACGGCGAGAAAACGGGGTTGCTCTTAACCGCGCCTTGCGATGAAGCAAAATGTACGGCGGCTTGCGGCAGGTGTAAGTGCCGGGCGATAAATTTCGTTTTCTTCTGTTTTTTTTTTCTCTCTCTCTTTCTCACTCTAAACGCGGCAGGTAATATATGTACGGTCGAGAGTCGTATTTCTGTCTCGCATCCAGAGTGATTGTTTTGTCGTGATTGCTTCCTTTCTCTTTCTCTCGTTTGTGCATTGCGTCTGTGTGTGCGTGCGCGCGCGTGCGCGCTTTCGCATGCGTGCCTATGCGTGCGTCTGTCTGTGCGTCTGCATTACGCTTTCAGGCGTTTCTATAGCAACGTCCTCGCCTTGAGCGCGGCGCGACCGCGCATAAATTCGTCGTCGCTGTTTGTGTTCTTTCCGATGAGAGCTGTTCCGCCTGTTGCTGTCGTTGTCGCAGAACTTCGAAGAGTTCAAGGCGAAGCCTCACCACAAGGACATCGCGCAGCTGACAGAGAAGATTCTTAGGGACCTGGGCAACCTAGTGAGCTCCAAAACGGAATCTCTTAAGGTGAGTGTCACTATCGGGCTTTTGTACGTGCCTACCAAACATTCCTGAATACGCTTTTCGGAATGTTGCTTGCACATTTGCGAAACGAAGATTTTGTTCGTGAAAATGTGTTAAAGCTCTTGAAAGGCTAATAATTGCGATAATGCATAAAAGAATAAATTGCGATGTCACTTGAGATGCACTCCTAATAGCAGCGCAAAATGCCGTATATTCGAAGAGCGCTTGCTTCGAGCAAGATTGTTCGGGTAAGCTTTTGAGGCAGACAAAATCGGCAGCAGCAAAGTCGCTCGAAAATCCACCGTGATTTTTAAAAAGAACTGTTTGTTGCTTTTACAAGTTTGTGGACTCGCCGCTGTGGCTTAGCGGCTAATGGCTTTTGCGCTGCTAAGCACGAGGTCGCGGGGTCGAATGCCGGCCATGGCGGCCGCATTTCGGTGAGTGGCCAAATGCAAAAAACGCCCGTGTGCCGTCAACTGGGGTGCACATTGACGATCGCCAGATGGTCAATATTTACGGAGTCCCCCGCTACGGCGTGTCTTATGATCGTATCCTGGTTTTGACATGTAAAAGCCCAGAATTAACTTTTTTTCCCCAAGTTTTCCGCTGCTGCTGTGAGCTCAGTCTAAAGTTACATCTTCATTAACAAAGTGTGTGCGTATCCAACAATGCGGGTGCTGAAGGAAAATGCGTGTTTTGCCTCCCACAGACAGAAATATTTCTTAGAAGGTGGTGGTACGCTGGTCTGCAGTTATTAGTCGTGACGATCGTGAAAACAGCATCGACGACACAAAAGAAGCTCAGAATGACAATGAGGAGGATGGTGATGAGCCCCAAAAATGACGCATACCCACAATGAAAGATGTGCCAGCTTCTGGAAGAACAACGTCGAAAACGCTTACGAACTTCCTTCCAACTGCGACGTCGCAACAACGTCATTGTTTTTACGTGGTTCAATGCATGATTCGCAGCTGACGAACGCTCGACATATCAGCACTGATAAAATAGATTTAAAAAAAAAAGCTTCGCTCCAATCTCGTAGGTGGCACAGCGTCACTTCCGTTTTGAAATCAACCGTAGAAAGTATTATTGGCCTCAGAGTTGAATAGGCCCAAGCCGCTAACCTTCAGCATAATTCATCGAGCATGAATAGCAAGAAACACCTAACATAGCGACTGTCTCATCATGACTAGCAGCTTAAGCATCGATTCACAAAAACAGTGAGTTTTTAAAAAATTGTGCTTAAGAAACAAACTTTGCACTTAAAGGTAATCTCCATGCTATATTAATCTCTATGCTAAGGTAATCTCTATACTAAGCTATGCTGCCGATTCATCTGGCAGGTGGGTGCTTGGACCTTCTTGTACCGAACGAGTGAAACAGAAAAAAAGAAGTTTATTCGGTGGAAAAAAACAGGCAACAAAAACAAAATGTTGGTCTTCACTGAGGGAGAAAGCTTGCGTCACTGTAAATGAGATTCGAGCCGATGGAATGGCTGAAGTCTGCAAATGATGGTTGTTTCTTTTTCGATTTTAACTGAGGAGTGCGTTTTCTTTGTTCTTTTTCTTTTTTTTTTTTTGATGGAATGCAAGGTGGAGTGTACATAAGGGGGAGTTGGTTCAGCACCATGACCACCAGCACATGGCGCAGGGCACGCACCCTGTGTCGCTTTGCTGCTTCGCGAGAGTTCACCGCACGCGTCGTCTACAACTCCGCGTTACGCACGCATGCGCGAGCTTGTCTCAAGGCGGAACCTACTTTCGCCAATGAGAGAACGAAGCACGCTCGCCGAAGTATAAACACGGGTACTTTGCCTTTGTCGTACCCGCTGGGCTCGCGCAGCAGTACTCGCTCTGAACGACTCAGCCAGCACGGAAACGAGTTGTCTTGGATCGTGAACCTTTCGTTGCCGTGCTGGTGGGTGGATGTTAACAGATGACGTGGGATGGGTTGGACCTGGCGACGACGATACGTACTGTGGACGGAACTCGAACTAAGCTGCATGTTCGGGCCTATACTGGGCATTCAACACGCGGATAGGTGTCAAGGGAGTCGCCGTTCCGGCGTTATGTTTGTTGGTTTCATAATCTTAGTTTCATTGATTTTTTTATTTCATTATCATTATTTATTTATTTATTTATTTATTTATTTATTTTTTAACACAGAGAAGTGGAGTAGCCGGGATAGGGACACTCTTTATCTCAATCTCATCGCAGCAACGTATTCACAAAAAAAGAAAAGAAAAAAAACTCTTACCCAAGAATTGTTCATAAGAGAAAATCTCAGCCAATCCTGATGTTGGGCTTAACATTAGGGAATGCCGCTGGCCGATGGCAAAGAGCGCTTGCGAACGAGAAATCTTTGCGAATTCGCCCCCCGGATAACGACATATGCGCGTCTACGAAATCTAGGGGTGAAAAAAAAATAAAAAGAATGAGAGAGAGAGAGAGAGAGCGAATTACCTCGTTAATTTCGACAAACTGGCACGCCCAGAACGTCCGGCATCCGAGCCGCCTTCGGGCGCGCGCTCCTGTTCGACAAGGACGGGGAGGGGATGCGGCAACGCAAACAGCCTTCCAGCTCACTTGCTCGCGCTGCCGTGCCACGGCCGAGTGACCCAACAACTGGCGGGTCCTGCCTTGCCGTGGCGTGCCCGGCAGTGCGCAACAACGCGCACTGTGATCGTGTTCACGGAGGGGGGGACGAGGGTGCAGAGCGGACTGCGCGTTAACTGCACTCGCTTTCCAGGATACCGGACGCAGATAAAAGGACGCGGACAGAGCTTGAGAGGAGGAAGAGGAGGAGGAGAGGTAGGAAAGGTTTGCCAGAGGGGTGTCCAGCTTTTACCCTGCGCGCGCGGGTGGGTGAGTGGGTGGGTGGGGTGGGGGTGTTCAGCGCGAGCAGAAAATTAAGGCGGTACTCGTCTCACGATAATGCGATCGACGGTAATGTCGACGGTAATGCGATCGGCATTCAAGCAACGCAGCGTCACACTGCGTTGCTGAAGACGCGTTTATTCAGAATCTGAGAGACGCCAGTTGATTTCACAAAGTGAAGTAACGCCCGCGTCCCCTCGTTTTGAACCTGTGACCCCACGGTGCCGTGGTCCAACAAAAAAAAATATTTCTATCGTATCGGAAAATGGTCTGCGATATATAGCCCGTTTGGTGCAGTCCGAGGAATGTCGATTCCGACAGTATATGACGACCACAAAAAAAAAAAAAAATCGCGATACGTGTGTTCGACGGAACCTGGCGAGTTGCACGAGTCACGCATGGGTGTGTCCACCATTCCAATAAGAAATGGGTAGGCTTTCGTAAAAGCCACCCCTAACCAGACGGGGCACAGTAAAGTTTCGTCACAGCACGAAACAGTTTACGGGGTGAGCGGACGGAGGGAGGAGAAGGGGTAGGGCGGGGGAGTAGGAGGGTTCGGTTCGACCATAGAGAGTTCGACGCTGAAGAGCATAGGCGTCTCGGCGCGTTTACTGCGCGATGCAGATCGCCGCAGTGGAGGTGACGCGCTCGATGGCGCCTGCTGGGCCAGCGAGGTTCTCGCGCCAAACTGTGCCTCTGCGATGCGGAACATCGGTGCCGATGCGGAACATCCACTAAATTTGAGGTCCTTGTTTTCGCTTTGTTTGTTCTGTTTCGCCGCCGCAATGGCATTTGAATATCGGATCGGCGTGCCGTTTGGGACGCGAACGAATGAGCGATTTGTAGGACGAGCGGGACTTCGGTGGAATTTGTGTCCGTAGCTGGGCAGAATCGCCCTCGTCGGACCGACGCGTCTGGGTGGTTCTGACAAAGAGGGCGTGTTTATTGGGGGTTTGTTGTTGGAGTAGACTGCATGAATCGAAGTAGTTTTTTATTATTATTAACTGAGGATAGGCGTGCAGGCACCAGATCAATCACGGTTTCCCATTTCATCGAGTCGGCTTTTTTTTTTTTTACTGCCTAATGACGATGATGAATAAAACTTGAGATTGGTGACTCTTTGGTTCATTGGGGAATTAGGAATAACGCGGAAAAAAATTAGATAAATTTTGCATTATTACATAGTCCAGTCTGGGGACATAACGAACAGTGAAAGCCAGGCTTTCCGGGAACTGGCGCTGTAAATCAAACTTACGCCACTATATGACAACGCGTAATCCGGAACAGGGCCGTTATTCTGTACATAATCGAATCCCGCCATGTTGTAATTTCTGATTGGCTCACAGGGTTCCTACATCCTCTCCTATTGGTTCAAATCGCTGCCATTGCAGAATCTGGTAGTGTCAAAATTAGCGTGACCTGTTTAGAGAGATATATAGTTAGAGAGACGTTTCGAGAGATAGAGATAGAGATACATTAACCAGGTGAACATTTACGGTTTGCTACCCTCTACTTGAATAAGCGAAATAAGGGTCGGAAAGGAGAAAAATATAGAAAGATAAAAAATAGCAAGGGCAGGGTGTTCCAGTTAAAGGCATTCGCACAAGCCAATAGCGCAGTTCACAGGCCAGAAGCGCAGTAGCGCTTTCACGGCGGTGGTCTGTTTAACTGCGCGAACAGACGAAGAACATAACACAACGTTCGTGTTTGTCGCCCTCTCGTCTTGTCCTTAGTCTTTCCGCGCTGTCACCACGGTCTAGAACGAACTACCTTATCAATAAACCATAACAAGAATCGCACTCTTGCACTCTCTGACAACTGGGCTGCCAAGTACCTCCTGCGCTTCACAGTTTTTCCGGGGTTCGTACAGTTGTCGTAAAGTACACTCAAAGTCTGGTGACGTTCTCGGCCTATAAGTTAGATCGCGCAATCAAGCCAACCTGTCGATCCGAAGCCAATGTTTGGCAAGATGGAAATTGTATACAGTAGGATTGAATGCTCGTTTTGAATGCCCCTAGGTTTCTGTAAGGGCCGCACTTCTTTTTTCACAATTTTTACGAGGTGCGGCCCTTACACGGGACCGAACCTTCTTGCCCGAAGGAAGTTGAGGGAACTGTGATGGCGCTCCCACAGGAATGTATGCGACACGAGCTACGTATCCGATATGATCGAAACAGGCGAAAGGAAGCGACATGACCTACCTCTGCACTTCCGAGGGATGCTTCTATCGTTCATTGAGTCAAGTTTAACTATCAGCCAGAGTTGTATTTTGTCAGCCAAAGATAAACCACGACTACTTAAATCGCATGTCAATCCTGCTGTATCCGTAGATTCCTAACTTGAGTTCGCTTCCTTTTTTTCTCTTTTTGCCAATTCGCCGTGAACTGATCCGTGCCTACTCTCACGCAGGTTTTGATACAAGAAGCCGAGAAAAATGCCAAAGACCACAAGTACAGCACAGACATCGACGTAAGTGTACACCTCTTCTCGCAAGGCTGACATTCCATTGGGTGCACGAGATGACCTATAAGCTGGCCCACGAGAGCTTCAGTGATTTTTTTACGCGCGTTGGCCACCTATCTGCATGCACTACGCTTGCGGTGCTCTTAGGTGATTGTGTCCCTGACCAAGCTATTTTTCGCGCGCCTTATTAGATACCAGTACACAGTTAAACAGTATATAGTCGCGGAAAGTAACATAGTGACCAGCACGAACTGTTTTATTGCATTCAACATAGTTTCTTTTTATTACAAAGCAGGATCACATGGTCTCACGCATTTCAACCCTAAGAAAATCGAAAACCAAACGTTTCTGGTTTTAATCTAGTCGTACGGTATCCTTGCGAAAAAAAAAAACGCAGTCTAACAGTGGTCATTGGCAATGGGCGTAGTGAACGCGCTGTCACTGACACTCTTAAAACCGTTGTTTTTTTAGGAACGGTTTCTTTGTGGAGGGTTTTGTATTTTTCAGTAACACATCGCCCACTGCGAGTAGTAGCCTTGTCGCTGTTCTACCATACTCTGGAGCACCTCGCAGCTCTACTGCGATTTAAATGAGTAAATTAAAAAGTTTAACGATTCTAAAGGAGTCACTGCTAAGGAAGCGTTCGTCTAGGGCTTACACTAGTGAACGTTTCTTTCAGGCATTTGAGTATGTGGCCCACCAGGTAGTGCTGGTGTCTTGCCGGGGTCTTGGCATAAGCGTCACTTGTCGACTTGGTGCGGGGCTAATTGAAGGTCAGGAACAGGAGTGAAGGGGAGGAAAAGGGGGAGGGCACGGTGACGCACCCACGTGATGCACAGTCTGTTCGGGGCAGCCATTTAAGTGAGCGCGGACGAACAGGCTCGCTGCTGTGATCCCGGCATCCGACAGTGGTTCGCTTTCAAACATTCTCGCACAGTGTGTTCGCACCCCTCCCCCCCTCCTTCGCGTTACTACGCCGCAGTTTCGCTACTTCAACGCCAAGAAGCTGTACCGTCCCAACAAGATGCCCAAGCTGTCCGAGGACGAGGACCCGGACGACTGGATGCCCATGGAGATGCACCAGGACCGGCGCTTTGATGACGCCGACGTCAACTTCACCTACAGCGCCATTCACGTGGCGACCAACATATACTACAAGTGTGAGTATAGCGTGTACCCACTCCCCACCGCCCTCCCCATCGGGCGCCGATAAATTCGGTTCGTGGAAAATTTGTTCTCGCCAGATTTTTTTCGCGCCTCTAGAATCACGAAAATCGAGCGACTGCCTACTGGAATAAGACAATTTGATTGTTCAGTGAGCTTTGTCGAGTTTACGAAAAGTAAGCTCCCTGCAATCGCAGTTCGTTTCTTTTTTCTTTGTTTGTAAAAACAAAAACAGGTATCGGTCTCATTCCTTACCTGTGATGGCAACGCTGGCTCCCTTCAACTTGATCAATGATATAAAGATGACACAAGCAACAATAATATCAATTATTATTATTATTATTATTATTATTATTATTATTATTATTATTATTATTATTATTATTATTATTATTATTATTATTATTATTATTATAAACAAGAAAAGGTTACATCGTAACACAGTGAGTGCTATGGCTTTTCGCTTATCTTTAAAAACAAAACAAAAAGCGAGAGAGAAATAAATTCTGGCATGAACTAAAAGTTTGCAACAACCTAGTGGACTTCGGGATAAACTTGGTAGGAAGAAAATGCTATGGCGTATGCATATCGCGCCAACTGCTGGCAAGCACATGAATACATTACCAATCTGTGTTTTGCCTGCGCTGTCTTTAGTGAGTCGAGTTTATCCGTATATATGTACTTGCAAGTTTTGTACCCATTTATGTACACCCAATGTCAAAGTTGTGCAAACTATGAATACTTTGTCTAGCGCAAAACGACAGACACAAGAAAGACGACAGCGCCTTGTCCTGTCGTCTTTCTTGTGTCTGTCGTTTTGCGCTAGACAAAGTATTCATGGATTCGCACCAACTAGCCCGCCAACGCATTGTGCTGAATTGTGCAAAGTAGGCGCTCTGCGAAGGAAAGAAAAGAAAGAATGTCTTCGCAACTCAGACTGATCAAGCTGAATCTGATGAACTCGCTGCTATATTTGCAGTGCACTCGTCACGAATCGATACGAAAGGCATTGAGAGAAACTCTTTTTAGCAGAACTTTTGAACCGCATTCTTATGTACGTTATTACGGTTATGCACGTAAATATACAGCTCGTACACTGTGGTACGTCGACTGTGAACCTTAGTTTTGATTAACTATATAATTGGGGATTTCTATAAAGAACGTATACGGTCCGCGACAATCTTGCCTAGAGCGCTTCAATTGTGCGCTGCAAGGGAAACAAAAAACGATAGACTTGCACTGTGACTCGGCTGGAAGGATTAGGCTTGTGAGAATTGGCCGCCACCTGGACACGTCCT
Organism: Dermacentor variabilis; assembly: GCF_050947875.1. Lineage (NCBI taxonomy): Eukaryota > Metazoa > Arthropoda > Arachnida > Ixodida > Ixodidae > Dermacentor > Dermacentor variabilis. Next base: position 77,036,503 of record NC_134576.1, on the reverse strand, counting down.
TTTTGACTAAATTGACCTCCAGGACACCGCATAGATGTGAGGGCCATGTCCTGAACCTGGCATCTATTTTTTGTATGAATTTTTATCTGTTTTGCAGCGCAGTGCTCCAGCACTCCGGCTTAGAGTATGGCGCAGTGTAGCGGCTAAATGAAAAGTGTATATGGTAAGCTAGGGACAGCTGGGCGAGCTGGGCGGAGTTTTCGAAAGGTATTTATTCTGCGTTTCTTGAATAAACTGCAGTTGGGAGTCAGCGCACCGTCCTGCTGTTGCTGTTCTCTGTCTGCGTTCCTAACGCCCTTTTATAATTAGGTGCATATGGGACCAAAGCCGTTTATCATGTGCCGACACGGTATGCATGTTTACCTGGGGATAAACGAAGCGTTTTGCGGACGTCTCTGTTGTGCAGCGGCGTCGGTGCTCAACGCCGTCAAGTGGTCGGAGGGGATGAACTCCCGCTTTAAGAACAACCGCGTCGTCGACCCGTTCATAGCCTGGCAGTTCTTCTGCAGCAGCACTGGGTTCATCAGGCTCTTCCCTGGTAAGTTCACTGCATTTCACTTGCCTGCGTGTCTAATAGCGTTATATAGCACGCCCGTATCCTTCGATGACACCAAGAAATCGCTGATAAATATTGCACAAGGTGATAGCAAAAAAGGGAAAACCGTCGATTATGGAAGAATCCGCGCATTGCAACGTTGATTGATTGATTGATTGATTGATTGATTGATTGATTGATTGATTGATTGATTGATTGATTGATTGATTGATTGATTGAAATAAGCCATACGGGCTCCCAGCAAACCCATACGGGTTCCTCGTATGGGATTGATTGATAGAGTGATTTATTGATTGTGCTTCTTTCGTTGATATTGCATTACTTAGTGACCGCGGCCGACCCTCTGACGTTTTGTTATCAGCGTGAGATAGCGCGATGCTTCCTGCGGCATTACCGCGGAATCATTACCGCCGTTCGCGTCTAATATTGCCTTCGGCAACCTTATAGTGTGTCCTCTGTTGATAAGCAGCTGTATGCACTGATGATATATCATTCGCAATGTAGGCTACATCCGTTAAAAAAGAATGTCTTTCTCCTGATACCTGTTATTGGGAGGAAATGGAAGGGAGTGGGTAAACGTTACCTTCTCCTGTTTCGCATTTTTTCAGCCCGGAAGTGGCCTGACGACGACCCCGACATGTACGAGTGCCGCACAAGGCCATGGTGAGCCGTCCCAAGTTTTGACCTCATTGCCGCTTGCAGTCGCGGACGGGGAGGAGCAAAAATAAGAGGGGAGCTAACAGAGAGAACTAGCGGAGCAACTGAGAGGGGAAGTGACAGGAAAGTTAACTACCGCACATATCGGCTGCCTAGCTAGAAATATTTTGAAATTCGTGACGCCACACTGACGTACTGACGCTGGGATTTCGACATGAAATTAAAACTTAAGAAAAGTTGGAACTTAGACTGACTCAGTCTTTCTCGTTAGGGTCTCATTAGTCGAAGCTTTTGTTGCAATCAAATGCTACACGTACATTAGACGCATATTGCTTCCAACTTTATGTTATGCCTAAGAGCGCGCGAGCAACTGTTCTTGTTCCCCTTCCATCGCAGAAGTATTGCGTCATTCGGCTTCGCGGTAACGCGCAGGCAACAGTCCAGTTTCATGCGCCGCGTTTCGCATACATAACGATTGCGAGCCTGTCCGACTGGACCCAGAGACCTTGTTATTCGAGTCCGTAAATAAACAGAGGGAGGGTGCAGAGAGCAAATGGAAAGTCGTGAAGATCTGCCTCACACAAGAACTCGGAATCAGTTTTGTCAGAACGTAGCGTTAAAGACTCTTGAAGAAAAGAGCGCTACGAAGACGCGGACTAAAAGAGGAACATGTACGACGGACAATCGTACGCGTTCCTCTTTTAGTCCGCGTCTTCGTAGCTCTCTTCAAGTATGCAAAACCAACTCGCCCACATGAAGCTTCTGCTGTTAAAGACTCTGTATGTGCCCGCTCCCCCTAACCCCGACGACAAGCGCATCGATGTGAACCGGAGCAACGACGCGAGAAGCGCGTCCGTCTGCGATCTCGTGACGATCAGCGCTGTCCTCGCAGGTACGTGCAGGCCGCGGCCTCGGCCAAGGACGTGGTCATCCTGCTCGACGGCAGCGGGTCCATGATGGGGCTGCGCAAAGAGATCGCGCGCAACGTCATCGTCAACATCCTCGACACGCTCACCGAGAACGACTACGTCAGCATTCTCAGGGTACGCCGCGTCGCCGCACTCTTGTTGCAGACGGCGAGTGTCCATATTGACGAGGGGCTATTTGCTTGTCAGTCAGACAACCACATTATTGTCAGTACTAGCAGACGGCAGCTCTGACAATGCTGTTTCTTTTGCTTCGATGTTCGCTGCTTTGAAAAGCAGTCTTTGGCGAGCGCAGTTATTGGAAATGTGGCTAGGCATATTATTCTTAACAAGAAAGGATCTAACACTTTGGTTCCTCATATAAGTCACACACACCACTGCATCCATCCATGTTCCTCTCATAAACCCTTGGTCCTTTTTAAACAAGGATGACCTTGCGAAGGCTCTTGGGTTTCAAATGTAGTTTGAACGTGCGAAAAAAAGACATAGTCATGCCTCATGGATTGTACAGGGACTGACGTAGCTCGAGACATTTCACTAGGCACTGGGCCTCGCTACCCTTGCCAAAACAAGGGTCTAGGCGGGCCCCTTTGTCGCCACCACTGTAGTAAGTTTGACCATCAGATAAAGGTTTTGTCTCTATAGCAATCTTTCAAAAAATAACTGTACTGCTCTATTTCCTACCCAGCGTAGCACAATCCTTTTGATGCCGCTCTAATACATGGATCATCTGTTCATTTATTATCCTTACCTTGAGCCGACCATTCGCTATTGTGCTGGCGCTTTGTGGTCGTGGTAGCCTACGCGCCAATGAACTCCACCAATAATCATCATGATCACGTGTGTTTACCTTGGCCTTTCAGGTAACGTTTCCGCATTAAAGTCCCTCTTCTTTTTTTTTTTTTTTGGTCTTTCATTCTTTTCTCACCAAATATGACAGCAGCGTCGCCACATTCTCTCAGCGTAATGCTCCCCAGCTTTTCTCTGCCTTAAGAGTGAGGCCACTCTCCGAGATCCGCTGGCCGTTGTCTCTTCCACGTGTTAAACACAAATAACAGACTGCATGTACGCTTGACCGTCCTCATGAACGAAGAAAGCATGCGTAAACGTCCAACGAAATAGGCATGGTCAACTCTCGTTATGTGTATGTAATTCTTTCGCGCTAGCAATTCGAACTAGCCCACTCGTCAATTCTTTTACAACACGGTGGCAGTCAGACGGAGAGTGTTGGCAGGATACAGATGAAGAGCAGTAACAAGGCACCGCTCGCCCGTCGCGTGTCCTAGCTTACCATAAACGCGTGCGCTTGATGCGCCAATTCTCGTTTTCTCTTATTCCCAACTTCAGACCTAGTTATGCGCTCGAATGCGCCGGGGTGAGAAGTGCTTGTGCCGCTTGCAATTTTACTTCCGTGGCAGGTTGTACTTCGGGCTTCCACCGGTCAATGCCACATTGTCTGAAGCCCCATGTACGTCATATGTCTGCACGGTAAAAAAGTTAAAGATAAGGGCGGAAGAAGACCCATCGAAGAAACTAAATCTCGCAGGCAATAGCCGTCGCTCGCCAGGTGAGTGCTAGAAGGATAGCGCGTCGGACCTAACTCACTTATAAATTGGTTATAAATGAATAGATTATACAGCTGAAGCAACCTTGACAATGATGCATGTCTAGTAATCGTCTAATTTTTTCATTGGAAGGTTTTAAAAACAGCAGCCAAGCCGACGAAGCGTTCGCCTCGTTGTGTGTGCATAATACGTACAATGTATAAGTAGCAGCACGTGGTCTTTGAAAATTTTATGCACGCCGCGAGTAGCCGCGGGTGCCGCATAATCTCGAAGGTCATGCCGACAAGCCCCGCGTCACTTCCGGCGAGCTCTACTGCATGGCGGCATTCTCTCCGTTTTAGCAACAAAAACGACTGTTTTTGGCGAGCTTTCCGTAACGCATCTACTGGTACTACAAACGCAAAACGTTGCGCAGAATTTCCTTTATATAGACACTACCTGAAGTCAAGAGTTTTATCGGGTTGCAATTTTCTGCTTCTGTCTAATGAGGAATGACGAAGGGTTCTCACGCCAGTGGCACCGTGCGCGCAATACTCGAGTTTGCTATCGCAACTCCTTGCGAAAGCAGTTCTTTTCTAAGAGCCTTCAGTATTTTTGGTCGCATCGCCGTCTTCGTCGCGCTCCCGCCAAGCGCACCAACCCGCAAGGACGTCGCCGAGTCCACGAAGTGCCCGATTCCCGCGGGGCCCGTGAAATTGCTCGCTGACGTGACTACGGCTAATCGCAGGAATGCTCGGACACATTACCTCGCTCCTCTGCCCCCAACCTCCCGCCCCTCCCCCACCTTACGTATACACCCGACCTCCTGCCTTTGGCAACTGCTAACGATCGTTTTGTACCGACTGTCCTTTCTCTCTCTCTCTTCTATCCATGTGCTTCCCCGGCGGGACCGCAGTTCTCCAACGTAATCGAACCCGTCGTGAGCTGCTTCCATTACAACTTGGTGCAGGCCAACGCCAGAAACGTCAGGGTACGTAGTGAGCGGGCACCGGCCGTCTGCCTTCTTTTTCTGTTCGCTCATCGACCGCGACCGGGCCTCTCGGCCACGGCCCGAATTCGTCTTCGTCGGCGGGACGTGACTACCAGAATTACAAGGGCCGGCATAATGCAGTGATTTCGTTCACTCGATTCTGTGCGTTCTTTTTTTTTTTTTTAATCGTCCACCGCTCACGATGGGCCGATACTTGTGATACCGTATAGACGGCTTGCACATGACGTCACCCTAGTCGCCATTTTGAAGAACCAGCACTCTGAGAAGGTGCGTCTGCTGGCGTGCCGCGCGGTGGTTCTGCCGTGGTTCTGGCGCAAACGCCAGCAGCATTTAGACCGCTTGACTCACCTGCATTCACGCAGTTTACCGCAGACCTTGAATAAGGTGCGCTGATGGCAGCCTAGCCGACACGCTGGAAGACTAGCAGGGTGAGAAGCTGCATCCGTAACGTCGTGTGCAAGTTATCTAAACGCGAGGACCTCTCTGACCTTTGAAGAAGCGCGAAAAGAAAAAAAAAACATGCTTTGGGATCGTTACACTAAACCGGCCCAGGTTACCCGCTCTCAGCTTGGAACCTGCATCAGGGCGTTACGCGTACGCCGACAGGGAACGCGCACCAAAAAGAAAAAGAATATATATATATATATATATATATATATATATATATGTGTGTGTGTGTGTGTGTGTGTGTGTGTGTGTGTGTGTGTGTGTGTGTGTGTGTGTGTGTGTGTGTGTGTGTGTGTGTACCATAAACATTAATGATAACTTAGAACTCCCGCAGCTTGAATGCTGCCGTACACCTGTTCAACTTTATCACAGGGAGAACTGCAGAATAATTTTGGATTTAGCGCTATTTGGCTTTTGTTGCACTGCTGTCATGGGACTGCGATATTTGTTATCACCATCATCAGTTCCGTGAGCTTCGCCGATTGCCTACTTTTTTCAGGAATTCAAGGAAAATCTCAGCAAACTGGAAACGGTGAACATCGCCAACTTCACCGCAGCCTTAAAGCAGGCTTTCGAGATGCTGCAACACGTGAGTAGAAGCCTTGAGTCTTTCTTTTTGTTTTTGTTTTTTTGCCCACTCTTTCTCGGTGATGGAACGTGAGAGTAGCAGTCGCCTGAGCGTGCCGCATATTCAGTAGGACTTGACAACGTTGGCACAAGACCATGAAAAGGGTTTATAGACAAAACTCTGGCACTAATATATATATGCCCTCCGAGTTGTGTTCTGTAGCCTAATCATACTCGTGAGCCCTTGTCGAGTCAACTGCTGGACAAACAAGTCTGCCAGAAATCTGTATTAACAGCTTTTTCTGGTTGGACATAATTCATCGGATACCAGCACGCTAATCTAATCTCATCGCTCCATTTTACTCAATTCAGCGTTCGAATGCACTTCTCTTGCTTGCTCCCGTTCTGTTAAACTAACAGACCGGCGTATATCGGTTCTACAGACCGCATGCCCTACCTAGCACCATTTAGTTATCTTGTACTAGGGCATCAACTATTCAAGCGTCAACTATGGCTTATACGGCTGCCCTTTATGCTCTTGTCGTTCATTAGCTTTATAAATTATTGAATTGTTACGAAACATTAGGACGACCTAAATCACCTGACAAGGTTCAATCTTTAGCCCGTTTGCAAACTGACAGCGAGACGTGAAGAGACGACAAAGCAGGGCAACGGTGAACTGGTACGAGAGATGTCACAGGTACGTTAGCAGCTGTCCCCATGGCCGATAGAGTCGACTGGTATACGCTTTCATTCACGGCTGTGGAGCCCCTGTAAGACTCATTTCCGAAATGTGATACTTTTGCCAGATGTGGTTTTCCCTCCGTCGTACACTATGAGCGCTCTCGCTACCTGCAAGTGGAAGAATGAAAAGAACGCGCCACCGGCATTCGAGGTCAAGCAAATCCTGCAGAGCCGCCAGAACACGGAGGCAATGCACCGACGGAGTTTCTTATCGCCTAGAGGGAAAGCTGCCGTGCTGTTGCACCATCTTACGGAAAATCGCGCGAAAAACGACGCAGACGAGAAAGAAACGACAAACACGGGCGCTTGTATGCTGGCGTATTTTGCTTGCTCTTCAATTTCCTCGGTTAGGGGAATCCCTATTTACCTGCCGGATAGAAAGGATACAGTCGCAAATGGTCACCGTGCATTCTAATGCACTATGACCATTTCAAATTTGATTTTGTCAAATGCTAATTTTCATTTTAAGACAAGGTCTTAGCTGGCATCAGGTGGATTTGGGGTTTTTAAGAACGGCCCAGCTGAAGTGCAAGTGTTGCCAGCCAGTTGCGACAACGGGCGCCAACGTTTCCTAGAGTGCCGCCGCAAACCTCTAGCCACGGCGTCACTAAATCGCCATTGTGACTGAACGAGTTCGGCAGGCCAACTATTGTAACCGAACACACCAACGCGGACCTGATCTGCTATGAGTGGGGGAGTTGCCGCGGGAACGTCGTCGGAGGCCCCTTCCCACGCGCCGACCAAGAGCAAGACAATGGCTACCCGGGCGCACTGCGAGGGTCCGCTCTGAGTTCTACGAAATCCGTGTGATGTCGGTTTCGGACCGTGAACCTGTGTGTGTGTGTTTGTGCGTGTAAACCGTCCCGCGGAGAGGCGGCGTGTTTACGATGACTGGACGAACGTTTCCGCCACCTTGGAATCGGGGGAGGACCGAGTGTTTATAAACGGCTGTTGTGCGGATGCTCGATACACTTTCTTAAGCAGTCATGTTAGACTGAGACACTCTCTCATGCAGTCGTGTTAGACTGACGTACTTTCTCTCGCAGTCATGCTAGACTGATGAACTGCATGTAAATACTGTAAATAAACCCATATTCCTCGTTCTCGATGAGAAGCAGTACTTCCCTTCATCAACGTCCTCAGCGTGGATAAGTTGGACGACGGCATGGGCCAGCTTCCTTCGAATTCATGACGGACTCCAATCTTGACAACGGATTACGAGCGATGGGATTGAGCTCCCAATCCTAACAGGGTATTTTGGATCTGGGTATGTTGTAACCACTTTTGGAAAGAGACGGTTGGTAAGGTTATTTGTAGATGTCATATGAACATGAAAATTCTATTAAATAATTCATTGCAATGCCGAGAGCACGTAGCAACAGCTAAGGATATAATAAGAAGCGAAGGTCATCATCACCATCATCATCGGCTATATTTGTGTATCTAGCCGTAAACAGTGTGGGATGTGAGAGCATGTGTCGCCGTCACCCTGTGCCGTTCTGCGACGAAGTGCCACCTAACCCAACTGCCTTCATCTCCATTCGATGACGTGGACGCCCAATTTCGCAGAAAGAAAAATCTGTACGATAACACGAAAGACAATGCCTTGCTATCTGAGGGCCTAACTAGTTCCCTAAGGACAAAAACATGTCGGAGCAAATATTCGGAACAGCAAGGGTCATCCGTGTGCTACACTGAAAATTAGGGGACAGCTCAGCACATCCTAAAAGAATGCGAAGGCATCTACCGAACGAGGCCCGTACGAAACGTCTACCTTCCAGGAGCGCAGGAATTTAAAGCAGGTGGAAGTATTAAGCAGTCAGCAGTCGAGATAAGCAAGAGACGTTCAGAGTATTGGTGGAAAAAATGCAGGGAAGAATGCAGCGAAAAATGCAGGGAAAGAAATGCTGGGAAGAAAGCATAGCGAATGTGTTCATTACAGGCAAAAGGCACCCGTTACATGTTGAAGCCCGCTCCACTCACGCCAAGAAAAGGGCCGAAACTCCTGATGCCCATCTCGCCCAAATGCGTGACTCGTATTCTGCCTGCCAGGAGCGGCAGGTCTTCGAGCATCGTTTGGAGGCCCTGGAGCGAAACAGAGTCGCCCAAGACAGACGCGTGGCCAGCGAGGCTTCTGAAGAATACAGCGAACGTCGCTTACGTTAAAAAATTATGGGGTTTTACATGCCAAACCGTCTGACTGATTATGAGGCACGCCGTAGGGGAGGACTCCGGAAATTCCGACCACCTAGGGTTCTTTAACGTGCACCTAAATCTAAGTACACGGGTGTTTTCGCATTTCGCCCCTATCGAAATGTGGCCGCCGTGGCCGGAATTCGATCCCGTGACCTCGTGCTGAGCAGCAACACCATAGCCACTGCGCAGCCACGGCGGGTTCCCTTACGTTGCAGGACGGCTAAGGAGACCTGATGGCGGTCGACGCAATTGCGTGTGAATTGCTAGACGATTAAGATACAAAATAAGTAAAAAATAAACATGAAAAAGAGACATACTAGGGACATATTATCTACATTTAATCACTCAGTCATTTCAGCAACCATGTGCGTGCGTCTGCTTTCTTTAGCGTGGACACTTCGCTGACCCTTTCTTTTCTTGACGGCCATATTGGCACTCCAGGCGACTTTACGCCGTCGCCGTAATGTTCTGTGTAAAGTCCAAGTGCGATAATATCGCGGTTGCGCGCCGTATGCTGTGGGTGCGAGTGAAACAGCGTGAAGGTGAGCCGGGAAGAACGGGGGCTCGATCACGGGCGCGCAAGGGCCCCACCTTGAAAGCGATCTGCGGTGGGTACAGTGTCCTGGCGCGCCGAGCGCTGATTGTTTTGTGTGCGCTGTGTTCTCACCGCTTATTTCGAGTTGAAGCGCGGTGCAGCACGACGGGCAATTGGCTTGTCGCTGCGGTCGCTCTTCATCACGCCAGCGAACCGGTATCTTCTCTGGTTAACCTCCCTGCCTTTCGCGTCCCGTTTATCTCTCTCTTTTTTTACAGCAAGTCATCGAGTGAGATATGTCCATATTTGTCTGTGCGCCTGTGACACCTTATTCGTTAATTTAGACAGTCAACGAGTGGTTACAAGGTTATACGGCCAAGAAAACTACTAGCCTTACTTCGTACAGTTGTCTAATAATTTTCTATCGCAATCGATGCTTCGCCTTGCAGGTGGAACTGCGACATTTCTTTATTCTATCAAACGAATTTTTTTTATATCAAACGATTAGAACTGGAGCTGCGTTTCGTAATGATGTGAATGGGTGCAAACTTTTCTTGGAGTATCCTATCGCTTCCGTTCGGGCGCAGCTGTCAGTTTTCGGTGACGGAACTCTGTGACGTCGAGTGTCAGCGCCTAGATTTCCAGCTCGGGCGCCTGCGACGAGCACTCATGTGAGGTCACGCGGCGAACACTATGGCGCTCGAGTGCGGTATAACGGGCGCTTGCGTGCATTGAGCAAGGCCGTAAGTATGGGTGAGCCGAGATTGCTGCTGCCGTCATGTGCGCTGCCTTCGCCTAGCATTGTAGGTGGCATGAGATCTCAAGTGTCGGACACGCGTTGAAGGGAAAGGCAGTCCGAAGCGACCGCTTATCGAGGCCGTCGTTCATCACGACGCCAGCGTTGTGACAGCAGGTGCTCGCGGTAATTGAGTGATATCTGTTCGTGTTTATTCACCCTGCATATTAATTCAATCAGTAAGCTAATGCTTATGACTGGAAAAACTAGGAACCCTACTTCGCATAGTTTTCTAATGCATTGCTATAGCTATCGAAGCTTGGGCTTTCGGGCGAAACTGCCACTTTCTTTTTGCGTATTATTTCGTAGGCATCGCATTGGCCTCGGTGCAATTTGCCATTATTCTGGGCAATAATTACCGGTTTGGCGTGCACGTTTATACTAGGCATTTTGTATCTCTACAATGCGCTAGATTCAATCCCGCGAAATGAAGCGCTCAGTAACTGACCGCGCACTGACCTTCCTCTCTCTCTCTCTTGCTCTCTCACCCTCGTGTTTCGCACAGTACAACAAGTCCCGGCTTGGCAGTCAATGCAACCAAGCCATCATGCTCGTCACGGACGGCGCTCCCTACACCTACGAGGAGATCTTCAGGCACTACAACTGGCCAAACATTCCGGTGAGTCGGTCATCAACTCATACTTGCCTTCGCCCCTCCCCTCTCCTTATACGGAAATGCACCTTGAAGCTCATGCCTGGCTTGATCGAGACGACTCCTAACATGAACGCGCCGAAGGAAACGCAGTGAGCTTCGGGGCACGCTTACGCCAGACGTCATCGAGATCAAGTACGAGGCATTTTAAACATGGCTGCAGTGGCTCTATTTGCTATATCTAACCAAGTATTTAAAGCCAGTTGGCAACCATGTAACCTGAATGTAGCTGCATAGCCGCTCGATCTAACCAAATCTATAGGCGAAGTAGGAAACAATGTAAGCAATGTAACGGTGGAGTGAAGCAATGCGTCTTCCAGTGGTGTCTGCCTTTATCCAGTCACTCCTTACCTTTCAAGAAACGACAACCCTGTCTCTCTTCTCTGTATTGCATTGCTGTGCCCGCGGTTTTGAACCTGGCCGAGGCGGTCGCATTTCGAGGGGGAGAGGGAGGAGCGAAATGGACAAATAAATAAATGCTTTTGTGCTTTGATTTAGGTGCACGTTTAATAACCCCCACCAGGTAGTCAAAATTAATCCGGAGCCCTCAGTGCGGCATGCTCATAATTGTATTGTTATTTTGGCACGCAAGGAACCCAGAACTTCATTTAATTTATTGTCTGATTCTCGCAGGTCCGTGTCTTCACCTACCTCATCGGTCGAGAGGTGACCGACACCCGGGAAATGAATTGGATGGCCTGCGCCAACAGAGGTGAGACGGGTTTCGTATTACTGCCGTGCGTCCATTGACCTATTCGTTTCTTTCTTGTGCCGGCGGTCGCTTTTCACCCAGCTATAACTGTTGTCAAATTATCGCTCTCACCCAAGACGCGCTTGGCATACCGTCCTCAGACCCGAATGCATTTCAGGGACGTAATCGCATTGCTAATTAGTGCTTATTTCCGCCTTTTATGTTACGGGCATAAAAAAAATAATGCTTATATCCCAATTAGACCCAGAATGTAGCACATCCATGTGTTTGGATAAACCGACCGTTTCTTCGTCATACTTGTCGTAATAAACGTTTTTCTTCGTCTAAACAAGGAGCTGAAAGAGCTACATCGTGTCGTAGGCTGTTCATGCCGCCCTCCGAATTTTCATCTCAACTCGCGGCATTCGAAACGCACGTCAGGGGGCTTTTCGTCGTCTGCCACCTCGCAATGGTCTACAGGTCCAGTTGGCGTCAATTTTCAGGATAGCTGACGGCATGGGTGCGCTTAAATCACTTCAAGTAAGTTTCGCGCGCATCCGGCTTTATATCCGGGATTATTTGCGTAATCACTTACGAGACAAATGTCAAAACAACCGAAGGTAATGTGCGTTTCATTGGGCAGGGAGTCGCACTAGGACAGTGCAAACTTTGAACGTTGTCGCGCCTTCAATATGTGGTATTCAAAGCATGGTGTGCAGACGTACGTCCTGCTCCTCAATCACTTCCGGCGCATGCAAATAACAAAAGCACGGCCTTCGAGATTGGCTTCTGTTGCCCAGAAAGCGTCGTGGCTGGGGCGTGGATTTGGGCTACATATATAGAGAGACCGGCCTTTCTGAACGAGTACTGACAGAACATTTCTGACTGTGCACATTTCTTTTTGCGTTATGTGAAGGTCACGAATCTCCAAACAGTAAAAAATAATGTATACTGGCGAGCCTCAGAGTTCCCTAAATAAATTACTGTAATATTTTTTTACGATGAGCTTCGATTTCGTTCTCCAGGAGTTCTTTGTGTCGTAACTTCACGGCACAGTTGGTAATCACGTGATACCATGACATCGCGTCACTTGGTACTCGCCCGGGCTCGCTCGGTTGTCTGCTGTGCTGCTAGTGATGGCGCGCACCCACGTAGCAGCGCAATAGACAATCCGATTCAGCTTTAGGAGCGAGTGTCAAAATGTCGCAATGGTCCTGCTCCCCCGTGACCGCTTTCTGTGTTGTGACGTTATGATAGATGCACTCCTCGAGAAACGAAACCTAAACTGTTCGTAGAATAGCTATTACAGTGAATTATAAAAGGTTCTCTCAAGCTTGCCACGATATATATATATATATATATATATATATATATATATATATAGGATAGAGTAAGAAATGTCACGTAAGCTGTTCCTTCCTTTAAAGGGACGCTAAAAGCAAATATTCGGTGAAGCTAAAGTGACAGATAATGCTCGTGAACCTCTAAGGCGCCGTTATCGACAACAGAGCTTTAGTAATCGAGAAATTGAGGTAAATGCCGGATACGATTGGAAACTCCACCGGGACATTCAAGTACTAGTCCAATGGCGCAGCGACTCCTCATTACAATTGTATCACTGGCACTCAACTGCTAATCATAAAGAAGATCTTTGCGTGACGTTATAGCGCGGTGGAAAATACTACTTGTCTTTCTGTTCCTATTCGATACTTCGAAAAATATATAAATAGAAACTTTAGTTCTCAGGAAGAGATTACTTTCTGACTTTACCCTCGACTCTGCGCCGCTTCCGTATTTGGCGTTCCATTGCTTTGGCTATCGCGTAGAGCTGCGCTGCTTTCGCTCACTCGCGAAACTCGCACAAACTGCAAGTAACAAAAAAACTAGGCGTGTCGCGACGAGCGTCGAAGAGCGTTTTAATGATTCGGCGCGCGCCTTCCTCTTTTGCGCTGTCGGCTCTGTCTTGGCCCGGTTTCTGGCGGTGCTTTCGCGCTTTCCCAAAAAAAAAACCGTAGCGCCGTCTGTCGGGTGCCGTTTTACACACCGACGCCGGTAAAGGCCTGTGATGGCATATGGCAAGTCATCACTGCCCGCTCGGGGGCGGGCGACTTGAAGTGCGCTAGAGGCAAGCGGCCCTTTTCCCCCTAAAACTGTCTCATTCCTTGGCACGAAACAAGCACCCCGAGGTTTCCGGAATGTTATATTAACTGTCCACGTTGTCTTCAAATTGCCTTTAGTGTCCCTTTAATCTGGTTGTGCACGCGTCGCCACTGGTGTGCTACGTACATTCTCGAATTCGCATGAGCACTACTGCTGATTCCTGTAGAGTTGTGGGGCGACAGATGCGTGAGTAGCGGACGTACTCGAGCAGACGTACGTTTCCGATGCGGGATTGTTGGCGTACAGTTTGTTATGATTCCCTAGAAAGGGAAAAACATTCGGCAGAGACACTTAAGACGGCTTACGTGTAGGCGTTGCAAAAGCATTATAGTCCCTTTGGTTGAAAGGTTTTTTTTTTATTTTATACATTCGCTTTATGCAATCATGACGTGGCGCCACCTCCTCCTCATTCGCTGCGCCGTCACGTGCCCAGTGACGCAAGCATCAGGCTCCACCGTTAGTCAGCTATAGAACCGTGGAGCCGCCGTGGCGTTGGGTAAACGGGCTCGTCTCAGGGGCCCGGGTTCGATTTTTACACAGGTCTAAATGCACCAAATTTTATTTTTCAGAGCCGTTGTGTTCACTTTGTTTGCGGGAACGAGTTCCCTGATAAATTTGACGTCAATTCCAGCGGTTTTTTTTTTTGCGTGATTTTACTTCTTGCGCCGTCGGCCATTTTTGGCACCATCGCTCGGTCACGCCGACGCGGACGCCGACGGATTTTCGAGCAAAGGGCCATATAATGTTTTCGCATCAATAACTGGCGCTTCGACGCGTCTATATGCGCGGGTATGCCGTGATATGGTGGCTTCGAATCGGCACCTTTCTCCGAGAGACCGGAAACCTTGAAGGCGCGTGTGGCTGTTCTGACGTTCGAAGTCGTTCCGCGAATGCATAAGAATCACAACAAAACGCTCTGCTTAAATCAAGTTTGAAGTCATTGTTTCTAAATAGATTTTTATTATATACAGCAAGGCATAATGCGTAACAGTCTGTCACAGTGGTTTATTGTCCACTGAAACAGCATTTAAAATGCTCTTTCATTCCCTAATATTACGCCAGAAACATATTATTTTACTCGAGCATGAAGGCTTGTGCGGGAATGTACAAATGTATTAAATCTAAAGAAAAATACCGGTGTGTCATTAAAGTTCGAGGGCAGATCGCAAGGTCCACGCTCTCTGTGGGACAGTTTAGTCGTGTATTGGAGCTTCCTTTGTCTCTTCCCCTCGGTTTTACGTGGCTTCGTTGGTACCGGTTTCTATACATATACACATATATATATATATATATATATATATATATATATATATATATATATATATATATATATATATATATATATATATATATATATATATATATATATATATATATATATATATATATTATTATTATTATTATTATTACCACTCCCTTGTATTGCCACTGCCAATTTCGAGATAACGAGTTGGTGCGCACAATCCACCTTCGACCTGGGGGGGGGGGGGGAGGGATTGCTTCGAGACGGAAGAAATTGAATCTCGCATTATGTCGAAAGTAGCCGCGTAAGCCTCTCCTTGAAGACCAAGCTAACTTGATCCCCTTAATCCCGTAAACTGGGCGTAATTTGCTTTCTGCGTGCAAGTTGGTACACCGTTATGTAAGACAAGAAAAAAATATTGGGCACGGAGCATGACATATATGAAGGCAAAAATATTTTCCTTTCCTTTTTTCTTAAATGTACTCAGATGCACGGTGACCGCTGCTAGCCAAAGTTCATGCACGTTTCGTTGCTGCAAAGAGCAGAAACTAAAGAAAGAAAAGGAAAGAGAAAAGAAAGATAGAAAGTTAAACATAATGAAACTAAGGCTTCGTGTCCGCTATACTCTAATCACGGCTCTTAGAAATTAGGGCACCGGCAACGAGCTCCCTCGCATTACGGCACAAACTAGAGAAGAAAGAACAGTTCGCTGCAGAAGATGTATAGATGTATAGTTTGCTGAACGTTTCGCGCAAATCACGAGAATCTTTTTCTGGGCATGACAGTCGTCACTATTCTTTGTGAAAGAACTCTAAGCGTGGAAGTTTATATATATATATATATATATATATATATATATATATATATATATATATATATATATATATATATATATATATATATATATATATATATATATATATATATAAATTGGCCGCCTTCGCTGCCGACTATGCTTTGAGAACAATTGATTGTCATAGGAATGTACAATAATGACATCACGAAATGTGAAAATAAGGCCCGAACGATAACGAGCGCCTGAACAGGTGGCGAGTGTTGTGCATTGTTCAAACACTTCGTGCAGTACGCACGTTAAACGTACAGCCGGAGAACAACGGTCACAACAAGTGATGCGGTGCTATACGATACTATTTGTAAACGTAAGTACCCTTCAAATGTCACATCGCAAACAGGAACAAGAAGTTCTCGCGCATTTTACGCATGTGTCAATTCACCTCGAACCATATCAGCGATATCCGTGTATTGGGAAATATTTAATATGACAGGCCTGCGCATGCGTACAACGAGTTCAGCGTACAACGAGTACAACGAGCACAACGAGTACGGGACTGCGCACGCGTACAACGTCCAGTTTCGTATGTGGGGTGATTATTTCTTTTTTAAGTTTTCCCGAATTTCGAAATATCGCCTGTCGCAGATAACAGAGTTCTAGTCGTTGAGCTTTATTATTTAGAGAGGCTAACATTATTTCACGAGAAATCGAAACACATGTTCAACAATTCTTGAAGAGTCGCTAATTGTTGATTATTTACATTGCGACACATACTGCAATTTACGAATTCTAGCCGGTGAGGTTACGAGGCGGTATCAACCTGAAAGGAATTTCCAGAGAGACACCAGCCTGTAGGTCAGCATCACCAGGCTATTTATAGTATGTACACTGCAGGACGAAGGCCTCTCCCAGCAACCTCCAATTACCTGTATCTTGGAATTTGTAGAAACGCGCCATGAGAGTCGCCGTAATAAAATGCGCTATTGTTCCACTTACTTTTTTTAACAAAACACCGTCTTGTATGCACTAAAGAACAAAAGTAACTCAACGCCCAAGTATTTGGTCCCACACTTTGGGAAATAATATCTCGAAACTGGTTTCATTCTGGAGATTGATTTGAATTGGATACGTCTTCAACGCTCACAGTCTACAATTGGCAAGTTGCAATATGTGCCGTTAGGTAACTATATAAAGAAGGCAATTAGTGAACTTTTGTTCGTTAGTAGAGTAATTGTTTCGATTTTTCGTGTTAGTAAAGTCCGCCTCTCCAAATAATCCAGTTCAAGGACAAGAAGTGTGCTATATCTGCATGCCACAGGTTATCTTTAAAAATTTTTTTGCAAACCTAAATACGATCACCCCGTAGAGCCCACGGCTTTTCAGTTCAACGTGATGTGACGGCGCAGGTGACACCGACTAACGTAGAAAAACCGTTACATCATGCGCTGTTATGTCATGCTTCCGTGCCAATTCGCGCAGCTTCAGATTCGATTTTGAGTTCAACGTCTTCTAAGCCGCGCGTTAATTGAAGGATCGTATGGTCGCGGAGAAGCTGTGACGCTTGAAAAAAGAAAAAGATATTTTGGCTCCAGCAGACACTAACACGTTGTTGACACGTTTCTGGAAACCGCTTATTGGTTCCGTGTGGTCAATGTTTAGACTCCCGAATTTAGGGAGAACATTGTGCAGCTCTACGAACGCGCATCGAGGCGTATTAGGCCGACCGCTTCGCGGGTGCTTCACGCATTACTACGTTATGGCGTTGCAATCACGTTGCAATCGCCATTATCACCTGCCCATCAAGCTTCATGCATAGCATATCAAATATAACATCGCACTGATCGGTATCAACAATATTCTGTCTAACAAAAAAACCCCACCTCTTATGTAATACCCCCTCGGGGGTCTTTAAGGAAATAAAAATGAATGAATGAATGAATGAATGAATGAATGAATGAATGAATGAATGAATGAATGAATGAATGAATGAATGAATGAATGAACGCTATTAACAGGGTTGAAGCACTTGCCACGAGGAACGTACGTGAATGAACAGTTTCAATTGGTGTCTGCACGTTGTAAGTGACTTAAGTGCGTTGTGAAGTGCTTACGTAAGTACTGTTTTCAAAGAAAGATAGAGGGATATAAGGAAGGCAGGCATGTTAACTAGTCAAGAGTCTGCTTGGCTATCCTACGATGGGAGAAGGGAGAAGGGGAAGAGACAGAAGGGAGACAGAGAGAGTATAGAGACGTGCACAGACTGGTCAAAGCCGCTGGTGCAAACCAGACGCTTTGAGAAAGCACAAAAGTGCCTTTACTGCCTTCTGAGCCGATTATCGGTGGGTGACGGTGTTGTAGTACTCTGTTCACTCAGAAGACGATCATCTAATTTCCTCAATGTGTCGAACAACGATTGTCTTTGTGCTTGAAATTGAGGGAAGTGGCACAATAAGTGGTCAATGTTCACCTCGCATCCGCAAACATAACATGCAGGACTGTCAGCCATTCCAATTAGTGCTGAGTAAGCTACCGTGAAGCAACTCCCAGCCACAACCGACACAGAAGAGACGCTCCGTGCCGGTGCAGTCCGGCCGGAGGTGTGCGTTGCAGTGTAAGGTTTAGTCTGTGCAGTCTTGTGGGCCTTGCATGTGTGGTATTCCACTATGTTAAGGATAGTGTGCGTGCTAGAATTCGAAGTCTCGCAGCCTCGGTCTTTGAGAGAGGAATGGGGTGGAAGGGGCTTCACTAATGGGGGTGATTTAAGCTCACTGGTGATCCATTGCGAGACGTAGCACGTTGCGGGCGAGGACGTAGGAGACGATAGGATGCACTTGACACACTTACTGCCAAGTGTGTCTCTCGTCAGGTCTGTTTTGCTTGCTGCCACGACGTGGTATAAGAGCGTTTTCCGCATCTCTCGGAGGAAACTTGGATTTGCCTTGGCCGTCACCGATACACTTTGTTCTCTCTCAAAAGCGATGCCTTTCTAGCATTTTTTTTTCTTTTCTCACTAAGTTTCCGTCCGTCGTTCTCGTTGCAGGTTACTACACTCACGTGACGACGCTAGCGGAAGTTCGGGAGCAAGTACTGGTGAGCTATACGACTTCCCGTCCGACGGCGTTGCGAAAATATTCCCTCTTTTGTTCTTCAGCGAGGCCGCAGATAGTTGCCGCCTTAGTACGTTTATTTAAATGCGTTAGCATTTTCTTTTTGCACGTTGCCACACTATTTCGTGGCTCTGTTCAGCCTTCTTGCCACAAGGTTGTTCCTACAAGAACAAAAAAAAACGACATTCTGCTAGCTGGGCTCGGACCAAGAGCCTTACGGTGGTTACACCGGCACTTTCAGCACAACTGTGCAAACACTGCATTGCCCACAAAAAAAAAAGCCAAAGGAAAAAATCTTGTGTTTTAACCTTACCGTTTCTTGTTCAGAAAATGGTTTTAGCTGGTCACATGAAAGGTGATATAGCTTATATGGAACCTCTTCGTCAGCAATGTAAATTAAC
Source organism: Dermacentor variabilis (assembly GCF_050947875.1). Lineage (NCBI taxonomy): Eukaryota > Metazoa > Arthropoda > Arachnida > Ixodida > Ixodidae > Dermacentor > Dermacentor variabilis. The sequence continues at coordinate 77,017,476 of NC_134576.1, read as the reverse complement.
TTCAAACTTTATGATCAATGCGAGGAGCAGAGTGGTAATTGATTGCTTATTAACAAAAGGAGTAGAAAATTTGAAACTGAGCTTATACCGTTGAATACTCACTGTCATCGGCAATGAATCCTATGCGTATACCATCAGAAACTCTCTGAGCGCCTATAGTAAACCCACACGATGCCAGGTATCGCGTAATGATGCACGTTAACGTTGCGATGTTATCACGTTATATACAGTCAGCAGAAGTGAATTCCTCAACGCCTTCTTTTCCGTCACCCAGAAATACGTGCCCGTCATGAGCCGCCCCATGGTGCTGTCCCGGAGGCATCCCATCGTCTGGACCCCCGTCTACGGCGACATGACGGTAGGCGCATACGCTGTATGCACACGCGAACGAAGGAACGCCTTCTGTGCATGCTTGCTTCGCGATTTAGTCTGTCTCCAGCATTCTTCCTGGGACAGAGCATCAACGTGTTCATTCCTGTAATCGAAGCGGTAAACTTCGAGAACATTTAGCTTCGGACCGACGCTGGTTTGCCTGTTCCGATACGTTTACGCAGGCGTGTTTTCACGCGGCAACTGTAAGACCGATTTGGACGAAATATCTTTCATTCCAATACGAAAACTACATTGTAGCTAACGTAGGTATTAAAACTTCGAATGAGGGCCCAAAGTATTTTGCGAGAATTCCAGGATATCGCAGAATGGCTCGTGCGGTATTCTTACACTCTTTAGAGGCTTTTGGAAAAAGTTTTAGCCTGGACTTAGTAGTACCTTTCAAAGCGTTATATTATGTGTCAGTTTCGTCCTTTTTTTTGCATGTCCTAAAGGGCGGAGTTTGCAGAATTATGGTATAGATTTTTTTTGCGGAGTAGGGAGGTTGTATGCACTGTGAATAACAGGTGCTTATCCATTATCCAATTTTGCCTCTAGGAATGCAGTGTTGTCGGTAGCAAATACTATGAGTCATTACCAATTTATAAATTGATTGATTGTCCGGAATGTGCCTGTTGTTTTAGAAAAGGCGATGACATCAGCTTTCGTAGTGTTAATGTTCACTTCTAAACTTGTTGATACAATTTTCTTTTTATTTAGTTTTTAGCAGCACGGTTAAGTTTTTATGTTTCCTCGCTATCCGTTTAACGAGGGCACGTAAATTTTCAACCATGGTGGACGCACAAATCTTCCTCTACATGGATGAACGCAGCCAGCTTGTATACGTGCTGTGTCCCTCGAACGCTTCGCTCTCGTAATCTCTCGTAATCTCTCGTGGCTACGCTGCAGCGTCTCTTGGATGCTCACGAAAGCTTGCTCGCATGGGCATTCTCCTTGCTCCTCGTGCTCGTACATGGCTTCCCAGATTGGCTGGCGCGTGCTGTGTGGCGCCATCTCGGAGGCTATGGCTTGTGACGTAGACATTAGAAAACTCACACGAGAGGGCATCGCGCGCTGGCCATTTGCTCGACAACAGAGGGCCCCCTCCCCCCCCCCCCCCCCCCTGTCCGGTATGCTGAATGTAGATTTAGACTAAACAACGCCACGATGTCACTATGCAGGGCTAGGTATAGCGCCACGCGTTTCCCGTATTCGACGGTGTACACAATTTTACGGTAGCGTCATAGAAACCGCTTGCTTTAATGTTGAAGAACGGCATGTCGATATCGTCCCAGCCAAAGGCAATGGTTGTCCGTGTTGCGCGATTTCTTGTAAGGATTTCGCTAAAACAATGCTCAAGATTCACTAGTGCGCGCTGTGCACCTATAAGTGAACTCTTCATAGATCCCGCACTACAAATACAGTGAGTGACCATCTCAAAAAATTCACGTGCTTTTTTTCTGCGCCGACAATATCAAGTTATTGTATCGGGAGTTCTGTACAAAACGATAATATTTTCAGACAACACCTAATATCAGTGTCGACATAACATGTGCGTGATGGACCACCAGCGTTACGATGTAAAAAGTTAACAAATGAACTACTATATTGTTGACTTTATACAACTTTATGTAAAATTGCAGAATTCAGGTGGCGCTCGAAGCGTAACATTTTGCTGGGGACTGTGTGTATTGCGCCAGTTTCGTGAAATAAGTGCTAAACATCTGCAGCGAAATTCACAGCTATTTTAATTAATACGTTTTCGCATTGCGGAAAAATTCAGTGGAGAAGCGTCGAAGGAAAAGCTGACATCACGAAGTGGCCGGTCGGTGCAGGGCTCTCGTAAATCTTTTTTTCATATTGCAACATTTCTTGCAATTCATATTGTGCGGTACTTGCACAACCGTTCACCATGTCAGGCAAGTCGATTCTTCGTAACCTATGTTAATCGAAAGACTAAAAAGACCTTACCAGTCGCCGCTGTCGCACGTAAGCATAGGTTACTCATCGGTGGCCTCTATTTCCGGTTCATTCGGACCGCGGCTTCGATTTCTCCAATAATTAGTTCGAAACTTGCCCGTTGCCCCTACCGCAGCTGCCTGATCCCTTTGATCTCTGCGTTGTGAAACGGCTTGCCACCCAACCTAAAAGTACGACGGCGACGTTTCTTTTCTTTCCTTTAGTCGAGCAACTGTATCCCTGCTACACGGTAGTCCAGACGGTAAGCAAGCTCTAAAAAAAAAACTGCCCTTGAATGAGCAGAAACGAAAGAGAGATGCAGCATGCAGGCGAGATCGCGTCTATAGTTTACGATTCCCTCTGGGGTCCGCCATTTTGCTTCCGTTTCTTTGTTACGTCTTACAGCGCGCATCGACAAGTTTACAGCCCGCGCAGCTACTGTGCACCATAGCGAGAAAAACAGGCGAGGCGTTTGAGAAACTTACACATTTCTCTCTCACACGAACACGCACAAACACGGACGCACACACCCTCGTTGCTTCTGTTCGGTCACGCCACCACGTTAGCCAGCGTCAAACAAGGGAATCGTTTACGACACTGGTACCTATCTTTTTCACACACAAACAGACACACACGCACCTTGCTTTTGTTCAGTCACCACGTTCGTTTTCCTCCACTGCTCTCTCTCTCTCTGTGTACTCGTCTCGCTCCTTTTATTTTTTTCTTCACAATTTCGTCTCTGTCTTGATTCGTCCTGTGGCCTTCACCGCATACCTATTGTTCGTGTGCGCGGCGAGATTGGGATGGTTGCGAAAGGAGGAACCGGAAGCGCAAAATGGAGAGCTCTGTTTCCCTGCCGTTTGTCCCCTCCCCCCTCCCTCGCCTCCCACCCTCTGCCCGTTCTTCCTTTTGTGTTCCCTGGGCCTCGAAAAGGCGACGAAAGCCGCGAGAATCGCGCATCTGCCTCACTGCGGCCATCTCCGTCATCGCGCCGTCCCGTGGGGTTCGCTTTTTTTTTTTTTCTGCTGCGTTCTCTGCTCTCGTTCTTTGTTGTTCATCTTTTTCTACCTAGAATTCCCGCGCTGGCTTCCTTTCTTCCGTTTTTTATTTTTTCCCAGACTCCCTTACTTTCCTTCTTTTATTTTCCTCATTATTTACATTTTCCTTCGTTTCTACGTGTTTTCCTTCCTGCGTTACTTAATTTTTTCTTCCTTCCTTGCTTCGTAACTTGCTTTCCTTCTTATTTCCTTCCTGTTCTTGCTTTCTGAATTACAGCCTTATTTTCTTTCTTCGCGTACTTAATTCATTCCTAATTTCCTTCCCTCTTTGATTCACTTGTTTTCTATCTGTTTTCCTTTCTTACTTCCTGCCTTCCTTCTATGTGTCTCATATTTCCTACATCTTTCTTTCCTTCCTTCCACATCCTTCCTTGCTTCCTATTTTAAGTTCCTTCGGTTTCTTGTTTTCTTCACGTCTTTCATTCCTTTGTTTCCTTCTTTTTCTTGTTTTCCTTTTTATTGGTTTATTCGTTCACTGCTTCCTTCCTTGCTTCCTTTTTTTTTACTTTCTCCTCCTTTCCTTCCTTTCTCTCTTTCGTTCGCGCCCTGCTCATTTTTTCTGTCTGTTTCTTCTGTGAAGGAAAATTAGTCGTTCAAGTTGGTTATGGAACGCGTTCTCTCCCCTAACTCAATAGCGTTGTCTCAATAGCAACAGGCTGTGAAGAAGGGGCGTTGCAGGTAGAGAAAATGCGTTCTTTCAGCTTTCCTAAAACGTTGTGTTACGTAGGCTGAATTACGCAGCTCGACTCAAGGAGAGAAAACGGACCGTACAGAACCATTTACGCTTTCCTTAATGGGGTCCTGCAACACTTTTTATCGAAGACGGGAAAGGCATTTGACGTTGAAGTGCGCTATTTCGCCAATACTTTGCAGCGAAGAGCTACTTCAATGCGTGCAGCAGAATCGGAGTTATTGGCACTCAGAGGTATCCCTTGCGGTGCTCCCACTCCTTGTTGAGTGCCTTTCGCTGCTAAGGCTACGGCAGAGCAGGGCGGTGTCCGGAATACTCCGCCTGTTGAGTCACCGTGGCGTGCAGTTCAAATTTGATCTTGGACGTTCACGTAGACTTCTTCACTGCGACTTTAGCCCCTAGGATACGCCGAGATTGCGCGTTTTGAAGCGCTGACACGAAGCGATGTCTGCCAAGGAGGCCCAGCCAGGGGCGGTCAGTAGAGCGCGTGCTCACAAGCACGCGCTCGCTCCTGACTGCTGGTCTGACAGTTAAGTTTGGCGTGGTTAGGCTGGCTGAGTTTTCGGAACTAATCGATAAGCAGTGTGGCCAGCGCTATGTTCCTAGGCTCGCGACTGCAAGCTTGAGCAAGCGTTAGTCGTTCTCTTCGTTAAGCACGCATTATAAAAATTCGAAACGTAGTTTTTTCGCCTACTTCTGCACGCTTAGCAAACTGCGTCAGTAAATATTCACAGCAACAGTAGGAAGAAGCGCCCTGATCCAAACACCCTTCTTGATTGGTGTCAGCTGTCGGCCAATGGCAGCCGTTTCTGGGCATTCGCTCAATGGCGAAATACGGCAGCCGCCGGCAACTTCGAAATGGGTGAGGAGAAAGCTTTGTTGGAAAAACAAGTGTTGCAGAAAAAAGGTGAAATTGCGCTCCGCTTGCGAGCCCCACGCGCCATGCACGACTGCGAAATTCGGCCGAGATGTTCACAGCAGCGTATGTGCGATCCGCGAACCGTGTTCTAGCGCGTCAGTGTCAAGGGGCCCCCTGTAGCAGAAAATCCGGTATCGGCGTCGGCGGCGTTGACCGTTAGCGAAAAATCAACCCGAACCATGGCATCCCGGGCCGCGCAGGCCATCCGTGTGGCGCATCGGCGTTAGTTGAACTAATTGAACTTCTCGAAGTAAAATGAGTCAGAAAATTCTTAAAGTCTGACTTACACACAACCTACAAACGTGATAACCTTGTACTGTTATTCGAATATACGGGAAAACATCATTCTCTTACGCGGCAACTCAAACACAAACCCCTTTTCCCAGCTGCCGTTTGAGGTTTGGAGCGGCTGTGCACAACCTCCGGGATCGGCCCACGCAAGGGAGCGCGTTTCTACCACAAAGCTGGCCTTCGTGCGTAGCGTTCGTCGCCAGCCGTTTCCCGGTAAACGTTACGGTTCACATAAGCTGCAGTTGCCGGGAAGCGTGAGAAGCGCGGTCGGGGATCTTTGCTATCGCGTTCCACTCTTAAAGGCGAAGCTTGAGCGTCTTCCATTATTTTTTTTCATTAAAATCGAGGTGTGGTTGACGACGCCTGTAACTGCGCACTACATACGTGTCGTGTGGCGAGCATGTTCCTGAGACATTCCCGAGACATTTTTTTTTTTTCCGGGGGAAGTTTGGGAGAGATGCGCAGAAGAGACGAAAAAGTGCCGTTGCACCTTTCGACCACGTCTGCGAAGCGTTCTCCAGCTCGTCGCAAGGTTGCGGGATTGAATCCGGGTCGTGTGTCCTCCACTTTTTCGGACGCATGATGCATAACGCGTTCGTTTGCTTAGATCTATGCGCCAACTCCCTTCTTCTTTACCTCTCTTTTTTTTACTTTCTCTGTTAGGGCGTGTCCAATAGTATATCCCCCCACTGTGTGGCTTCAAGGCCTACATAGCCTCACCAATTAATCGCATTTATTCGTTTATTTACTTATTATTTTCTTGCGCATATACTGAAGCCAACAAGAGCTATATAGCACGAGTAGGAGAAACGGGGCTAAACGACTACGCATTTGGGGCGATCGTAGATTGCGATTGCAGAAACACACAAGGGGATCTCAACAAGTACTGCGCAACGTTGGAGGTATAACAAATCTAGCAGCACCCATTTTTGTGAAAGAAAAAGAAAAGAGAAACTTTAAACAGCATGCAATCAAACCGTGTTTGTCTTTTTTTATCGTTCATCACGACTGTGATAACGACAATGAGCTGGGGCAACAGGGTGACAGGTTCTAATGTTGAACTGTGTTGCGGGAAAAAAAAATCAATGTATAAGTATATCACTGCCAAAACGCAAACAAAATGCGTGCTTTTAGGAGCAATGACACTCTGCTACAGAGACTGATTAGTAAACGTATTATAATTATCGTTATTTACGTGGAAATCAATAGATAATCGGCGGTTCCGTTTGGGTGCGCAGCTCGTAGCATGAAGCGCCGTACTCCCAGACAAAACTAATTTTGCGTGTTGTCTCGAGGTTATAGGCGAACAGCAGAAAATTTCATTTTGGCTAAATTGGTTGCGATTGAGTAGCATATACTATTGAGGTAAACGTGACAAATATGCAGGGCTAGTAATCGTTTCATTTTCTGACTAACAGCGCTTAATTATCACTTAGTCAGACGGCCCGTGGAACTGGCTGTTAGCAAATATCACGCGAATCCTCGCACATTGCTTCCCAGATTTTCGGCGTGCTGTCACAAGTATGTAAAATGAAGACGTGATTTCTATTATCGCCGAAAGAGAAAAGTGTGTCAGCATGCCGTGTGTGCAGCCGACTGAAGCGAAAACTTCTGTCGCTCAGAATGCGCCACGAACGCTGGTAATGTGTTCGACTGACTTGTGTGATCATCCGCAATCTTCATCTTAACCCTCCTTGCACTTTCTTTTTTTTTCTTTTCCACCTCGATTTAAGTGTGAATCTATCCATCTATATATATATATATATACACGCTATCTGACATTAATAAACCAGCTGTAGGCTTGCTCACCATTTGTTTGTCGGGTTTTCTTGTCTCTGTCTCATTGCCCTCTTTCCAACCCCTATATCGCCCACCCCGTTGCAGGGTAGCAAACTGCAATCTTGCGTCTGGTCAACCTCCCTGCCTTTACTGTCTCTCTTCTTGTCCCCGTCTTTTTCGTACATAACTAGCCCCCTTTCGTCGCTCTTTCGCTCTCCTGGCCTTTTAATGCGTTACGCCATTCCTAGTGCGTTAGCGCCGTTTACACTGGATGCGGTAGGTCAGAGATGCGCCGCTGTTGCATTCACGTAAACGTAGCTATGGCGCTTTCGTTTTTCTTCTGGCTGTCCTCGTAAAATTGCATGCGGCCGGCTCAGAACGCGGGTGCGTCATTGCGGCCACGGGCCCGACGAGGTGACAGTGCTTCGGTGTTGCTCCCTTTTTCCCGAACTCCTCTCCGGATTTCCCCATCCCCCGATGCTCCGCGACCATCACAACGCACGCTCTCGGGCGCAGGAGCCGAAGCTGACCGACTGGCTGTGGGAGGAGCGCGAGAAGGCGCAGGTCCGCAAGCTGATCCTGCAGCAGCGGCTGTTCCGCAAGAAGGACCCCGAGCCCTCGTACTACGGCGACGGGGACGCGCTTCTCGTGAGCGAGGACACCTCGGCCGAATACGTGGCCGCCGACCAGCCCGACGCGCCGACCCTGAGGCGTCACGCCCGCTCCTCCTCGCAGGCCGAGGCCCTGCGAAGGCCGCCCAAGAAAAAGGTGCGTGCAAATTAACTCTGCGGAGTTGCTCCGAAAGGTGACGACGTCGTGCAGATAGCGGCGTGTGTGGTTGCCTTTACCGCGAATCTTAGGTAGTTGTGGTAGTCTATCCCATTTGTCCTGAGCCTTTTTGTAGTGATAATGAAATGTACAGGTTATTGCAGCAACGAATTAAAGTGGTCCGACGAGAGACTGCAAGAAAAGGTGATTCTATTTTTTTTATTATGCACGTGAGCCTGCGTGCTAGCGAAATCGTGGGTTACTTGTTTACAAACGTGAAGCTCGTCTACAGGTGGTTAGCACTGACGTCATCGCGGCCGCCATCTTTGGGCTCTAGCCCTTTGATGAGCTACGTAGACGGGAAGCGTCACAAGGTGACGGGCGCATCTTGCGCCGAGCGACGAATCGGTAGCAGTGATAATGCGGTGAAAAACAACCGTCGCGAAAAAGCGAAACAATGTACGTGCAATAGCACCGTGCACGGATGTCACTGTGGCCGCCATGTTCGCGCCCTGTTACGGTGAGAGGCCGAATCCGGGACGTCAAGTGAAAACTCTCTATGGTAAAGCCCCTCAAGGCACAAAATAATTGTCCATTGAAAATTTAACGAGGGAACTGCAAAGGAATTCGCGGAGCCCGATTTTTTTTTTTTTTATTTTGTCGCAACCGTGCAATATAACATCGAAGCCAGAGAGGGCGTAGGGAAGTTAGTACGCTTAATTGTAGCGTAGAAATAATAAGGTTTGACGGGAAATTAAAGTGGACGAAAAAACAACTTGCCGAAAGTGGGAACCGAAGCCACGTCCTCATCTCTCCCGTGCGGTGCTTTGCCAATTAAGCTCTACCAATTAATTAGCGCCGCACCGTAGCGCGCATCGGGTAACAATTATGCTTATTTCATGAAACGCCTCACGCCTAATTCGAAGTACGGGTTCCTACCAAAGCGGACTCTAACCTTTCCAGCGTTGTAGCCTGTCCTTTTTTATTACTATTATTCGAAAGTTTACCCTGCATCATAAAACAAGTGAGGCATCTTGTATACGTACATAGGCCTTGTTATCTTCAATGAATGTCTTTGAGGAATCTATAACGTGAATCGTGGATCCACGCCACAAACGCGTTATTATTATGTTTACGGGATGCCAGGGGAATGTACCACGTCTTAAATGTTGGCACAATTTACGTGGGACAGCCAGTATACAGGCCTGAGCGTGAGCTTCGGTAGCGCCAGCTTGTGAAGCGAGTGACATGAAGTACTTATGAACACTGCAAGCAAAACATGTCTGTTCAGAATGAACACGTGATTGGGCAAAGTTAGGTTTAGGGTACCGATTCAGCCATTTCGCGACGGTTGTCTAAGTCAGTTATACTTGCATTTTGGAAACGTTTGGATGCTGCCGCTTACTTGGTTGCTGCCGTCTGCTAAGCAGATAGATTGTTTCTTGCTTCTAACTGACAGAGCTACGTGTACATTGAACGTGTGCCACTGTGATTAGTAGTATTCGTATTGGTTCCACACAGGCAACACTTGTGTAGGGCCCCCTTATATTAGGCGGCATTGCCTAACTCAGCTGCTGGTGTGTCTTCCTTCTTACCTTGAGAAATGCACTAGTCAGACCTCGGGAAGACGTTTTTATTTCGGAATATTTCAGAACATCACGACTGTCACCGAACCGTGGCACCACTGATGACCAGCTTCTGTTTTCGTTTCTTTGCGTTTTTTTTTTTTTTTTACGGAGAAGAAAAATAACCTTGGTCTATCGGCGTGCACGTCGCTTTCCCATGATACGACTTCCAGCCTCGCATCGTTCGTATACCTGCTTGACAGTTCCGCTTACCGCGGTCACCTTAACCGAACGTACCCTTACCGTTCCTCTTTACCGGAGCCACGAACGAGTGCGGTAACGGTAGTAGGATTAGCTTTGCCTTGCGTTAACTGACACATCGTGGCAGCCAAAATGAATGTCGCCCCTTGCATTATGTCGTCCCTGGAAACAAAAAAATATGAAGTATGCTTTCTTTTTAACCTTGCACCGAGACGCATGAAAAGCCTCTGGATGAAAAAGTAAAATGCATTCGCTGTCTTCGTCTTGATCAGCTGGGAAAGTCGGGAAGTGTGTCCGCTGAACGGGCCGGTTATACCGAAATATTAGACAGAAAAGGAAAACAGGAAAAATAAAATACCTAATAAAGTGCCAAGCCAGTATCTAAACAAAGATTTGATCCTTTTCTCGTTTGCGATCGTGGGGTAAACTTGATGGAAACGAAGCACTAGTAAGAAAATGCTCCAGAGGGTTATTTACAAAACGTTATTATATATTTATTTTTGTTTTGGTAAAACTCTTCTGCTGATCCGCTTACGTGAATGACACGGGCGCCATTAGTATTTCCTCCGTGCAACAGCGGGTGGTCTCGTCTAATATCGAGCCCATACAGGATAGGCTTTAGGAACTGGTGATAACCCTGTTGTGATTTATTTATTTATTTATTTATTTATTTATTTATTTATTTATTTATTTATTTATTTATTTATTTATTTATTTGCACATTTTCTCGTAGCCAGCAGTATACATTAAGCTTATAATGTACGCGCGATATGAGGTATGACGTTCACCGCGACAGAAAAAAAAAACATTTATATATTCGAGCAGAGGAATCGCTGTTGATTACACGCTATCAAGGAAAAGAAATAAAGTTTCCGCATCGTACTTGTGCCAACTGCTACATTCGGCTCTCTCCACCCGCCGTGGTTGCTCAGTGGCTATGGTGTTAGGCTGCTGAGCACGAGGTCGCGGGATCGAATCCCGGCCACGGCGGCCACATTTCGATGGGGGCGAAATGCGAAAATACCCGTGTACTTAGATTTAGGTGCACGTTAAAGAACCCCAGGTGGTCAAAATTTCCGGAGTCCCCCACTACGGCGTGCCTCATAATCAGAAAGTGGTTTTGGCACGTAAAACCCCATATATTATTATTATTACATTCGGCTCTAGTTTTCACCGTCATATGACCTATCGTGTCATAGACATAAGTAGTACTGAGAGCACTGTTGGGGTGCCCGGTTATACCGCTTTGCAAAGCGGAGGCTGTGTAAAAATCTACCCTGGGCCATTGCCAATTATGTGAGAAAAAAAAAAATGTCGCGCTTCTCCGCTCAATATGGTCCGCTCACTTTTTGAAGGCAGCGAGTTGGCAAAAAAAAGGATATCTGGCATTTCATTACGTTTCTTTTTTCACTGTTACAATTATGCCAAATCGTAACAGACTTCTATGGCCTCTGTCTGTCCAAATAGGTGGCAAGTATCTCACGAATGACAAGTGCATATCACTTGCTCCTTACGCAGTTGAATATATCATGTTGCAATGACTTTGTCGTTGTCGTGAATGTCGGTAAAAAAGACTAAATATTGTCGCAATTCGTCGGTGTATTAAGAAGCTAAAAAAGGAATCGCCGGTGTTTAAGCGTCGCACTTGATTTGTTCCCTCTCCATCGAAATCGTGTCGCAATCCTCCAAAATTTTGCGCAGTTAATAACGAATGTTATGTAACGGAAAGTGTGATAATGACGCATGCCTTCTCCATTTCCTTACTAAAGCTCACCTTTTATCCCTTTCCACCCTGTCTGCAGTATCCGCCGCTCTACACCACAGTGGCGGCCCCTGTGTACAACACCAGCAACGACACTGTAAGTATACCGCCGTGATTCTTGAGCCACGGGATTATTGGGTTATTGAAAGGATACTACAATAACAACAAAATAAAAAGAAACAAGCAGAGTAAATCGCTACAAACTGAGCAAAGTATTATTTCCAAACTTTATATCTGATAAATTTGCTGCGATTGGTTCATTATTAAAAAAAAATTTATCGAGATCTAAGTGTCATTTTCTTCAGATATTAATTTCGCGCTTAAACCCTAGCGTCGATGCGTCATTGCGACGTGATGGATTTGAAAATAGTGTTTCGCATTTGGCAGCTGTGACGTAGTGAAAGTTGTTGAAGCTCACCGGAGTCAGTCATTGGCTCCTTCAGAATACAATATAGTTTATCTTTACTGAGAAGTACAATTAACAAGGCCCGCTGAATGTCCGAAGGGTCTGTGCCAAACTTGATGGCGTTGTCAGACTAAGGGAGCAGGGACGTGCTAAGTGAAGGAGCGCTGACTTCCAGCTAGTTTTATTTTCTTAAAGAATGGATTACGTCACTGGTGGATATAAAAAAAGGCAAGAAAAAGCGACTAATGTGCGTTAACTGTCTTATTTCAAGCACGTGGCGAAATTCAAAGCACTCTTCCGTCTGTCTTCTTTTTTGTCCTTAGTATGTGTGCTCCGTAAACACCATCAATCTGCCCTCTACCAATTCGCGTAAGCCTTCCGATCTTACATTCCATACGAACACCAATCAACGTAACACACGAACAAAGCTTGCCACGTCGAAGAATTTATTTCTTCCGGTAAGCGAGACAATCTCTCCGATTTAGGTGGTCGATCAAAACTGCCCGACGATGCCACCTCAGTGATTGCGCGAAAAAAAAGATGCATTTTGCTCTGATGCAGGCTTCGGCTGGATTGGAGCGTCTGGCAAAACGACCGCAGAAAATTTGACAACTCAATTATTGAGAGTGCGCTTGTGACTGGCAATTATCGTTCGCAATATTTAATTTATAGTTGAAGCTTTTTTCGTATTCGAAAGGAAAGCGCGAAGAGCGTGAGCGACCCTCGTACTGCTGTGTTTCTATTTTTTTTTCGCCTCCCTTTGCTGCAGGCTGGAACCGCCAACCTGCTCGGCGTCGTCGGTATCGATGTGCCGCTGCGGGAATTCCAGAAAGTCGCCCATCCTTTCAAGGTGAGCAGCGTTTGAGGGAGTGTGAGCAGCGAAGTTCTGTTCCCTCTCTGCGTCCGCTCGCCGAAGTTCGGTTAATTTTTTTTTTCATTTACTTTCATAACGTGGGGTCTCAATAAAATATGCGCTGACTTACAGTTCGAATCACACTTGTCTAGAGCGTTCTAGCGCGACCGGCTGCAGACTGTGGCAGCTGCGGAATTTGAGGCAGCGTGGCGCTATTCTGCATATTAGTCGAATTCAGCCGCACTGTCGATTTCGGTAACCGCGGCATTTTTTTTTCTAGAGCCAGTCAGAGAGTCCCGTCTGGGCCAATCAGAGTTGACGAGATATGGCGAATTCGACAGTGTGGCGGATTTCAAACAGGGCCCAGAATTGGGGGGTGGGAGGGGGCACACCGGCATAACCCCGGTTATTTAGCTGTCGGCGTCGGAATATAAAATAAACACCGATTATTTCGTGGCCACTCCGCGGTCTTATCGCGACTTCGGCCCCGTAAATTTTCTCCCGATCGACGGCGACTCCACGTCGATCGGGAGATCGACGTGCATTCGATCTCCCGATCTCCCAACGCCGCCGTGCTTGTGCCACGAGTGCCACGATGCTTGTGCTTGTGCCACGATGAGCTGCAGCGCACGTGTGATTGCGCGCCGCAGTTGCATGCGTGTGGCGCGAAATTAACGATGACAAATGGCATTGGGTAATCAGCGCACCAATCAAGCGATCACTACGGAGTCGAGTGCCAGGAATATAACCTTAGGCGCAAACTGTAAACGTAACAAAGTAGCAGAGCACTATGACCCGCACGTCCGTCGGTCACGGAGGCAAATAGAGAACGGAAAGACAAAGGTTGTAGGACTGCAAGAATGGCGCAAGCGTGAATAGGTCACGGGAACGTGGAGAAAGTTACAAACGCTGTATAAACTACTCTTCCTAAGAAACGCATCAATTCGCTCGGTAATCGAGTCAAGTAAGCGTACTGAAAGACGTACGCCTTGCGCTTGCCCCTTATGAAAAGGACCGTTGAAATGTTGGCATATTGTTGATCAATTGTTGACTCAATAGCCTTTCAACAATACATCAATAATTATTGAAACCACAGAGCGATAATTCAACAATAAAGTTGTTGGGTAGTTCACAACAAAAAAGTGGTTGACTGAATTTTGTTGATATATTGTTGAATAGTATTGAGCATTATTGAGCCATTGTTGAGCAGTTTCCAACAATAAAGTCGTTGACTAAATTCTGCTGATATGTTGTTGAATTATATTGAGTATTATTGAGCTATTGTAGAATCATGTCCATCAGCCAACTATATGTAGGGGCCTTGGCCGAACCGTAACGCCTGCGCATCGTGGACGGTTCTGTCGAATTATAAGTACTTGCTGATGTTCGTTATCACTTTATGTACTACTGTGAGGTGCATGGAACCTCTCGATAGCGTTGTTTAACGGTCCCATATTTATTCTGACCCCTCATGGTCACCCGAGCTGTTTATGGGTATTCGGCAGTTACGCGTAAGATCTGAATTGGTTGCTTTTCTGAGGGACACTATTATCGACGAGATACTTTATTGCTATATGTTTACGTGTGTCTCAAGTGCTGCACGTCCTGTGTGCATCATTTCGTTTATCGTCGCATTCACGTGGAGTTACTTGCTAGGCCCGTCGCCAGGCAAACCTCGTCAAATATCGATGTAGACGCGCACTCACTCACGACATTACATATATATATATATATATATATATATATATATATATATATATATATATATATATATATATATATATATATATATATATATATATATATAAAATATTCTTTTGCTCTCTACGCTATGTCGCAGCTCGGAGTCAACTCCTACTCGTTTATGATCAACAAGAACGGCCACATCCTGTTCCATCCGGACCATCGCCCCATGGTGAGTGGTTTGCAATTTACTGGTCGTTCGGGGTTTATGTGCAATCGTGCTTGCTCAGCTTATTGCGCCGCGCCTGAAAAAAAAAGAACGCCGGCAGCGTGAGCTAAGTCCTGTCGCGTTTTATTGAGCATTACTCGCACGTTGTCCTGCTTTCATCGGTTCTTCATCAGCAATGCCGAGGGCGAAGCTCGAGTCTCTGCGGCGTCTGCTCAAAGACTCTTTGGCAGTTTGGGCAATGCAGCGTCATCATTTATATCGCTGTTGAGAGCCCCCAACTGCGGCATTGAATGAAAGGGAGCTGCTCGAAAAGAAAACAAACGCGAACATTTTCTTGTTTTTCTATTGTTTTGTTTTTATTCGAGAGTTTGGCATGATGCCTAAAGCGTTTGGTGTGTGCAAGTTATATAGACATGCATAGTTGTTTACGCCCGATGAAATCTTTTTATGCGAAAATAAGTGTGGTTATATTTGTGAACCACTAAGAGAGCCAATACCAATACAGCAGCATTTCAACAGTTGCTTCCATATCAGTAGAATGAACAGTAGCGTAAGCATAAAAAAAAGTAAACTCTGTGTACACTGTATGTGTTGAACATCATTTTATACACGTGACAATTAGTTTATGTGTAACTGTGCCTTTCCGTGGGTTTGTGTGGTTATATGCTAGTGAGTCAGGACTCGGAGACTACTTTGAAAACGTGCCGGGTGTACAACGCTTCGTTTTTATTTTTGTACATGTTTTCGTCCTGGTGGAACTGTGCCGTGATTGTGACTCAGTGTTCATGCCGTCTCTTGTCGAAATAAACTTTTTTCTAAACACATTTGCAATGTACGTTTTCCGCGTCAAGCAATATATCACGAATTGACGACGTTTATACAGCTGCGCTCAGATTTCCTGTTAGGGAGTGTCGTAATCGTCGGTGAATTTTAACGCGATAGCGTTGAGGACCCCATGTCGCTGAAAATTCGGCGTGCAGCGATCGCCGTCGTTTGGGCAAAAAATCTTTCCGAACTGTGCAACTCCAAGCACACAGACCCTCCGTGTATAGCGCAATGAAGTTACTGACCTAATTGAGTTTCTCAAAGTAAAATACGTCCTAAAATTCGTAAAGTACGACTTACACGCAACCTGCAGATATAATAGCATCGGATTTTCGAATGTACGAGGAAAACGTAGTTCTGTTAGGCGGAAACTCAAACACGAAGCAATTTCCCGAGTGGCGTGATGGCGGTAATGTTTTTTTGGATGAGCACAGACCGAAAAATATCCGACCAACTAAAGGATAACAGCTTCCCTGTATGAGCAAGGGGTGAAACATTTCCCTCCTTTCGTTTAGGCATGTCCGGCTTTGGCGCTGCTGATTTATTCATGTCCGGCCAAGTAGCCCCAATCTGGTCTCCCTCGCTAGACAGCCGCAAAGCGGTTCCCGTTACGCTGAATCCCCGCAGCCTGTGATACCTGGATAATTTTTTTTTTCATCTTTCTCGTTCCCTGCAGTACAAAGACATGCTCAAGCCTTACTACAGTAATGTGGATCTCCTCGAGGTGGAGCTACTTGACAACGAAACCGCCGACCGCGTGAGTATAGAACTACTTGTGCTTGCTTTTGTTTTACTTATTTTTTTGGTTATTCCTTGGCATTTTCCGCGTGTCAGTAGAAAAGGAGGTGCTGTCCTTTCTGTAGGAGTCCTGCTCGTGGTGCAAGCAAAACCAGCAGTATTCACTTTCGAGGTTAGCCGCGTGTTCCGAAGGACCTAAAAAATACAGCACTAAGTTCTGTTATACGCGATAATTTCAAGTGACACACACACAAAAGAAAAATCCTGTTGCATAATTACCAGAAGTGTCAATAGCAACATTTCGCCTTTTTATTGGAAGTAGATGACAAACAATGTGCAGACGTTACAATAATAGACCAGGAGGAGGTCGAAAGTATGAAAGAATGCAGTACACTTCGTTAACCATAGCCAAACTGGCCCGTGTATTTAAATAACCGTATTTAAAAAAATGAAATTTTGAAATTATGCTGAATTCCCAACTACTATTTTACTTTGTCGTAACGATGCACGGACGAATGTAAGTGAAATAGTGCATTGCCTCTTGTAAACAGGACGACAATCGTCCAAGTATATTGAGAATCCCCGGAAAACATTTTTTGCATCCGTATTAGTCTTTTCTTCTTTTTTTCAATGATGTGGTATTTATGTTTCGTGCTACCCGCAGTTTAAACCCTTAAGCGAGGATAATGAGGAGGTAGGAGAGGCCGGACTTTTTATTAGTCAGAACCATTCGAAAAAAAAAAACAGACAATGAAGCTAGAGAACAAATTGAAATGAATTGTTACGTGTTTCATCAAAATGTGGAAATAAAATGCTAAAGGGAAATGAAACTGGACGGAAAGACAACTCGCTGAAGCCGGGAGGCGAACCCACGTGATACGCATTGTGCGTTTAGTGGTTAACCAGTTATATGTACGCTATAGCGCGGCGGACGCATTCCCGCCGTTTCTTGGGTATTTTTGTATTTGTACGCAGGATTAGCCCTTGAATTGTTAGCCAGTGGCGCTCCCCCTGTTATTACTTGAAATCAATTCCGAATGTGATTCTTCTTCTCCTTTTTCCATATCTATGCTTTAGTTTATTACGCCAAATCATATTTGCTTGTTAATTCCCATAATTGCCTTCTGCGGGAGGTCCCGCACAGTCAAACTCTGTTATAAAGAGATGGTTCGTGCGCTAGACATAGTTTCGTCTATGATGCAATTGAGTGTTTCCGAACCTGGGTATAACGATCGTTTACGAACACTTATTGTGAGTTCGTTATGCACGCTAGAACAGAGTTGCGTGCGACGGGGCATATCTAATTAAGCGCCCCATGGTGACCCTATTGTCGCAGCCGCACATGCAACCTGTCACACCGGATGCGATCTGTCGGGTTATGCGTTGTATCGCGCCCTGACTGACTGTTACGTAACGGTGTCCGAAAAGCATACGACAAAAAATAAAAAGAAACAAAGTTGAAAAGTCACTGCGGCTGGTTTTTGATACGCAGGTTACAGGCGTTCGCAGTTCAAAAACATGCAAATTCGAGTTCGTCTGACGAGATTGAGCTTGCCGCAGTAGCAAATTTTGCGTGTTTTCGTTGTCGAGCGTGGGTCGCTGTACCCGCTTTCGCCACAGTCAGGTTTGATGCAAATAAGAGGCAAGCAGAGACGTCTGTATAGTCGAACTCGCTGGCTGCGAAAGCAGCCGCGAAAGGCAGCAATCTCGAGATAGATTGGGCTGCCGACTGGCGGACGAAGCTGCTTGTCGGTCTGGAACCGTTCCTTTTTGTTGCTGCTTTTTGTCTCGTATCACGCGACCTCCTTCAGTTGCAGGTGGAAATGCGCCCTTACACTTTGCGCAATAAACTCAGCAAATAACACCTGCCTTATTCCTCCTTTTCTTTCTTTCTCTCTCTCTCTCTCCAGCTCTTCAACCACGTATTTGCTGAGGTAAGCCTTTCGTTTTGTTGGAGCTCCGGAACGAACTCGTGAACTTGCAAAGTTTTTCTTTTATAGGAACACACCTACGCTGTATTTTATATGCTTATGCACTGAGCGGACATTTCAAACGTACTTATTTCGGAAACATTTTATACTCGCACAATACACGGCTTTTCCAGCTACTACTTTAAATCTCGCTGTCTCTGAAGGAGCTTCCCTCTTCGTGCATATATTGTCACCTGGAGATACGTGGGAAGAACACAGTGGCAATACTGTGGGAGACGAAACTAACTTTTATTGGGCGAACCTGTGCCCACAAAAACGGGCTACACTTAAAGAACGGCGACAACGGCGAACACAGTCGGCGATCGTCAAAATCTCATCAGCGGGTCAAGCGCGTCGACTTTTATACATCAGTTGGCAAATGTTCCAGAGTAATTACTGGGACCCACGTGTCTTCCACAAAGTTCTACACTATTCGCGTCAAGCGATGAAATCAGATAACACAAGGTTCGGCGACAGCAGACAGCAGATAGAAGCATCGATAACTTTCCAGAAACTTCGGATACATGCAGGCGCGTCCCGCGCTGTGCGATAACATTTGTTAGGCGGCGAAGCGTGGTCGCCCGATAAAGATAAGTACACGTGTCAATATTTATAATGGCTATGTGTGCATGCCGTGTCATTACGTATACTATAGCTATGTCAGCTATCGTCTGTTGAGAAAGTTGCCGTTTCAGTTTATGGTATATGTGTTTTTTTATATTGTTTGTATTATGTAGTTTATTACGTTTATGTATTATGTAGCGTGCGATATGCCATATTACATTGTGGCTAAACCATTTATTAGAATTTTTGTATTCGCCCTAGGAATAAAGCCCCAAAAAGAGCCTTTAGGGTAAATTGTAAAAATTGAAAAAAAAAAGAAGGATGCGCAGAAACACTGGTGTTTCGGTGCTTTGCTGTCTGTGCGCGTGGACGGTGAATAACTCTTTCGCTTTGCAGATTCGTAAAAACATGATCGACGGCAGAAGAGGGTGGATGGAGTTTTTGCCCATGCGAGTGCACCTCGACGACATGGTAAGGCGGCACGTACGGTAATTGCGTCAAAAAAAAAAAATAGGCAATCTATGTCCTTGCTATAAAAATAAAAAGAAACAGTAATTATGGCAACCCGAGGAGATTTGATGTCGCTTATTATTATTGTTATTATTATTATTATTATTATTAGTAGTAGTAGTAGTAGTAGTAGTAGTAGTAGTAGTAGTAGTAGTAGTAGTAGCAAACGAACAGTAAAAGCAAGGAAAGCGTAGAAAGCCTTGCCTGCAGTTGAAATTTTCGGAAACAAACAAAACTCAGTGCAGAGGCGAATGACAAAGAAACGAGTGCAATACAAGAGCGATGTCCCACAGCTGAAGTTTGATTCAGACCTGACCTGTATGGACACTCAGAAGCCAAAAAGATAGGAAGTAATAATGCCCCAACCCAGGAAAAAAAGGCAAGTGAAATAACACGTAACTCACCGTAATACGGCAGACGTTGACTACAGTGATTTATAAAAGTAAGGAAAATTCTTTTTTTTTCTCATAAAAGTGTAAACAGCAATAACGAAGAGTTAAATGAAAGGAGGAGACAACTTGGCGCCGACGGGAGCCGGGCCCCCAACGGCCGTCACCTCGCTTGCGTATTCGCGTGTGTTTGCTTAGTCTACTTGAGGCAGTGTCATCCAGTGCCACTTCCTGGCACGGATACACGCGAACAACCTCACCTGCGGTTCAAATTATGTTCAACGTTCTTCCATGGTGGCCGTGAGAGGAGTTCCCTAACACTTCCAAAAGGTATGTCTCGTGCGCAAGCAGAAATACTGTAGGAAGTGGTATATAGGCAACCGCCCCGGTATAGTCCAGTTGGTAGAACAGTGCAGGCATTATTCGGAATTTGTGGGTCCGGCACCCGCGGGCACCAGGTATTACTGGTGCTGCCGCCGGTACTTTTCGAGCTTTTTTCCACTCTTACATGTTCTTGTATAGGGGTTTATTTGAGATCGCATGGCAGAGGCCTTCGTCCTGGCAGTGGACATAAACAAAGGCCCCAGCCGATGATAATGATGATGATGATGATGATACTTTCTCCTGTTCTTTCTAGAAACGGGTTGTGACCAGACGCCACAACTACCAGTACGGCGCCGTGCCGAACAGCTCGTTCTCGTGAGTATACCGATATACACACTGGAAGGACGCTAGCGTCCTCTCGATTTCATCAATGGCATTGCATACATCGTCGTTGTCACCAAAGAAATGTGAGCGAATATTCCGATAGCCGCTTCGAAGCCATCCTAGTCGAAATGAGTGGGAACCTTTTGCCTCAGGCACTTCATTGAAGGGTGCTACCTTATCCGTATAAATTTCAGTGCCTAAAATATCCTTAGAGATATTGGAAGTTCTTTTTGTTGGTTACATTTAAAACGGAATAAGAATAGCTCTTTGTTTTGTCGTAGTCATTCTCGCATGTTATAACGTCCCAGTGGGACAAGCTTGACCACTGAAGGTTCGGCTGTCCCAAAATTGTAAGAAAGAGCAAAAAAGAACATTTAAGTGGCCAGTCTGTATACTAGTATACTGAATCAGTGCGTCGATAATTTAATGCTAGCTAGAACTGTCTACAGCTGTTTGTTTGCCCTTTTTGTGGCGTGAAAATGTGAACCGCTACACTAACGAACAAGGAAATGTGCACGAAACTGCTACATATATATATATATATATATATATATATATATATAATCTTACATCGAGGAAAGCAAAAAAATAGGAACTAGTATGAAGTAGAACAAACAACTACTGGTGGCTGTATAATTGTGCGAGTTTTTACAATGGAAAACAAGCCTAAACCAGCTCCTGGGTAACAAGCGCGTAGATAGCCACTTGGTAGCCGGACCTGCGAGAAAAA
Source organism: Dermacentor variabilis (assembly GCF_050947875.1). Taxonomy (NCBI): domain Eukaryota; kingdom Metazoa; phylum Arthropoda; class Arachnida; order Ixodida; family Ixodidae; genus Dermacentor; species Dermacentor variabilis. The sequence continues at coordinate 76,996,449 of NC_134576.1, read as the reverse complement.
GCGGCGGCGTAACAGGATTTGTTCCCTCAGGATCTCCTATCCAAATTCATAGGGACGGAGAAACCGTTTCGTTGGGCAACCACTGCTCCCAATTTTATTAGGTTTTCATACCTGCCAACTATTCGGCTTTGGACAAGCGGTACCTGCGTTGCGACCAATTCTCGCGATTATACGGACAGGGCCATAAATTGTCCGAAAAATTGTTTCAACTCACCGGAAAAAAAAGAAGAAACCGCGTCGTGAAGCATAGCCGCACCGTAATTGTCATTATGCGCTAGGCAGTTAGCCGAAGTCAAATTTAAATCCATTTGGTGTAGGTAGGTTATGCGTAACTCAGTTCGCTTCATATCGAGGCCTATTTCGTTGAGAAGTGCGCGTGAGGCAAATGTCTAATATGTGTTTTATAACAGGCGGTTATCTTGAGTTAGCTTTGCGGTTACACAGTGGTAGTTTTGGCTGACGTATATTTAGGTTGTAAAGGTGTAGCTGTCATGGGGCATAGCACGCGTTTCTTAATTAATCTAGGGCGCACGCGGTGTCTCCAGTCACAGCACGGGCACCCAGATGTATATCATCTGCATTGACAGCCATTCAGATCTGTTGCAGACGTAGCTCAGCGCCCCCCCCCCCCCACAAAAAGAAGTTGCACTTCTTTCTTTCTTTTGTGCCCCCCCCCCTCCCGATTTACGATTCTCTCAAATTTCGAGGGTATCCATTTTAGGAGGTATGGGTTCGCTGCATTTGAAAGAAGAATACATATAAATCTATAGAGTCCAGGGAGCATATTTTCTTTAAAACCGTCAATTGGTTTGCAAGAAAACTATTACGAATGGCAACGCTAAAAGTTTGCCGGCATGGGATTTATTTATTATTTATTTATTGCTTCTTCTTTCGTTTCAGGTTCGGCATAGCAGTGCCGCAGCCCTACGGCTCCACCGAAATCCTGGGCGAGGTGCAGGTTCAATCAAGGGAAGAGGACTGTAAGTTCCCTGCGTTGTGAGCGTACGCGATACCGACACCACGCGGGCATTCTCTCCGCGGTCGTTTCACTGGAACAGCGCAACATTAGACGCGGGCTGATAACGAAACGCGGGCGTCACAGGGCGAGTGCCGACCGCTGGAAACGGTTATGGCGGCGTGATCCATAGTGCGCGGCCTGATATATCTACCGCATGAAGCGAACGAACATGAAATCCGAGGAAAGTATAGGAAAAAACAAAAGTGTTAGGTCTCTTTTTTTTTCTATAGCGAAACTTTTTTTGCCTGTTCGCTTCACTTAGCGGGTACTGGCTAGTGCTGTCTGGCCGATTATACAACTAGTTGGCCCTTAAGTATACGCCGCTGGATATGCGCCGGAATAGACAGTTTGGGTTCGCGGGTACGCGCTACTGGGCATTTTAGCACTATATATATATAGTGCTAAAATGCTATAGTGCTATATATAGTGCTATATATGCTAAGTGCTATAGTGCTATATATATATATATATATATGATTTCTTGGTCAGTGCCCCCGAATGAGTATGTGCGCACTGGGCCCGATTGATACCCTAGCAGAACAAGACGCAAAAGGGAAGAAGTCGATAGCAGATGACTTCAGAAGTAAGCTACGCGTAAGTGAACAAGTTGGCAACAGGAGCCGCCGCCGAATGGGGAGGAAGACATTAGGCGAAGAAAGTTGGTACGAGCGGCTCTTGGAGGGAAACAAACAAAACGGGACCGGAGCGTGCATTTAGCGAGAAGCGTTGAGTTACACATATAGAAGTGAGGAAGGAGAAGTAAGGACTTTGTAGCAGACGTCAAACAAAGCTTCGCTTATAACCGATTCCAACATATGCGTGCGGTTCGCCATTTTTTCTTATTGTACGGCCGAAGTAGTTACAGAGAAATGTTTATATGCGCTAATCGTGTCTTTAATAGAGGAAACTGAAAGTTCAAGAAAAAGAAAAGCAACTTGCAGTTTGGTGAGAGCCGGACCCCGTGCTGTGCAATGGCTATGCCAACTGAGCTTGCCTTCTGGGCCGTCTGTCTACAGATGAAACGTGCTGTGTCTTGTTAGTAGCCTTCTGGACAAGCCTCCAGACCTCCAATATGCTTCTTTGTAAGAGCGGGCAATAGAGTGGGCTAAGTGCACTCAGCGAGAGAAAACCTTTATTTACCATGAATTCAAGGGTCACTTAGAGAAAGAAGTCGCCGATTTTCTTCTTCGCCCTGCATCCTATGTATTGTGCAACTTTTGGTTGACCTTACGCCAGCAAGGTTGACGGCATCCTCCGCGATGAAACCCCGGTGTGACGCAAGATACAGCTGCGGAGCGTCGAATGCAGCCATTGCCCGCCTTGCCGGCAAAATTCCTGGTGTGTCTATAGGAAGGGTTTAGGGGCTGCCGTAGCTTCTGCGAAATCCAGTCCTTCCTCGCGTAGTCTTTGCTATGGTGTCGAACGGCGCCTTCATATCCGAACCGTATCTCAGCGACTGCGGAAGGCAACGGGAGCGGCGCTATACACGTGAGTTCGCTGTAAAGCCACGAACCAGTCTTCGGGAACTCTTAAGTTCATTCGCTGTGAAGGTGTCACGATCCGCCCGGATTCGTGAACGAGGGAGGGCTCGAGGCACCCTCCGTTGAACAGACGCTCCGCAGCGTGGTGGTGATGAACGATGGCTGACCGCCGAGCAGCTGGGCTCATCGGTGTCTATTGGTGCCTGACCACTGTTGCCTACCGTGCCTGGCAGGCCGCCGAGCCTGGCGGGCCAATGGAGATTATGCCCGAGGGCGTGTCACATGCTTGTTACACCCCCTTACCCCCAGTTTGTTAACTCAAGGAAACAAACGTCCAAGCTCAGAGCATAAGGCTTTGCCTCCGTCCCAGATAAGTCGATGGTGCCTGCTATCAAGGCGAGTAACGGTCCGGAGGACTGCGCGGTCGAGTACTCCGCCTGGGCACCGGTGTTGACGGGTGGGGTGTGACAATGCCGGCTGCTTCCTGAGCCAGCCTCGCTCCGTCCTCAGGGTCCGCAGTGTTTGGCCTTGTGAGTGGTGCCGGACTTGACACCGGCCCAACTGGCGCCGCACCATTGGCAACGCTTGCCGTCTCCGAGATGGGTGGTGCTCCGCTGGAAACGACTGATGTTGCCGCTAGTCCTTCTGCGGGCTGGAACATTGAAGTGGCAGTCGAGGGTGCTGGCCGGGTCATGAGCCGAGGCCTAATATGGTCGGCGTGTCTGTGCCACTGGCATGTGGACGAGCAGCGATGAGGCGCTGGCAAGAAACACCACCTTTCTGACGGACCAGGGTGGGTCAGGACGGAAGTTCCTGGCGAGAACTGGAGCTCCCGACTCCGGCAAAGGCCCACGACGGAACCCTCTGTCAGCAGCCAGCTTCTGCTTCAGCTGCTTCAGGATCACTGTGGATCGGAGGTCCGGATGCAAGACGTCCAAGGTTGTCTTGACAATCCGACCCTGCAGGAGCTCACAGGGGGCACGGTCAGGGACATCGTGGAGCGTGGTTCGGTACTGGAACAATATCCGAGCAATCTGCGTCAGGAAATCCCGTCCGGCTCTTCTTGAGCTTGTCCTTTATGGTTTGCACCACCCGCGGGGCTGCACCATTTGAAGCAGGGTGGCACGGCGGAACCATCATCCGGTGGATTCCGTTCTTCGTCAGCCAGGCCAGGTACTCTGCGCTGGCGAAAGCAGGACTATTGTCGGACACGATAACGTCCGGCAGCCCCTCGGCGGCGTCGACCTGTCGTAGTGCTGCAATGGTCGTGCCTGCTGATGGAGTGATGACAGGTAGAACCTCCACCCACTTCGAAAAGGCGTCCACCACCGCCAGGAAGTAATGTCCCTTGAAGGGCCCCCCAAAATTCACATGCAGGCGAGACCAGGGTCTCTGTGGTAACGGCCAGGAGGTGATTTCCACATGACGTGATGCCCGCTTATGCTCCTGGCAGATTTGGCAGCTCTGCACCACGTGAAAGATGCCCTGGTCCAGGCCAGGCCACCAAACATGGGACCGCGCCACCATGTTGGTCTTTTCCACGCCAGAATGACCCGCGTGCAGCGACTTTAGGACCCTGGACCGGAGGCTTTGTGGGATCACCACCCTGGAACTCCACAGTAGGCAGCCTTCCTGCAAGCTCAGTTCGGCGGCCTTGTTGCTATAGGCGTGCTGAACCAATTCCTCCTAACGGGACACCACCTTGACCACCTGAGACAGGGCTGGGTCCCGGCTGGTCGCTTGCGATACCGCAGATCTGGTGAGCACCTCCGGGTACGCGTGCTCCAGCATGAACACTTCAGCAGGTTCTGGAACAGCACCAGGCACCCCTAGCAGGGGCGGGCGGCTCAGGGCATCAGCAGAGCCCAAGTCTTTTCCCGGACAGTAAACCAACTGGTAACTGTAAGCTGCCAGCCTCAAGGCCCAGCGTACCACTTGAAGAACAGCCTGCATGGGAACTGCCTTGTCAGGCCTCAGCAGCCCTAACAGCGGCCTGTGGTCCGCAACCGCCTCGAACTTCCGGCCCCACAGATACTGGTGGAAGCGTTCGACACCGAACATGAGGGTCAGGCCTTCATTGCCCACCTAGCTGTAGCATTGCTGTGCAGCATGAAGCCGACGAGAAGCAAACGACACAGGGCGTTCCTGGCCATCCTTGTCCCGGTGCGCCAGGACGGCTTCCACGCCGTACTACGACGCATCTACGATCAGGACGACAGGCTTGGCAGGATCGAATTGTACCAGCACTGGAGCCTTGGGGATTAGCGCCTTGCTGCGCTGGAAGGCCCGGTCCTGCTCCTTCCAGACCCATTGCGGACCATCTCGAAGCAGAAGATGGAGCGGCTGTAGATGCTCTGACAGGTTCGGCAGGAAACTCGTGTAGAAGTTGATGAGGCCGACGTAGCTCTGAGGCTCCTTCTTGCTCTTGGGCTTAGGCGCCTTGAGCACAGCATCAACTTTGCGGGGAGCCGGAGCTAGGCCAGTCTGGGAAATGACATGTCCCAAGTAGTCTACACTGGGGGCCAGGAAAAACCACTTTTCCAGCTTGAGCTTGAGACCGGCGTCCTGCAGCCATGCCAGGACGTTGTGCAGATTCTGCAGGTGGTCCGCGTCGTCGCTGCCAGTAACCAGGGTGTCATCCAAGTACATTGGCACGTGCCTCATGCCCCTGAAAAGGTTTACCATCTCCCTATGAAATATGGCTGGGGTTGAGGCCACGCCAAATGGTAAGAGCGTGTACCGGAAGAGTCCCAATGTTGTCGATATTGTGGCATACTTCCGGGAGGCATCCTGGAGCACCAGCTGCTGGTAAGCATCTCTGAGGTCGAGCTTAATAAACTTCTGTCCACCGAACAACGCTGACCAGGGATCTTTTATCCGGGGCAGCGGGTACTTCTCTACGGTAGCGACGGGCTTGATGGTAACCTTGAAATCCCCACAGATCCTGACACTGCCGTCTCACTTGAGCACTGGTACGATGAGCGCGGCCCATTCAGACGTCTTTTCGGGCACCAGGATGCCCTCTCGCTGTAACCGTTGCAGCTCCTGGGTGACCCAGTCCTTCAGGGTGAACGGCAGTGGGCGAGGCTTGAAAAAACGTGGCCGGACTCCCTCAGGTACATAAATGCCAGCCGTCGTGCCTGCGAATGTACCCACCCGTGGCTGGAACAGGGACTTGAACTTGATCAGGAGGCCCGGGGACGTCTTTCACCGCATGCAGGCTGGCTTCCTGGTACTCTGGCAGACGAACGCCCAGTGCATGAATTCAGTTTCGGCCCAGCAGCGTCGGCGATGACCCCTTGTTTAAGTAAAGGGGAAGGGTTGCCAACCTGTCGCCAAAGCGAACGCTTACCTAGGCCTGACCCTGGAGTTGGGAGAGCTGTCCGGAGTAGCTGCGCAGCATCACGCCCGAAGCCTCGACGGACACGCCGGGGAAGGTACGCTTGAACAGTTTCTCGGCCATGACCGACGCGCTGGCTCCTGTGTCCAGCTCCATGGAAATGCGGTGCCCGCATACTTCGACGGTCAGCATGTACGGGGGCACATACGACGGAACGAAGCCTGTGTGCCACATGTCGAAAATGAGCGGATCCTCGGCCACGGTGTGGAGCCTGGCGGCGGAAGAACTCGAGCCTGTTGCCGCACGCCCCCGTTGGGTACCCTTGGGGTGGCTACCCTGAACGCGGGCTTATGTTGTACCTGGGCTTGAACCAGGCTGCTGCTGCTGTTTGCTGTTTGCGCCTCAAGTAACTCTGCGGCATGTTTCGTCCACGTACCACTGCAGCTAAGTCCACATATGTCTGTTCCTCCCTGTGTCCGTGTTCTACGATATTCTTCTGCTACAATATTCTTCTGCCTCGAGGCACCCTCCGTCGGACAGACGCTCCGCAGCGCGGTGGTGATTGATGAACGATGACTGACCGCCGAGCAGCTGTGCTCGACTGTGTTTATTGGTGCTTTGACCAATGTTGCCTACTGAGCCTGACAGACCACCCAGCCTGGCGGGCCAACGGAGATTATGCCCTAGGGGGCATAATCTCCGTTGGCCCGCTACATCTACAGCCGCTAGTCATGTAGCTAGTCATGTGACCGTCACATGCTTGTTACAGAAGTCAAATTCGTTCTTGTGACCTTCGCTGTAAAAATGTTTACAATACAAGGCAAATTCGGGAATTCCGCAAGGGCATACTGAATCATTCGTTATTCAGTTAGTTGCGTTGTAGAGACATTCGACTGTATCTAAATGCCGAAAGGGGCAGAGGGAGGTCCGTTATCCAAACTCAGCTGCTAGAGTACTGCACTACTCGTGCCAAGGCACGCCGATAACTGCTCCGCCCGAGCGTCTCATTTTAGCTTGTGAGGGGGCAAACATTCTTCGAGGATTGTAGCAGAAGAAAATTGTATAACACGGAGACAGGGAGGAACAGGCATACGGGGACATAGCTGCAGAGTTACGTGGACGAAACATGCCGCAGAGTTGCTTGTGGCGCAAGCGAGCTTGTCATCTATTACTAACCCTCTCAAGAGGAAATCATCTACACTACACTGTCATGGAGCACACGCACTGATGCATGGCGCGCAGTACTACGTACCGCATTGTGGCCTAGTGTAGCTAGTCATGTGACCGTTTCGGCCCACTATATGAGCCACTGACACTGAGGAATAAACGTTCTTCTTTTGCCACTACCCACCACTTGCGCCGCGTTACTTCACACACTCATCCAAGTTCAGCCTCTCTAAGCTAAATGTGATTGGTGATGTAGCAAGCACTGCTAAACGTCACCGCATGCGGTACATATTGCATTGACTTAAGGAACTTCAGTAGGAACCAAGGCATCTTTCTTCTGGAAATCCAACGTCTCCAGTGTACTCCGGTGGTCCTAAATCCAACATACTGCGTGGTCGCATGCAAAGTCGCTTGTCGTTTCGACCCTTCAAAAGTAGTCTTTAGCTTTTCGACGAACTCTGTGCAGGCTAAGTCGTAATGTCACGACTATCACCATGGGCAAGTTGACTTTTCTTCAACATGCATTTCTATTAATTAGGTATAACAGCATTATCACAAATTCATCCGCTTCCTTAAATTATTTCGGCATTACCGCTAAAAACGACATTTCAGTTTTCCTGTGCTTTCCTTGGCATTATCTCTTGGCCTAACGTACCCCCGTATTCTGGACCGTTCTTACGCTGAACAGCCTACCTCGACTCAAGACATTAAATGACAGTGCTGCCCCTCAATAGAAGCGGTGACAGCGCTTCAGTATCGTTCATGGCAATTATTAAGACGAGCAGCGTTTTAATGGGTCGAGAGCCGGCGTTGTAATCAACTCGGCAGAGTGGAGGAACAGATTCGAATCGAGCACTGTTTGAATACGGGAGGCAGTTTCTGAATGGAGCCCCTCGGTTCCCTTCTCTTTTCTGGCCCGCTGCCTATGCTGGGTTCGATACGGCCGATGGTAATAGTAGCGATCGACTTCAGTGTGTAAACAAGATTGTAGCCCTATAGAAGCCACGTTGGCCCGATGAGGAAACCAGTTGCTCAGGACGTCCGGTATTTGCCCTGCAAGCCACCTTCTCAAACATTGACCACTAGCTGCACCATAAGATTACAACAGACGGCGTTTCATATTGTTCAGCGGTGACACCACTAAACGACCGCTGAGAATGTCCGTGTGGTAACTTGCATGCTGCGCACTCTCTACCGGTGAATCGCGTTAAGATCTCGGTGCAGCTCGTTTTACAATGCCAGACGTCATTAGAAACTGCGCCTGCACCGTACGATCCTGTTAAGCAAACTTGTGCGTAATGAAGCGTTCTTTATTTGTACTTTGTTTTCATGTAGTATTGTCGGTGCACAATATATGAATAGTATTGTTCGTTTGAGAGCTCTAGCGTAATGCTCTTGTGTAGCTTTGACAATTAAGTCCCAATGTCATTGTGTGTGCATTAAGTGCAACGAACGCGTTTTTATACACAAATCATGTGAATAGGTGTATAGTAGTACAAATGCACAGTATGTGCTGTTTATGATGCAAGGAGTTGGCAGCACCGCAGTGGGGCGCCAGCGCTCTTTCACTATGCACTACTACTACTACTACTAGTACTACGAGAGGTGTATTTTTTTATTTGTCACGTGATTATGGTATTTACCGTTGATATGAGTATAACGTTGAGCTTTCACTTTCGGTTCTTTCCAGGGAGGAAGTACTTCGAAGGAGAAAACTGGAGGGTTCATCCCGATTGGTATTTTTGTTGTTTTGACTCTTGCGCGAAATTCAAACGTACAATTCGAAAGGCTCGACGCAAGGCCTCGTCTGACCGCTGTCCTTAAGCAATTGTCTTGCGTTTCAGGGAATACTGCGTGGACATCCACAGCACGTACGACACGCCCGAAACGATAATCAAAGATTTCCTCGAACGCGTCATGAAAGAACCCTCCGAAACAGCGGAGCGCTACAAGTGGAAGCCGGACTCTAAGAGGCAGTTCTACAACACCATGGTCTGTAAGTAGGCCGGCTCAAGAAACAACACCACCAAAAGCTTGCGCCAATGACTGTATATTCCGAACTCAAATGGACGCTAAAGAAGATCACTAATAAGTTCAGACTAGGGCAGTATGGTTTTCAAGACGGCGTTCTAAATTATTTTGGAAAAAAAAACGAGGCTTCAACTTTCTGACAAAATTAACTTTAAATGTAACTCTTACATTTCTCGCGTTAAACGCAGCGCCGACAAATCAATCTAACGTGATCTCTTTCAAGGTGTTCTCTCGTGTTTCACGGCTTTCCGGCATATTTGGGCGTATTTCATGTGCACGACCTCCCGCAGAACTTCCCAACGTTGCGGTTCTGCTCATTTTTCGAGCGTATAGCGTAGACCTTCTTTAGCAGTGAGCAGGCGAGGTGTCATTCATCTAGTGGAGTCGGCGAAAGTCGGCGAAAGCAGTGAATCATTCGCAGTTGGAGGAGTGCAATGAACTAATCTTTAAAATAATAAATTATGGGGTTTTACGTGCTAAAAGCATGATCTGATTGTGAGGCGCGCCGCGTAGTGGAAGTCCCCTGAAATTAGGGCCGCCTGGGGTTATTTAACGTGCTCCTAAATTTAAGTACGTGGGTCTATTCGCATTTCGCCCCCATCAACAAGCGGCCGTCGTGGCCGGGATTCAATTCCACGGCGTCGTTCATAGCAGCCCAACATCATAGCCACTAAGCAACCATGGTGGGTATGAACTAATTTAGCCGAGCTTCACATTTCTCTTTGGTTACCCTTGGAAGGGAAATCGGTGTGGATTTCGAAAGCGCTCGTGTGCCCGGCATTGTGTGCACGTTAACAAAACGAAACACACAAACACACACGCACACAAGTGGCCAAAAGATTAATCCTTATCTCCCACTATGACATTCCTTCTAACTGCGCAATTTGGTACCTTAAACACCACAAGTTAATTTAGAGGGGCACTACAGCTGAATTCGGAGTTGTATAACTAAACTCCTGCAACGGCAAAACAGTCACGCTTACCACGTGATGCAACTTGTCACTCCCCCCCCCCCCCCCCACGCCCCCTCCCCCACCAAGAAGAAAATAGAAAAAGACGACAAAAGACAGAAAACAAAAGACTGCTGGCAGTGCCACCTCGGCGTTCTCGCATCAGCTCTGTGACCTCACGAATTAACTAAATCGCCTCGGATATAGTTAATCGTTCTTTCACCAAAAGGCTACCTCGCATTTTAAAGGATCTGAAGGCTCAATCTAAAATGATTCCAGAACTTTTCCTCGTGTCGGCACGAAGAGCCCTAATACTAGACGACAACTAGAAGTCCGTGACATTACGATGGCGAAACTAGCGCTTAGGTGTCACCGCGACTTGACAAAAAAAGAAGGCAAAAAAAGACTTCATGCTCTCCAGTTACGATCGACATTTTCCCCGCCAAATTATTGCGAGTAAAGCGTCAAACTAACGCTTATTGCTTATCCTCTTTTAGTTTACCCTTAGGCTCACCTTTACACGTCGTGATTCTCTAAACACGGCGGTATCCCCTAGCAACGGCGTTGCGCCAGCGATCGTCATTCGGCGCGCCTCTGTGCTGCGCAGGTGACAAGGACCTTGTCCAGAGCCTGGTGTTCGATGCCAAGGTGACCAGTCCGGAGAAGATCATGGCCCGCCAACCTTCCAAGCAGCTCTACTCCCATGTTTCAAAGTAAGCGCTGCCGCTTCGTTCGGCCTGTCGTTACGCGGCCGCGTCTGAGCTGGCTTCAGGGACTACTCCTCAAGGTTACTTCATTCGTCTTACTGTGACGTACTGATGAACGCATTCAACAGACCTCGATTTATGAGGGAGGGGGGGGGGGGTCGATGTGACTTAGCAGATATGAGACTGCCGTTGCAGCACTGGGTGGACGGATCGAACCCTGAGCTTGGGCGGCCGCACTTGGCCGAGTCAGGTTTACCTCAAAAGGTTTGGTGGGGCGTTATCAACACAAAGTTGAAACATATTCCAGCAGGAAATGCCAGAGTTTAGCGAAAGCTAACGGGTGGACCTCGGGTGATTACATAAATAAGATAATTACAAAAATGGGAACAAGCAGTAGCATAGTATCGCGCGTTATTTAATAAAGTTCGTGCGCGGCTTGATTTGAATGCTAACCAAGTAGTAGACGTCACATTAACTTACTAACATTAACACCGCGTTCAGAAAAATAAAGCTAAATTTTAAAGTCGTTTTTGTTCGTATTACAGCTTTGTTTGCATTATTAACGGCCACAATTGCTGGCACTGTGGTGACCCTATTTTCCTGCGTCATTTTCTAAAAAGCCACCTTGAGGCCTAGCTCCCTTAAGCAAGCTTGGCAACAGAGAACTTGAAGGCGGCTGGTAATTCAGCGACGGTTACGAAACTCCCTTTCTACGAGTGAAATCTTGTTCAAGGCCATACTAAGCACTAATTTAGCAGTGTCACCTTAATTGAGCGCAGTGCTCGCTATTGTCGCACTGACCGGAGCATTCGAAGCACCTTTGTGGCACCGACGTTTCCCCCCCCCCCCAAAAAAAAGAAAGCGCGCCTTCAAGTTATCTGCCTATCGCTCTAAACTAAATGGCGGCAAAATTTTGAAAAGTTCGTTATTACGTTCTACGGAGAGCGCAGTTCGGCGCGTCAGTCTGAAATGTGAATAATGAACGAAAATTCGTTTTAAAAAGAGGCGTACTCTCCAGATAAAATCTAAAGTTTTGTGGGCACGTATGTTCCTGCTCTTTGAAATTTACTGCGAAATACATTTTGCCGCCATTACTATATATGCAGTTCTCTGTAAAAAAACAAAAAGTACCTTTAAAGGTGCAACGTTGATGGAAAACATTTCTGTATCAACTGCACTTGTTGCAGGAATGTTGCTGTGAGCACTTGATACAGATCAGTTTTCAGGAATATAGATAACAAAGATGAGTAAAGCAGTGTTTTCTTTTTTTATGTAAAGTCAGGGAGTTGCCTTGGACGAACTGAGACGCGACCCAATAGTGTTTTCTGGCGTATTGTCTTGCATGATTTGGCGTTGCCAAGCAATGATCTGTCGTTTTCGTGTGTGTTATAACAAGAGTAAGACAGCTGCAACACGACGTTGCCTATAGCGTGCGGAGTGTGGTATACAAATGTTTATGTGCGTTGTGGTCCTATTAGTAATAGCCATTTAAACGTATATAACCACGCCCACCCGCGGCGTGTTATTGTCACTAATAAAGCAAGAGTGGTGCCAAACCTTTCCTTGAGAATATTTGACAGTATTGAAAAGCACTTTTAGAGGAAAAGAAAAAAAGAAAGACTGAAAGATTATATGCCTAAAAAGAGGATTTGACAACAGACACTGTTTTGGCATCATTGTGTGTGAGCGCTGTTTTTTTTGCACTTAGCTTGTTTGGTATGTGTTTTGCATGCCACTTTGATACCAGTGCATATTCGGCAGTGTTGACCATAATACAGCGTTCTGTGACGGTCGCTCGACCAAAACAGTGTGTGTTCATCGAGCGGCCGTAATAATGTCTCTTTGTTGAATGCTTCGTGTGCTTGTGCCCGTTGGTTGGCTTCTAGTCTGAAAAAACTTCAAATAACTTCGTTTCCCTTAATTTTTTTCATAAAAAAGTTAATTCTGCCCCCCGAAACCCATGCACCGAAATGGAGGTAACGGCTCATTCTGGCGGCCATGTTTATTTTTTTTTTCTCACCGCTTGTCACTATTTGGTTTCCCTCGGCGAACCGCGATGATGTCAGTGCCTCAGGTTCGCTCGAAATGTAAGTTATGGTATTCTGGAAATTTTCGGCAGGCATGTTTTTCGCTCTTACCTTAGAGAATTGGTCAACTTTAAATTTCGGTCCGAAAATGAGCACCATTGACCGTTATAGATTTGTTCTTTCACTGTAGTTTTGTTTCACTAACTCCGCGTATTGCCGGTTTCTTTTCAACGAATGAGCGGATTGCTCCGGCGCCTCAGCCCATGTATAATTCGGAGTGAAGCATTTTTCTTCAATGGCGCTCATTCTTCAGCAATCACGATGTTACGTTGGTTTAGGCTAATAAAGCTTATATGACAGTGCAAAGTAGATTTCATAACCAATGTCTACATTTTCTCTCTTCTTGTTTTTTTTTTGGGGGGGGGGGGGGAGGGGGGAGTTGCCTGATGAAAAGGGGGGGGGGGCTTCCAAGACTGCCTCCTAAAACGAATATGTTAGACCTTTTATTGTGAAAAGTAGCATTGAAACTTTATAATAACAGCAATATTGATTTGTTTGAAAGCGTACGTGCGTGCACTTGACAGAGAAAGAAGACAACATTGATAGCAGCCATGTTTGAATAGCATAGAATACTAATTAAATCCGACCCTTACAAAAATGTGCAGACGCGCCGGGAGCAACGCGACACAGCTTTGCCTGTCGCTGCCCCGGGCGCCTGAGTCGTTCTTGTATGGTCCGAATAAACAGCACAACTTAGCACATGGCAGTGCAAAACACCTGCCTCATAGTTTTACATGCATTGACAAAGAATATCATAATCATAATTATAGTGTGATAATATGGTCATAATACAAGCAAGATAACAAGCATGATTTTATTTTATGGTTAAATAGTTTGATATACTTCATATCGTAAGGCAAAAGGCTTACAAAAGGGAAACGGTCAGAAAAAAGTAGCTATAGCATGTTCATTTAGTCGAGAACCGTACTGACTTCGACAGCTTGCTCCGGAATTTCCCGCCCAGTTCATGTACGTTGTCGTTAGCGGTGTCCTTTCCAGTGGGCATGTTGCTCTCATGTGTGCCGTCTTTTGCTAGCTGTATACGTTTCAGACGAAACGTGCACGAGCCACGATATCCAATATTCATATTCCCTATCACTAGGGAAACATTGACATTTCTATATTATTTACCCGTGATGTCAGAGATTTTGACTAACACTGCCCAAACGTTCTTACAATCGCACTATTAAATTTTTAAAAATCATTGTTGCATACCACTGGCTCAATCATGTACAGAGCCAGTGGACTGCGCATTTGTCGTGTACGAATGTCAAAGACACGTAAACATCTTAACGTTTCTCTTTGCACGTAACTAGTTGTAAAATCTATAAGCCAACAGGCTCGCTGCTCACTTGGTTGAGTTTCGGACGTGGAGTTTGAATTCTGGGAGTTGAGCCGGCACTTGCGCGAGTGCGACACAGAAGCACCGACGTGTGCTTCCTACCGTATCGTATTCCATTTTGCCCTGTACGCGGAAATATTCCCTGGAGAATTCATCGCGGTGTGTACTTGTCTCACCCGGGCTGCCCGTGTGAATTCAATCGCCGCTCTTACGAAGGCGCTAGCAATTGGAATCTCTTACGCAGTCAGACAAGGGGGAAGGTTATCTTGTACGGGATATTCTCTTGTCGCTTTGCGCGTCGAATCGGGCTCTTGAGAACGATGCAGCCATCTAGCGCAAGTGTTCCTTCTTGTTCATAACCGAAAATTGCATATTCGATCCAGGCGCCACTGGCAGCAGTTTATTATTATTAATATTTTTTCACTTACATCAAATAAATTAGGTCGTATTTTGTTTTTCAGTTAAGTCAAGAGATCATATCGTAATTTCGAATACGTTGCTGCTGCGAATGAGTCGATTCGCCGACCGCATGGGGGCGATGCTATCGATGTTAAGACAAACGTACGTGCCCAAGGGCAGTCGGTGCTTTTGTGCCGCACTCTCTCAAAGGCCGCTGGCTTCTGTGCCTGTGTGCACTGGCGTTTGTTTTTGTTTTGCTCTGCTTCCACCCCCCTCCCCCTCCAATTTTTACCAAACTCATAAGCTGCCGGTCGGTAAGTATGAAATGCTTGCAGGAGTGCCAGGTAAGAAAACTTCCTTACTCCACTGACCATAATCTTTCTTTCCCTCCTGTGCGTTATACCTTCTTCTTAGATCTCTGGGTCGTGTCTCAGTTTTTTTTAGAACTTGAGCTGGAGTAAACTCTCCTGAATATTTTTTTTAAAGTAAGAAAAAAAAGGAGAGATACTAAATGGTGTTGATACGGGTTGTACGAAGGACCGTTCGAACGCAGCTGCGTAGTGACGAGCACCGAACCGAATGCGAATCGAATATTACAAAGCGAATTCGATAGACCAGCAAGGTAGACCCTATTTACGGGAAAGTCAGAGAGGACGGTCTGAATAGGCCTTTCGTAGCCCACTCGGGAAAGGGAAAGCGGAGCAAAAATTACGGAGATGAAGAGTGAAGAGGAGAAGGGAAAAAAAAGGAGTGGAAGCGTCTATGCGTACATTACCGCAACGACTCTACTAAAACCATATTCGTCCAGTCCCGTGGCACGCATGTATGAATCACAGTAAGGCGTATGACGGTAGCTGCATGGGCTTGTTAGTATGGCATCTTGTACTTTCTTGCAGCGCAGCCAGAACGTCAAGAACTGGGAATTAAAGGCACACTAGGCAAATACACAGCGCTGTGAATTTGCCTAATGCGCTTTTCTGTGGCCCTGTCATTCTCCGTTCGCTTCGACAAAGTAGAAGATGCAATAAGACCGCTATCGTTCGCCTTCCAGTTGAAAAATCGGGCCATGGACCGAGAGCGGTGCCGTGCGATCGTCTCCGCCCTGTGGCGCAGGGCAGGAAACGGTTAGGTGCGCATCTCTGAGGCGTATATACTGGCCAAATACACTAGATGTGTTCTAAACGAGGCATAACTTCAGAGTAACGTGGAGGCTTGAAGTGAACAACAGTAGTCCAAGAAGTAAAGTCGCCGGAGTCAGCGTTTCCGCAAGGTCACTTCCCTACAACAATGGCACCATTGGCCTTCCTCGTTCGAACACTTCTGATCAATACGCGCTGGCATGCTAGCGTATCGGGCACTTGAAAGTGCTCGCAGTCATTGCTGTTTGCGCCCGGCCGATGAATTGAACATAACAGCTTGTGTAAAGGTGGAAAGCTCAGTTGAACGCAAATTGAATGCGAAGTCATTGATCATTAAATAGCCACCGCATGCTGCTGAAGCAGAAATAGAGCGTGAAGTATCGATTCCACTTGATGAAAATTCAATACGTCTGCCGTCTCGCAGAATGCAAGTGCCGTGTTAATGAAAATGCAGGTCGAATTACGAAGTCGAGAAAGAAAAAAAGCGAGCACAATCCTAATCAAACCAGTACGAGGCCGGAACTTGAGGATGCCGGCATCTGCCAATTGTTTTTCGCTTAACAAACGGCAATGAATAAGCATTAACGTGAGCCACCTGGTCATTTTTATTGCGTACATTCGTGGTCACGTGATGGAAGCGTGCAAAATAAATCTATGAACTAGCCTTAACGGAATATACCTTCCAAATATTCTCGCAGCGTATCTGTCACCGGATATTTACGATACCCGTGCCATCTACGCACGAAGGTAACCTCCTTACGGCGGCTTTTCTGGTGCTACTCTTCGCTTACTGCTACGTAAGCGCTCAAAATTGGTACAGTCATTACGATGACTGCGTGAAATGATTCAGTTCTGATAATTCGTTACTCGAGGCTGTCGAGCCTTCGCACAACCCTGAAATCAACCACCGCAGAGAAGGAAACCTCCGTCCTCGCGCAATCGCAATGTCCAAGGCAAAACCCACTTTCATGCTGAACCCTGATGTTTCTAACCTCTCCTTATGTGTTTGGTGTGTGTGCATTAGCCCACTTCATAGGCTACTGGCCTTATTGCCCAGGTAACGTGACCCTTTCTACCGCGTTTTCCAGTGTCTAACGCATGTCCCAGAGAGTCGAGAATGTAGTCTGCACGCCGCTCTTATTCCTAGAGTTGGAATTCCTGTGAACCAAGCGAAGTTTAACGTTCTTTCTTCAGGGTGCGCTTTGTTTCTGAATTTTGTGATAGCATTCAAATGCGAGAGAGAAATAGCTTCACCTGTTGCTTGACAGCTAATGTTGCTCTGAACTGCAAGTATTACGGCATTTACGCTAAGTTATCGCCTTTAATTGAAAGACATGTGTGGAAATTCCGACTAACGAAGCAATTTGCGGACAGTTAACTATCAAGACTAGTTAACTATCTGACAGGCCAGTATTCCAGTGCCTCTTCTTCGTTATGCATATTGGAAAGCAGGTACGTACTTAGTGATTAACTTGTCGTAAATGTAGCAAAACGTAATTATTGCATGTAAAATCAAGCATGTCGGTTGCGGTCCCCTTCTAAGAAATGAAAGGAAATGTATAGGGAGAAAATCTGGAAGAAAGAAATAAAATTCTATTTTTTCTTTTTTTTTTCTTAATCGCATTCCTTAAATGCGATGCAATCAGCTCCCGACTTAATGTGTGATGATCCAACTACCATCTAAGGGAGTCTGGGTAGTAGGATACTTGGCTAAGCAGCGCATGCAATGTCGTAATAACAAGGTGTAGGTTTGCCGAATGGCGCGTAACATTGAAAACGCACTCGAGAGGCTTGTGTGAAAGCATGCTGCCTTGCGGGTCGCGCGACCACTCGCAGAGACACGACTTTCAAGAGCAACGGCATCGTGATGACTTTTGTTGCAACGAGGAGCGGTTTGCTGCGGTTCACGGACCACCGTAGCGAAGAGGAGAAGAACAGCAACTCCGAAAGGTGCGTCGACGCGTGAGTGGGCGGGTAAGCGTCCGGTCGAGTGTGAGGGACCAGGTAACTCCGAGTTAGCGAGTGAGTGAATGGGCTAGTGAGTGAGTGGATTTGCGTGTAAGTGTACCAGTGATTGACTGAGTGAGTGGATGGGCAGGCGTAGGCGAATGAGAGAGTGGATGTCAAAGATGGAGGTGAGCCAGCTGTTGGGCAAATCAACGGACAGAGTTCGTTTGTAAAGAGGGGAGTATATGTAGATTGGTAAGCGTATAGACAGGCAAGTCAGTGAGTATATAGGTATATTTGTGGGTAGGCGTGTAGGTGGACAGGTAAATGTAGGCGAGTGAGAGGGATGGTCGCGTAAAGGTGCGGGCATGCGAGTGGATGAATGGGTGGACGAGCGTGGGTGTACGATTAGGAAACTTGGTTAGCGGAATCGTAAATGTCGGTGTAGGCGAGATAGTGGATGATTGAGGTTGACGATGAAACTTGAGAACTAGCTTTTTAAGGACTGCGAAACGGGGGGGGGAGGGGGGGAGGAAGCGACAGAACGAAAATGCTAGGTGTTAAATTAAGAGGCAGAAATATAGCGGTGTTGATGCAAAAAAGCCGGAGAGAGAGAGAGAAGAGAGAAAAGAAAGGCATGGAGGGTAACTAGACTTAGTCCAGTGTGCTACTCTACTTGTTGGGAGGGGAATAGGCGAGAGAGAGAGAGAGAGAAAACATGAGTCTATATCGAATTTTCACATGCACTAAGCTAGGTGCGGCATGTCTACAGTCGGGTCGGGCGCTCAAGTCCGTTGGCTTCAGGTACCGAAGAAGCGCTCGAGTGCCTTTTCGGGCTGATGAACTGTGAGGCCAGGCTCCCAAGACCTTCGCTTCTGTAAATGGTCTATCGTCCAGACTGTTCAGGTACAGCGGATATTGTAATTGTGATTAGGAAAAAGGGTGCAGTTGGGCAGGTCGTGTAACATCAGGGGCTTAGTAGAAAAAATATAACGGGTACTTCTGCATTTGTATACGTTGTAACTCAATCACACTAACTGCATGGCATACACGCCCTCATAGCCCCCCTCCCCCCCTCCCGCCCATCTCGCTCCTTAGGCCCACGTAATGCCGTGAAACAAAAAGCCTGTGCGGCAAGTCAATGAAAAGTGACTGGAGTACCTTGGCTGTTTCCCTTTCTAGACCATTCTACGAGCTTCACACTCGTGCTATCGACGAGCTGTTCTATCGACGCGCCGTCGACTTTCACCAGATCAGCAACACCTCCTTCATATACTCAGTTCCGTTCGACGCCGGTGAGTACGAACTGCTCCTCGATCTGTTCGGTTGCTCTTTGTATAGTGTCATGCGCGCACAAGTCGGGCACATGTCGTGACGTGTGCATTAATTGATCCCTGTAAGTGCTACGCCTTGTAGTCACGTGTTCATCTTCCGACTTTTTTTTTTCATTTTGCTGGCAGCGTCCTCTGACAGGGCTGTTGACATTACGCTTAATGAAGTCGACCGAAGTCATGGCAGCCATGAAGTATTCCGTAAAATCGCGATTTTCTTCATAGCGAACGAGACGGCCTTTGCCGGAAATGTTTAAAATAATGTTTGAAGCCGTTTCGAGAGTTACACGATCAGTTCCTAGTCGCTTTGCAGCAGCTAGCGTTCTGGTTGGATACCCGCTGCTTCGAAGTCGTCGAAGAGGGCAGCTCTGTAACTGGAGCGATGAAGCTAGGAAGGCTCGAAATTTGTGTAGAAACCTTCAACGACGATTGCCAATGTAAATGAATAGCCGAACGCTACAAGCAAGCTATTCACTTTATTAAAGGAATGAAGGGCTCTCGAAGGCGCTCATTTGCCGCAACGAGGAAATTCACGTAGCCTTTGTTGTTCCGTTGCGTATTTCCACGGAGTACGGAGCCGTTAACCAGCGGATTCGTAGCGATACTACAGGCGGAGAGCAGGTGCGTCTCGAATAACTTCGATAGCTGGCGCTCGGTGCCGAACGCGTCTCGCCGTGCGAGAGCGCGTGCCGTTCGCATCAGCGCACTTGTATCGGCAGTGAAAGTCCGGCCACCAACTCTGGGTGTGGGCGCAGACCTTAGCCTCCACCGATGGGCCTTTAGCTCTCCTTTGTGCTCACTTTGCGTTCTTTCGTATGCCCGGCGGTTGGCGTCCCCCGACGCTCGGTAACCCTTAACCGGAAACTCTCACTCGCCCAACTTCGCACTGACTCGTCGCAGGTGCCCGGTATGCGGCCAACGACAACAGCCCCGTCTACGTGACCGGTAGCCGCGCGGTGTTTCTCGGCACGGAGAAGAAGGCCCCGGCGGCCGTCGTCGGACTGCAAATCAAGCACTCGGTCTTCGAGGAGAAGTTCCTCAACATTTCGTCCAAGGTGTGTGTGTGTGTGTGTGTGCGTGTGTGTGTGTGTGTGTGTGTGTGTGTGTGTGTGTGTGTGTGTGTGTGTGTGTGTGTGTGTGTGTGTGTGTGTGTGTGTGTGTGTGTGTGTGTGTGTGTGTGTGTGTGTGTGTGTGTGTGTGTGTGTGTGTGTGTGTCACCGGCAGCGGCGGTGTTGGTGGTATCTCTTCGTCCGTCATAGCCCGCAGACGAAGCCAAGGCCAGGGTGGCAGGTCCGTCCTTCCGGAGTGCGACGTACGAAGGAACCTACAGACAGCAGAAAACCCGCCGTGGCATGAAATGTCCACTCTACCAGCACGCGAAGAAAAACGGCCGGGGCTGAGAAACGGTCGAAACGAAAAGTTTGCGGTCACAATAACAATCACCTAACATTCGTATAACATTCATATCAAAGCTGCCTTCCTTGCTTTGTGGGGTAGGTAGAGATCACTTTTTTCTTTTTTTTCAGACGGTGGCGATCGAAGCTGGCAGTTGTTCCGTCTCGGCGTCTTTTGCGATGCCACTAGAGCAGGTCACGAGACATCTGACAAAAAACTAGCGTCGCCGAGAAACGCAAGGAGTATTCGGGAAATTTTCTCACTGGTTGTGGTGGGCACTTCTGGGTAGGCGAAATGCCGCAAATCACGCATGCGGAAGGCGCTTAATATTCAAAATTGTCATCCGCTCAGTTCTAGCACGATCCTAGAAAGGACCGCAATATTCATATCGCGCTTCACAGGGACACTGAACTTTCCCATATTCAGCACCCTGTACTTGGTATTGTCATCTCCATTCGGCCTCGGCCTGGAATACGCTAGTCTCCTGGTTAGGCCAGATGTTGGATCGACCTCGCCTGAATGGCGTTTGACCTGGATTTGTCACCCGGACCAAGACTAAATTTTCTGACTCTGCAAAGCTTTCTTTCTGATATACCCGCATGAATTTCCCTAGTAGCTTCGGGCTGCAATCGGGTGGGCGACAAATTTTTTTTTTCCTTTTATGAACCTCAATCCACCTTTCCGCGCTTACGCTGAACTGATTGGCCACAGTAAAGTTTCGTTCGTTCTCCGTCCTCGCTTCACTGTTGGAACTTGAAGCTTCTCGGACGATGATCGGCAGTTGTTGATCAAACGCAGGCAGGAAGCGATGCAGATCAGATGTACAAGAAATATTTATACGCAAACTTTTCTATATACATGGCAGGTAAAACAAATACATTACAAAGTTGAACAATTGAGAAACAAAGTCTCACTCTTCGACTGTCTCAATGACTGTTAGAGCCCAGACTCGTTTTAACGTACATAGCACGGAGCCTCACTGATCTATCAGTAATCCTGATTTCAGCCAAGTCTGAGGGACAGCATGTCGTCCCGATTTTTATAGCCCAATTACACAAAGAAAAAAAAGGCGGTAGGGCCGTTGGCCCGTCCCACAGGTTCAGTTGCCAATCAGAGTCAACCGTTTGTTAAGCCACAACCCACAGGGATGGGCTTACTCTTCAAAATAAACATATTGGAAAACAAAGCTATTTTCCTTCTTCCCTAAAACTCCGATGCCCTCTCATTTCTCCGTAGTTAGTGACGGGGTCAGCAAAACACGCCAGGCCCGAACAAGTTGTCGCTAGACCGTTTCAAATCCCAACGGCGTCTAGGCCGCAAATGTCTCGGAAGCAGGGGCATCGATACCACGTAGTGCGGCCGTACTCAAAGTTTGTCCGCGTGGGAGACTGATGGCCCTCCTTGTACTTCAGAGTTATTGTCTACAAGACAAAGTTCTCCGAGTGCGCGTTTCCAAGACGCCGTCGTCCGAATGCACTCTTTACGTGTGCCCCGCATTCCTACAGCGTGCACTGTAAGCTGGCCTTCGACACCACACCGGCAGCCGCACCCAACAACAAGGCTGGCGATTGCGTTCCGGACGCGTAGAAGATTAGGTCCCTGCTCACTGCATGCGGAACGGGGTCAGCGTTGCTAAGCCCTTCTTAACCTCGGCGGCGCCTCCAATTAGTCAGGCACTCGGGAGCCACAGCCACAATACCTTGTACAGCGGTCCCTTTCAAGGCTGGTCTGTGTGGACTCGTGTGACCGTCGGCGGACTGCCAACACCGTGCGCACAATGCCGACTTCCCGGAATCGGCACTCGCCCACCTGACACCTGTCGCGACGCGTCACCCAACACCGCGCGGTGCCTGTGACCCCACATAACACAGCAACTGTCGCCCGGTTGACACGGGGGCAAGTGAACCCCCTCTCTATGCACAAAGCACGTGGCTGATTCGTGACACTTAAGAACCCGAACAATCAGAGCGACCTTACACGTCCCTCCTAAAGAGTATACTGGGCTCACAATGTGCCCAGCTATACTACAAGAGCCAAAGGGCGCTGTATCGTAAAATTTAGGCTCTGAAGGTTCCGTCAAAGAAAATTGACATACGCTGCCCAACACGGGTGCTGCGGAGCCCGTAAGGAACAGGAAAATGAACTAAAAGGACCACGAAACAAAAAACAATTTTTTCACAGCGATAAAAGAAAAGGGCGAAAGCTCAACACATTCATGACAGTGAGCATGCAAAAGAAACACTCATGTATGTACAGGAACACTCCAACGCACTGCACGGCACAACAGCAGCAAAGTAACATATGCAGGTTATATACATAGTATGTCCACAGTCTTATAACCCTCACACACATGGACGACAACAACCACAGAAAGTTCCATCAAGGCTGAACTGTCCCACGCACACGTCCTTCGGGTGAACGGGAACATTCACGCCTGTCCCAGCTGGCATGGCTGTTTTTGTCTATCCTTTCTTTTCTGCTCTTTACTCGATTGGCTCCCATGAACGATTCGAGAGCCTTGACAATGCATCAGCGTTGGCGTTACTTGTTCCTTTCCGGTGACGCACCGTTACATTGTAGCGCTGTAGTGAAAGCGCCCATCTTGCTAACTTGGCCCCCTGCGGGGTGCTGGTTGTCAAATATGACAATGGGTTATGGTCAGAGACAACATTCACCACTGCTCCGAAAAGCCAGTAGTCAAATTTCTTGAGTGCCCAAATAATAGCAAAGGCTTCTCTTTCTATAGTCGACCAGCGCGCCTGTGTCGGGTTAAAGCGATGGCTAGCAAAAGCGATCGGCTTTTCTTTTCCGTCCGCTGACATTTGAGCTAAACAGGCACCGGCCGCCGTCGCCGACGCATCAGTGAATAGCCAGTACGGCTGATGAGGCTCAGGAGTGTTCATGGCGACAGCCTGACAGAGAGCTAATTTCAGACTTTCGAACGCGCACTGCGCTTCTTCCGACCATGGAATTGAATTAGGAACCCCTCGCCTTGTCAAAGCTGTAAGCGGGCTAGCCACGTCGGCGTAGTTTGAGACATAGTCCCGATAATATCCGCAAAGCCCCAACAGACTTCGCAACTCCTTCTTTGTGTGAGGTGGCACAAGGCCTTCTATGGCAGCTATCTTCTCAGGGTCTGGCGCATGAGTTCCAGAGCCAACTATGTGTCCCAAATAGCGGATATGAGTTTGCGCTACCTGGCATTTTTCAGAGCTGGCTTTAAGCCCAGCATCACTTAGGAGTTTAAGCACTATGTCTACATGCTGCAGGTGTTCTTTCCAGGTATTTGAAAAGATTGCAATGTCATCTAGGTATGCTGACGCATAAGCTTGGTGTGCAGCCAGCAATGAATTAACCATCCGTTGAAAGGTAGCCGCAGAGTTTTTCAGCCCAAATGGCATTACCTTCCATGCGTAGTGCCCATCATGTGTCACGAATGCCGTGAGATGTTCGCTTTGGGGTTCCATCGGTACCTGCCAGTATCCTCTCCTCAGATCAACGACTGTTATAATATTCGAGTGACCAACTCTGAAGATCAGCTCCCGTGGATTGGTCATTGGAAAGGCATCTACTCTGGTCACGGCATTAAGCGTTCTATAATCGACGCACATGCGCACTGACCCGTCCTTCTTACCAACACACACAACCGGGTGTGCAAATTCGCTCTCCACCGGATATATCAGGCCCAACTCAAGAAGCTCTTTCACTTGCCTACTAACCTCTTTCTTTAATAGTTCAGGGACTCTGTAAGGAAACGTCCTCTTTGGTTTACATCCTTCCTCCAGTTCGATGCGGTGCCGCCCTACTTGTGCCCTCCCAGGCTTTCCGTCAAAGACGCAGCGATGTTTCTCAAATACCGCCTCGATTTTCATGCGCGCATCTGAACCCAAATGAGCTAGCTTGTCTTCAGTTATTGGGTGCTCGCTCACTGAAGTGCATAGAGCTTGCGGCGCGTATTCTACCTCACCAAATTCTCCGTCTTCCTCGAACACTACCCCCACATGACTCACTCTAGCGTAGTACGGCCTGAGTCGGTTAGCGTGCACTACCGAAGTCTTTCTGTCATTTGTTTGCAAGCGATACGAGTGTTCTCTCTCTCTCCCAATAACTGTGAAAGGACCCAACCACCTGGCAGCCATCTTGGTTGCCCGATCTGTGTCAAAGAGGAGTACTTGGTCCCCGACCTTAAATTCTTTAGTCCGTGCCCTCCTATTGTAAACTTCAGCATATTTGCTCTGGCGCTCGGTGCTTGTCAATTCAGCTACACTCGCGGCTAGTTCTAGTTGCTCCCGCAGCTGCTGCAAATACTTGGCAGGTTTCTCTCTCAGAGTTGAGGGCACCGCGATCTCACCCGTCCAAGTTTGCTGCAATATTGATAGGGGCCCATTTGGGTTTCTACCGTACAATAGCCTGAACGGCGCCACCCCGGTGGTATCATGCGGCACTTCGCGATAAGCCCACAGAACAAAGGGGATGAGCTTGTCCCAGTTTCTTCGGTCCCGCTCCATTACATGATACAACATATTTTTGAGGACTCTGTTCCATCTCTCAACCACTCCATTGCTCTCAGGGTGTTCAGCAGTGGAGAACCTGGGTGAGCAACCCAGTTTTTCCAACATTAGCTGTGTCAGTTGAGCTTTAAAGTTCGTGCCTTGGTCTGAACAGATCGTTTCCGGCACTCCAGTACGGCTGAAAATCTCCAGTAAAGCCTCGCATGTGGCCCTCGCTGTCAGGGATCGGAGCGGCACTACCTCAGGCCATCTCGTGCAAAGATCGACAAGACACAAAGCATATTTGTGGCCCCTCGCAGATGGCACCTCAATAGGCCCAATGATGTCCACATTGACCACCTGAAATGGATGCTCCGGTCGCGTAAGCGGCGTGATGGGGACTTTATCGCTTTGACGGCTATCTGAACGTGTTTGACACTGGTGGCACGTCTGACAATGCCCAGCGATTTCCTTCTCCATTCCTGGCCAGAAGAAACTGTACTTTATCCGGAGCTTTGTCTTTTTCGGCCCTAAGTGTCCACCCCACAATGACTCATGCGCGAGCTGCAATACCTCATTGCGCTTTTCTTCTGGTAGGACCAGTTGTCTGACCTTGACCCCCGCTAAGGAATCCCAATGGTACAAAAGTCCATCTGACACGAACATGCCAGCTTTACCGTTTCTCGCATCATTCCAGGCCTTTTTCAGGCTTTCATCGGCAAGCTGAGCAGCTCGAAATTTCTCCCGCTGACTGGGCACCCCAGTGACATCTTGAATGAAACTATTATCTTGCAATACAGGGATGTTGTCTGTCGTTTCTTCACAACTTAGGCCGCAGTCTGGCTCAGTGTTATCAACTATTTCGACTGATCGAACTCCAACGGAATTGGCTACCCGCGGAATACTTTCTCGTCCAAACTCGTCTTTTTCCTGCGCCTGTAGTAGTTCCCAATCTTCCTTTGACAACAGGCAGTCAACCCCCTTTGCAAGTTCGTCTGTAACCGCGCACACCAGATCGATCCTCTGCGGTTGTATCACAGCGCCCGGGCGATGCATGCCTACGGGCAGCGTAGCTAGGTTAGCTCGAATGGTCTTTCCGAATGCCGACTCGAGCCTTACTGTTCCCGATGGCTCCTGTAAAACTACGGGCAACATGCTTTTACGGACGACCGTTATCTCACTACCTGTGTCCAACACAGCTTCCGTTGCTATATCCCCGCACATGATAGGGATTAGGTCCAGCTTTGACCTCCCTGAGCTAGCATGTTGAGCTAAGATTTCTACTCTAGCGCTAAGCACCCTTTCTTGCTCTGGTAGAGGTTCTTCACTTACAACAGCAACCTTCTGTACCCTTTGTTTTTGCACAGTCGGTGCCTTCCCCTGTTGTTCTTTATTTGAAGCTTTTGGGCAGTCTCTGGCTAGGTGTCCCTGTATATGACACACGTGGCATTTTAAATTTGTCCTCTGCGGGCTAGCTAGTTTTGCTTGCTGCGTCAATGAGGCTGTTGCGGCTGGCTTAGTTGCTCGTCCTTTCCCTTTAGCTTGCTCGAAAGTCTCCAGCACTTTCGCCACCTCCACTGGCTTAAACCACTCTTCGCCCTCCCGCAAAAGAACATATTCAAGGGCTTCTGAGCTTAGACTGGCTTTCATACGGTCAGCGACCATAAGCTCCGTCATAGCTTCTTTTGTGTTTGCATGGCGAGATTGAAGGTAATAGGCCAAATAAGTTCTAGCTCGGGACGCGAACTGAGCCCAAGTTTCCTCCTTTCGTTTAGATGCCTTTTCAAACCTCCCCAAGTATTCAGCTGGCGTGAGCTTAAGTTCATCTAGTACCGCCTTCTTTACAGTTTCGTAATCCGTACATTCCTCATCATTCAGGCTACGCAACAGATAACGGACCCGCTCAGTCAGCGCAGGCATGATCAAATGTACACGGCTATGTGCTGGTACTTGAAAAGATGCAAACAACTTTTCGACCTCATCAAACCATATCGGAACGTCAGCGTCACACGGCAACCGGTATGCCTTAAGCACTTTAGCACATTGTGCTATTCCATCCGTGATGGCACCGCGCCGATCGCTTCCTTCCGACACCGAAGGCGGCCTGTCCGACCGCTCAAGCTCCACTCTCCGTAGAGCAATGCGCTCGCACTCTAGCTGTAGGCGCACCTTTTCCAGCTCCAGCTCCAGGCGTCTCACCGCCATGGCTTCTGGATCCGTCGTGCTCGGAGCCTGCGCAGCGCCTTGCGCCTCACTATCCATTTCAGTATCCGACGTCTCAGACTCGGTCTCTCCGACGCGTTGCAGCTCCTGCCGTCTCTGACCCTCTATTTGTTCAGATGCAGTATCAATGTTTATGTTAGCCTCAATCGCGTTTGCTGTTCTGCGCGTGAACACCATTAACCTCACTGAACAACAGCCATGCCAACCTAGACAAAACGCAAGGAATCCCGCTCACCCGTTGCTGCTGGGGGCGCCGCCTGACGTCCTTGTCCAGATGAATTGCAACCCTTGCGGAATTCGCTGGTGGCCCTCCGATTCCTTGCGCCTGGCTCGCTGCTCGTTGCTCGTTGTGGGGCTTGCCGATCCTGTCGACTGCGCCAGTAAAGTTTCGTTCGTTCTCCGTCCTCGCTTCACTGTTGGAACTTGAAGCTTCTCGGACGATGATCGGCAGTTGTTGATCAAACGCAGGCAGGAAGCGATGCAGATCAGATGTACAAGAAATATTTATACGCAAACTTTTCTATATACATGGCAGGTAAAACAAATACATTACAAAGTTGAACAATTGAGAAACAAAGTCTCACTCTTCGACTGTCTCAATGACTGTTAGAGCCCAGACTCGTTTTAACGTACATAGCACGGAGCCTCACTGATCTATCAGTAATCCTGATTTCAGCCAAGTCTGAGGGACAGCATGTCGTCCCGATTTTTATAGCCCAATTACACAAAGAAAAAAAAGGCGGTAGGGCCGTTGGCCCGTCCCACAGGTTCAGTTGCCAATCAGAGTCAACCGTTTGTTAAGCCACAACCCACAGGGATGGGCTTACTCTTCAAAATAAACATATTGGAAAACAAAGCTATTTTCCTTCTTCCCTAAAACTCCGATGCCCTCTCATTTCTCCGTAGTTAGTGACGGGGTCAGCAAAACACGCCAGGCCCGAACAAGTTGTCGCTAGACCGTTTCAAATCCCAACGGCGTCTAGGCCGCAAATGTCTCGGAAGCAGGGGCATCGATACCACGTAGTGCGGCCGTACTCAAAGTTTGTCCGCGTGGGAGACTGATGGCCCTCCTTGTACTTCAGAGTTATTGTCTACAAGACAAAGTTCTCCGAGTGCGCGTTTCCAAGACGCCGTCGTCCGAATGCACTCTTTACGTGTGCCCCGCATTCCTACAGCGTGCACTGTAAGCTGGCCTTCGACACCACACCGGCAGCCGCACCCAACAACAAGGCTGGCGATTGCGTTCCGGACGCGTAGAAGATTAGGTCCCTGCTCACTGCATGCGGAACGGGGTCAGCGTTGCTAAGCCCTTCTTAACCTCGGCGGCGCCTCCAATTAGTCAGGCACTCGGGAGCCACAGCCACAATACCTTGTACAGCGGTCCCTTTCAAGGCTGGTCTGTGTGGACTCGTGTGACCGTCGGCGGACTGCCAACACCGTGCGCACAATGCCGACTTCCCGGAATCGGCACTCGCCCACCTGACACCTGTCGCGACGCGTCACCCAACACCGCGCGGTGCCTGTGACCCCACATAACACAGCAACTGTCGCCCGGTTGACACGGGGGCAAGTGAACCCCCTCTCTATGCACAAAGCACGTGGCTGATTCGTGACACTTAAGAACCCGAACAATCAGAGCGACCTTACAGCCACATTCGGTATTTACTATTTAGTCCCTCAAGAAGTGTGTCCTATTTCAGCATGATGGCGTGAGCATGGCGAAAAGCTCATCGTCAGCTATTTGCGGAGTAAGCCATGGTCAGGTTATCACGGCTATGTCAGTGCTGCTGCCCTTGAGGAAGTCTTGAGCAACATAGCCTCCCTCCCCCCCCCTTTGGGCAACTCCCAATGAAGGGCTTTCCTGGATACGCCCCTGGTTAGGACTTGAACAAGATATTTGGTTGCGTATTCTTCGGTCGTATCCGTGTCTTATGCGTTGCGCCCATTCGCGGCCAACGCCATCTTTGTTTATCTTTCTTCTCACGCAATTCGCAATGTAATTAGAGTTTCCGTAAATAGTGCGCTAACTTCTCGCCTGTCTTTTTTCTGTCCCTCTTCTTTCTTTGAAATCCTTGTTGCAGTGCGAGAACCAGAAGCCCTGCTTGTACACCTGCGGAAACGAGGTATGTTGACACAGCTGCCACTTCGCAGCGCTCGGCGCTAATTTGCCTCAATTAGCGCTTGACGCAGTCTGCGCTCGACACTAATTTGCCGCAGCAAGCGCGCAATCGCCTACGTATACGGGCCCGCTATTTGAAATCAGCACTGCCCGAAACAACTTGCATTGTAGTACGTACGTGTTATATTGGTGCGTGCAGGGAAGCGGGGCTGAAATTTGTAAGCGGAATATTTGAACACGTGTTACGTCGCTTCTAGTTTGACCCGAATCGCGTGTTTGCTTACTCTGTTGGAACTGACTGTAGTGAATGGGCCCTTCACAATAGCCAGAACACTATCGTGATGGTCTAGGTACAACCGATGCAGAACCTGTATAATAGCAGACCTTCCCGTCTGGTTTCAGGGTGCGCCATGTCATGTTCACGTTACTTGGCTTACGTAGCCTTATGCAGTTTTATTTTTCTAACTTCTGCCATACTCGTTATTTTCCGCTAAGCTTTGCCACAGCGCAGGACACGGAGGGCTCCCGATAAGGGGAGCGAAGGGACCCGTGGCGTAGCCCATGTTTAGGGGGAGGGGGAGGGGGCTGTTCGGTAGATGCCGTTTTAGTGACCGCAGGCCAATTAATAATTACTCATTGTTACTGTGCGTCCCCCGTTAGGTGGGCCAACCACTGAAAACGGAAAAGCGCAACTCGGTGAACACAACATGTGATGGAATAAAAAGGGGTCCCCTAACTTTAGCAGCTACACAGTGAAGGGTCCCTTCATAATAGTGCATAGGCTATTATGGGAGCTCGCCCCCCCCCCCTACACTGTCGTGAGTGCCTGTGTTGTTCCTGTTCCTAAACAATGGTGCTTGCGCATACGTTTTTATTGGGCAAACAGCAGGTGGATTTGAAATTATTTTCTTCTTGTAAACCATATCTGAATCAAATTAACACCTTAGGATATGGAACTATGGGGTGCATAACCGCTAGAAAGAGACCAGTATTGCAGATATTGGAATTATCTCGAAAGGAAATAATTTTGAACATAATAGTTTAATACGTTGGAACGATTGAAGCGGTGGACGCTTTTATGGCACACGGGTTGTGTAACCGGCAAGGATATGAATTCCAATTGAGCCATCCTGAGCCCATTGAGGTGCTAAGGGGTAGAACTGCTGGCGAACTTAAGGGAAGCCCAAGCTAGCAAGGCGGAATTTCTAGCTAAACTTAAGTGTAATCAAAATTCTCGAAATATTAGAAAGGAAACAAAAAAAAATATCGATAGACTTTGCTCAAACCGAAAGTCACTGCCGTTCTAACAGCTTCTTTCTCTTGCTTCTCACAGGCTTTGGACTGTTTCCTGTTAGACAACAACGGCTTCGTCATCGTATCGAGCAATCGCAGTCAAGTGAGTCAATAATCCGCGCACGCGCATGAACCGAAAGCTTTAATTCGGTGCAGTGCTATAGTCGGCGCATCACAAATCGCAAGACTAGTCCCGCGGAAGCCCACAGTGCTTGTGCGGTGTCTCTGGGCTTCGTCGAATAATTTGCCCTCGCGTCGGGATCTGCTATAGCCTACGGGTTAGCTCGGATAGTGGAGAGACCGACCGCCCCGGAAAGGCGTTGGTTTCGGTATTGATCGCCGGACCAGGACGAATTCTCCAAGTACGACGCCTTTCTTCATGACAGAGCCGTATGGCTTTCCCTTTTAGCTTCTCTTCAGCAACAGTGGATGACAATTTTATCCCTTTCACGAATGAGTTTGTGCGCTAAGATTTTACGTGCACTTAGACAGCATGGGTGCCAAAGATGCACTCGTGGGACGTGTCTGTGTCATTGCACCGCTGAGACCCTTGTTGACAGCAAGCATTCTGCAAATATATGATGGTTTTCATCAGGATCTTCTACCCGCCGTGGTGGCGTAGTGGCTTTGGTGTTGTGCTGCTAAGCCCGAGGGTGCGGGATTGAATCCCGGCCGCGGCGGTCGCATCTCGATGTGGGCGAAAGGCAAGAATGCGCGCGTACCCTGCATTCGGTGCATAATAAAGAGCCCCAGGTTGTAAAACTGATTCCGGAGCTCCCCAGTACAGTGTGCCTCGCCATCATAGCGGGGTTTTGGTACGAGGGCGCTTTTTCATTTCGCCCCATCGAAATGCGGCCGCCGTGGTCGGGATTTGATCTCGCGATTTTGTGCTCAGCGGCGCAACTCCATAGCCAATGAGCCGCCACGATGGGTATTTGACGTATCGTACGCAAAATCGTGGAATGAACGAAGAATCTGTAAGACTTTTGCCAAGAACCCATAAACGATGTAATGATTTCACATATGTTGTCAACTAATGCGTCATATTTCAGTATCATTAGGACACAGATGCAGTTTAGGAAATCGTGATAACTGTTTTATTTTTTGGTTCCAGGTTAGGAGCCTCAAAGTTGAAGCCCCTGCTTTGTTCGTGTATATTTTTTTTGCCTGTGTCCGTACTTTGCTTAAAGAGGTTGAGGTCCAAATTTAAACTTTATTTTGGTTTGTCTTTTAAGAATAGCAAGTTACGTACAGTTTAACTCACCGGTTGTGTAGTTGAAGCATCTGTGAGAAGCGTCTGTAGGGGCTTTGCAAATGAGTTGAATGCATTGTTTGGAAGCCTTGAAACGCGTAACTGATTTCGTTTCTTTTCTTTTTCTTACCACTTATCAGGTAGGAAAATTTTTCGGTGAGATAGACGACACGCTCTTCCTGTCAATGGTCAAGTACAACGTTTACAAGAGGTGAGTATTCAAAAGCACTTACCAAAAGCGACTTCAGCTCTGAAAAAAATTCATTCATTTTCTTACCTTCTTCTTTCTTCTTTTAGGGTGAGAATATATGACTACCAAGCTATTTGCAAGGACAAGATAACACCGTCTGGACCCGCGAACTTTCGGACAAGTGTGAGTCATGATGTAAAAAAGAGACAGAGAGAGAGAGAGAGAAAGAAAGAAACAAAACGAGGGGGGGGGGACTTGGTTACATACTTCCCAATTCGCTGTTTTATTGCGTATCTGGCGAGATTTCAACTGCCGTAGTGATTCGACCGTCAATTTCGCTCCCCTGGTGACGAGCATTAAATGCAAGCTACAGAACCTCAGTAGAAGTATGAGAGTTTGGCCTGAGACGAAATGAGTTCATATTATTTAATTAACAGCGCAACGTACGGCTAAAGTGTTCATCGACTGTCGTGCTGCTTAGCGACAATGAACGGAATCAAACCTTGTAAGCTCTCAGATTACCATCCAGCGCCTCTTTTACTATAACTTTCCCGTGATGCCCTAAGTCTGGTACCAACCCTACCTTCCTTCTCCTTATCTCTATCATTGTACGCTGCGAGGGCGGGGGTTGCAGTCTTGTAACCTAAATCACGCGCCGCTTCTACCAAGATTATTCTCTCGTCTGCTGTCACAGAAAAAACCGACAAGCGCCGGATGCCAACATGTTGGGTGGCTTAGAAATCTGTGCTGCGTTGTCGCGTATTAAGTTAAAACAACTTCAAATTTGAAGCAAAATGTTGCCTTATAAGAAGACTATAGATTCCCGAAAACGCGGGAAGTAGTACCGGTAGCTAGCAGATTTGACTGCCACTCTAATGGGAAAGCAGGCTACGCGGCAGGCATCCAGTTCAAGTTGTCAGCTGTTCTGCTGAGATTTTGCGTGGCAGACCGCGTACAAAGCGCATTGGACTACATAGGCTGCTTTTCGCGCTGTTGCACTGTACCTAAGCTACCTTGTAAACAGATTTGCGCCCTTAATGGTGTTTTATATGACTTACACCATCTGTGGGAGTAATGAAGGCGCGAGTTCTAGACCTATTTGCATCCTTAAGGGTGCAAATAGGTTTAGAACTCACACCCTTACGTCTGTAAAGGGTCTAAGGGTGTAAGTTAAAGACAGAAAGGACAATTACTAGTGAACTAAGGTGGTTGCTTGGGCTAGTTGGTAATTCAAGATTCAATACTTTTGATTATTTTTTTACTATTACGAGTCCTTGAGGGGGCAAATCGGTCTAAAGCTAACGCCCTTATTACACCCGTAAAGTGTGCAAGTTATAGACAGAAAGGACTATTAGAACTCCGTAAAGACTCTTACAGGTGTGAATCGGTTTACAGTGTACAAGAGCCACCAAACACTTGTAACTAAGCTGTGATCCCCGTTTATTTTATTTTCAGCCATTCCATGCACTGTGGAACGTACTTGCCTGGGTCTGGAAGAAACTCGTCGTGTACGTTATGCTGTTTCTGTCCGACAATCTCTGATACGTCATACTCGCTGTTGAGCATGCAGTCAAACGATGTTTTCGTCTCTCTGCAAACTGCAGGCTGGTGATGCACTTCGAGGTCTACAACGTGTTCAGCCTTGAGTGGATCGTCACATCAAGTAAGCAAGCGCTTAACGGATCTGATCTAATCGCGTTCACCACTGAGAAAGCGCTAAAAAACTAAAATTACACCATACCTTTTTTCTTACTTCAAAGTGTCAGAAAGCTCGTCGCGTGTGTGTTGTTCGTGTATCTGTTGAAAACAGGTCTAGGAATTCTGTTGCTGAACGGTGCATTTAGCGAATATTTAAAGTTGTCTGCTGCTGAAAGAAATTTGACGCAGAACCGTACACCGACACATAACACACGGCACATAACACAAAGCACACATACAAAAGAAGGAAGAACATTCGGTTTCCCTGATGCCGTTCCTTGATTTGCCTGCTCCGCATCGTGTTTACTGAGTGTTCTGCATTGCCCGTCTACCTGTATTAGTAACGATAGCAACAAGCTTAAGTTATGTGAAGCCATCTAGTCACATGTAGCCGCACGAAAATAGACCACCTGTTCCCTTTTGCAAAACCAGCAATATGTTTCAGAATGAGCGTAGAAGAAATGAACTAAACTTCAACGCTCAAAACAGCAAAACAGTATTATTTCTTCGCCTGCAGCCAGCTCATGTCACAAGCAGGAGCAAATGCTTGCGATGCGATTAGGCCATAGACACTGCTTCGGCTCATCTTCGCTGTCGTCCATCAGCAAAGGGCGCCATACATACACAGGGGTACTCGAGGACGAGAAAGCCCAGTTCTTCGTGTTAGCACGGGCCACGACACGTGGACTTTCGCATGATGTAGACACAGCCATTTGGTCAACAGAACGGGCAACGTTAGAGTTAACGAGGATTGAATTTTGCAGCTTAAAAAGGTGAACGAAATACCGAGGGACCAGGTATTGTGGAACTCAGATCGAGCGCCCGTAGCTCACGGCGCGTCCGCGGGATGACGGCCATCTTTGATGTATATACTGCCGGCCAACGGTGTCTCCTATAGAGGTTTCTCCATTACTTATCTCAAACCCCAACCGCGCCTCCGTTTCATATACCTGCATCTTTCTCGATCTCTCTACGCCACCAAAGGCTTCTGCTGTACTCGGCTTCTGTCCTCGGCTTTCATTGTCAGTCATTCCGCAAATAGACCACAGGCTATGTGATCTAAGCATTGCATATGGCTCCAGTTCTCCCCCTCTCTCAATCTGTACTAAAATATCATACAGTCGCGCTTGGTCTCCATGCAGTCCCTAGTGAACTCTATCCTTTAGCGTAATGCCTGTTCATTTCTCTTTTCTATCTAGTGGCGTGGTCCTGAGTTTCTGGTTTATCGTTTGTGCACCCTTTGTGTGTGCACCCTTCTGCTAGGATAGACTTTCAAAGCAGGAAAGCACCCTTCACCTAAGAGCCCGGGTGACAGCCGCGGCAATGCGCTGCTGTCAGTACAACGTGACGACTACGCTGATGCCTTCTTAGATGCGAATGGTCCGACTGGTATCTGGCGTTCCCGGAGTCAACGAGCGGAGAAGAAAGCCATGGTGCGCAACCGTTGTCATGCCGTCGTCGTCATGCTGTCGCCATTTCATTGCCATCGTGCCGCCGTCGCCATCACGCTGTCGTGATTCTGCCGTCGCTGTCGTGTTGTGCCGTCATCTTTTCCCTCGTCGGCACACTGTCGTAGTCGTCGAGCAGTCATATGTCAAATCATTTCTTTCGAATCCCGCAAGGAGGCGGAAAGTTCATGAAAAGGGGAAAAAATTGTCGTCCGCCCGACTGCGGCTTGAATTTGCGAAGAGTTTTCTTCGTGAGAAACCCGTATTGGTTTCCTTTGTAGCTTCGAGCTACAGTCAGGTAGATGCCAATTTTTCTCTTTTCGTGATCTTTCCTCCACTTTGCGCACTTCCGAAGAACTGATCTACCATATCGCAAGTACGTTCACTTGAGTTCCTTGGACCCCACAAAGCTGTTCGCTTACTTCGAGGATCGCCTTCGACGGGTCTCTGCAGCACCACGCATTCTTCTTGCGGTGCCCGTGCAGGTGACTACGACTACGGCGACTACGCGGCCGACGACGCGCCGCCCATCCCTAGCAAGACGCGGGCGCGTCCCTGCGACATGGAGATCGAGCTGTTCGAGATGCAGCCCATGGAGCCGGAGCCCATCAAGGGCAAGCTGTCCAAGTGCAGCGACCGCAGCTGCGACAAGCAGTTCATCGTGCAGCCGGTGCCGTCCAGCAACCTGGTCATGCTGGCCGTGTTCACCGACTGCAACTGCACCAGCACGCCTGCACCGCTGGCACAGCGCGAGGTGGTTCCCGACGAGGCCATCTTCTGCAACCAGAGCAGCCTGCCGCGACAGAGGCCCGACGTCTGCATCAACTACCATGCCGAGGCACGTGTGCATGCACAAGCTCGCGCGGACGCCCTTCTTAACGGCGCCAAAGACAGTACGGCCAACTGTCAACAGTGGGGCCCACTGTTAACGGTATGGCCCGCTGTTAAACACAGAGCAAGTGCGAATTTTCCCCTCTGGTAATTGTGCACTACCGGCAGGCTACGGTACTGTGTTTGTAGGCGCCTTTCTCTACACTCTCCTGCAGTGCCTCAGCCGACACTACAAGCTACAGCAGCTGCCAAGTTGAAGCCGCAGGTTATATCTGCGTCACATTTGGCACATTCGGTCGTTACCGAGCCTGATTGGGCACTGAACTTTTGGAACGCGATCGACAATGGTCGCTGTTGGACGGTCCGACGATGTCAATCAAGTTGGGTGAGCTCTAAATCAGCAGGGGTCGGCTAAGTGGGTCTGAAGCACTTCTATAAGTTCGCCTAATACGCAGTGTAAATCGTTGAGCATTTACTTCAGCCTATACGACCTTTGCCTAGAAGTTCGATCGCGGTTGACTGCATATGGATCAAGCACAGTAGTGACTGAAACCGTCCGTGTAGCAGCACTCGATACATATCGAGCTCAATCTTGATAGGGCTCTATCACAATCGAAATGATACCTGTGTAACATCGGTACACCACAATGTTTTAACTGTGAACCGCCCTGTTTACATGTTACAACGCTAAACACGTGAACCTTTAAAGATGTACGCCCTTTCACGTGGTACCCGGCACTCCTGGCCCTGAGTGATGGTAATTTGTCCTACATAACGCTAATATTATGTCTAAACTAATGTTGAGCCTCGAAGTTTGCGCCAGCGCCCGTAAGATTTGCTGGAGCCAACAATGCGCAACTGAGGGAGCTATAACATGCCTAGCATCACGCCTGGCCCTCAACTTGACTGCGCGTTGCTTCTTAAAATTTTAATAACATAGATGCTACCTTTAGGCGTAACGAAAGATAACCAGAATATTCAAGCGCACGCTGCTCTTGCGAATATTTAGAGTAATTTGTGCCGACTAACTTTAAAGCGTAAGCATGTGTGCATTTAAAAAGGAGGCGGCATTTATATATGGCCCGCCAAATGGAATGGTAATTT
Organism: Dermacentor variabilis; assembly: GCF_050947875.1. NCBI lineage: Eukaryota > Metazoa > Arthropoda > Arachnida > Ixodida > Ixodidae > Dermacentor > Dermacentor variabilis. The sequence continues at coordinate 76,959,467 of NC_134576.1, read as the reverse complement.
AGGCGGGAAAGCTGCAGTCTGCTTGGACTCCTTGTATGATCTCAAAACTTTGTAGCAACCAAGCGTGCATTTTGAAGAACGTGATCGCAAAATGTCAGTTCTAGCTTTTTTGCAAGACCTTGGAAGTGTTTCATTTCCTGTAGTTTGCCCAGCGTTCAATTAGCTTGCAGGAGGTTATTTGCATTTCGCAAGGTTGCCATATCTGTCGAGGTTTTTGTTGTGCAATATGTAATTATCTCCGTCTACGTTTGTTCTTGAATCTGTTACTTCCCCCTCACCACCGCTGTAAAGCCGAAATGACTCTGTGGCGCATCAAAATAATGGAAACAAACAAAATACCTTATTTCCTGGGCCGTCGTGGCTGGAGCTTTCCAATTTACGTGTAGTGTGAAAAATCTTACATTTACGCTTGTCTCTTACGTGTTCCCTTTCTGTCTGCTTGCAGGAGGCCGAACTGAAAAGGCAATGTGGCCGCGCCAGCGCATCGCAGACCGCTTCACTTGCTCTTCTGCTCGCCGCCACACTTCTCGCGAAATCCTCGTCCTGCTTTTGGGTTTGAAAGGCTTCGCACGCCGCCGCTGCCGCCGCCGCCAACATAGTCGCCACCGCTGATTGCAGCAAGTGAAAAACAAAAAGCACGAGCACGACACTGCTTCCATGTGGACGCACGAAAGAAACTGCGCAGAAGGAAACCGAAGCTCGCAGTAGACGACGTGACAACCTCTATGCCGCTGCGACTGCCCTTTGGTCTGTGTGTGTGCGCGCTTCGAATCACTGTCGCTTCGAAACGTTTGGGTGCGCTTTCCTCTGAGGTCGGCGCGTTTAACCCGACTACGCGCGACGATGGACGTGCCACGGTATGACATTATTTTGCGCCACGTGCCTCTTTGCATACAGCGATTTGTCGCAGAAGCCGCACCATTTTTGCATCGCCACGATGTGACGCACACGTCCGCCTGAAACAAGTTTGCTTCCTTCATCCCGAGTTGCCCGCCTAGATGGGAAGACGCCTTCGAAAAAGAAAGGATAAAACTCGATTCCGTTACCGCCACACTGCAAGTGCGAAAGCCTGCTAAACCCTCCTCCCCATCTGAGATGAGATCGGTTCTACGACCGAAGCGCGGCTGCAATATAAGCACGAGTGCTACTGCCAGCTTTGAGCCGTCGCTTCAGTACACCGACCTGAGTTTCTTTCAGAAAAGTGCCGAAAGTCATTTTATGGAGAATAGAGCTCGACCTTGTGTCATGGGCAGCTCCAGATACGTAGCTCCTAAATGAAGAGCTGCACATAGACAAAAAGTCAAAAGCGACAAGAGGAGCGCACTGATGGTTGATTTCTATGAACGCCTACCTGCTAGTACGCTTAATTGAAGCGAGGATGTTGTTGAAAGATATCATGATGTCGTTGCCCCTGCTGATTCTACCGATGTAAGCGCAAGCAGTCGAGATGGACCGAGGAGGATCGTCTCACGTGACGGCTTTGGAAACCAGTCGAGCCTCGTAGAAAGAACTCGATCAAGGCATATCAGTGTGCGTTCGGCCAACGCAAGCCAGTACCGTCAGACTCTTTCCCTTCAAGAATCAAAACCGGACTACCCTTAGGAACGGTGGCTGTGACCTTTTTTTATCTAGTCTGCCGCTCATGTGGCACCAGTGAAATGACTCCGAATCGATTGTTATCTCTGTCTTCAGCACCCGCAGACTTCGCCCCCTGAAAATGCACATTGCGATTTGAAACGCCATCTGCGTCCCGGATCACTACTGAATTCTTTCTCTTTTTTTTTTTCGTGCTTACGTGTGCCTGTGGTGTCGTCTTTAGCGGATCAGTTCACTGTATAGGATCGTGTGCTTGTGCGTGTCACCTTCCCCTTTTATCGTCGCCTGTTAGCGTATATGACCTGAAACTTACGTCGATTTTCTCGCGCAACTCACGAAGTTTTTCTGTCGCTACTTTAGCGTTAGTTTAGTCCCCTCTCGCCGCATCACGGTCGCGAAATGTGAAGCAGCGATTGTTGAAGTGTCGCTGTGGGTATCGATAGATGGCACTTGCAACATTTCGATCGGAGGCGATCTCACTTTCATGCCATGTAGCACTCTTCACTGCCTAGAGCCGGTACGAAAAACGCGGGAAATGAGACTGGAAAAAAAATAAGTTGCTCGCATACCGGCATTTCCTCGCTTTAATGCTGCCCCGGATATGGATAGATGCGCCAGCATGTTAGACTTATACCATAGCCCTGGAGATCCGCGCGCAGCTCGATCTCGAAGGTCGGTCTTATGTCCGTATTCTTTCATCATTCAATGCGGCCCCGACTAGAGGCGCGAGCATGTTAACCTTATACAATGGCCCCGGAGATTCGCGCGCAGCTCGATCTAGGAAGTCATGCTTATTATGGCCCGCATTCTTTATTCACTCTTCCATTTGGCGGGCTACCTTATTTTTGGAGTGGTAGACGACGCTGCCACACGGTCCAAGGAGCCCCTTACGGTTCGACGTCGTTCCTCTGTGATTCGATGGGCTGCGTGAGGAAGGCACTTGCACTCCTGCTTCTTCGAGTGGGCGCTGAAGGTGCTGGATAACGAAACCATAGCTCAAGAATCACCGAGGAGCCGACATTGAATCCCTTAGTTGAGCGGCAGCGCTTTAAGAATCCGGCGGTGTCGTAAACAAGAAAAAAACCCCGCTAAATTGAGAGGCTAAGTGCCAGTTGTATCTATCAGTACGTTGATGTGTTCTTCGAACACAGTTAGCTTCGTTGGCGCACACCGGTATTCGTGGAAATGACGGGCTACGTCACTGAAACCGCATTTCTAAGGAATGTGCAAGTTGTCACTTGTGAGTTCATCGTAACCTTACAGCCGCGTACGACACGCTCATGTCGGAGCACCCGGTCTGCGCAAGCTGATAGCCTGTAATTGAGAGAGAGAAACAAAAAGAAAGACTAACATGGTAGTCATTTCCTTGCTGCTGCTTCTCGAGAAATATAATTCCTGCCATGGGAAATTTCCGATAAACACAAGTAGGCTCGAGGTATAAGAATCATCCTTGTTCCGTGCCCTTCTTAAGCACCCATTTGTCCAGCAAAGGTTAAAGCTGTTTAACCGCTTCTGGTTGTCAGGTTAGGGGCTACCGGCGCTCACACTTTGGTCAGACTTAAGTGCACTACTCGGGGAGGACGTGGCAACGTTGCGGAGCAGACGGTAAGAATGAACGTGCACGGCGTTCAAAGCCAGCGGTAAATGTCCGCTCTGTCTCCGCCGAGCGGCGTTACAGCTCATTCGCGCAACGTCGCTCCGTGAGCCTGTTACGAGCTTGTTATGGTCATCGACACCTGACGACAACCGCGCAAGGCCGTCAAGAGCTCGCCTCCTATGCACGGTAGAACCGAAACAGCCGAACAGCCTCCATCTTGACTAAGCTTTCATTAGGCCTTGCGGAGGCGTTAACGTATGGAGTAGTCGCACTTGAACAGACAGCGTTTCGTTACGCGCTGGAAAGCCCAATCTTGACTTTGCTTCTCCAACCAGAAATTGCTACAGAATTAAAATGAGCAAGTTACGCGTTCCTTGTAGTTGCAAATAATAAATGCAGTTCTCTCGACGCCGTTTGTTCGTGAGGGAACTACTTCACCTCACCGACTCCGTGCTTGCGAAGAGAAAGTTGCGGGTAGCGTACGTAAGCCAACCAGAAAAAAAAAAAAAACTTAAGATTCTCCGTCGCCTATTGTGACCGCAAACGACGGAATGCGCATTGGCATTGTAAACGACGTTCCCGAAAAGGCCATACATACGTTTCTTTTTCTCGTTTCTTTCCCCAATGTACTTACGAATATTCGGTGCGAAGTGTGATGTGTTCACACCCGCCGTTCTCGAAGAACCTGCGGTCTTCTTTGTGCGTGTGTCGCTGTGTGTGCGCGTGTGTGTTGTCGCGATCGCCTGTCGCTCGGACTTGTGCATCGCGTCACGGAAGACGACTGGAACAGATCTTGCTCAAGCGATATGTGCAAGTCGTGATAGCGGCCTTTGTGTGTGTTCGTCGTCTATCTTTTTCACGCAAGTCCTTGTGCAATGGTGGGCTTCGGCATAAAACTTTACCGAGGCGCGCAGCGTTGTGAAATATTGTAATCTTATCACGCGTGTACAGACAGTTACGCTTCCCAAGATACATCTCGCCTGTTGGGGAAGAAAAAAAAAACACAAAAATGACCGGCATTTCTTCAAACGCCGGTTCTAGAGCGTGTACTATATAGTCACACTTCGGGTATTGTCGGTGAATTTTCTCGGACGAAGAGTGTAACATCTGTTTTTCGATTTCTAGCGTTTTTGCAGTGTTGTTAGGTGCAAGAAGCTCGTAGTGATTCTACGGAACGCGATCGCCAAAGTTTTGATGGCGCATGCTGAAGTGTTTAAGTGACTGACCAAATTCTAATTGTCGGGGAATAGAGGTGCGAAAGATAGCAAGACTGCGCGTCAACTTTCACGGTGCTGAACTGTTAGTTGTATAACGCCTTCTCGAGAACTTTCTTTCCTGTAGTACTTTACACATGTCCCATGCGAAACAGTGCCTCCGTAGCGGAGCGCTTACAAAATACGATCCACTACCGTCGCCTCCGAGATCGGGCGGAAGGCGTAAGCAGTGCACGCCGTCCGATCTCGGAGGCAATGTCACTACTCCATGCGTAGTTTGTTCAACGTTCGGATTTCAGCGTCACGCCCATAGCATAGTGCTGACGTGACGTGCACGATCGGAGTGTCAAGAGGCGCCACCGCGAGCGACAGCGTGCGGCACACCCTTGCAGCAATGGCGCTGTTGGCGTGTTTACGTTGTGGCGTCACAAGACGCTGAAATAGGGTGCGTGTGGGAAATACTTGCGCCACTTACTAGAGCAGGAACGTGTGAAAGCCAACTTTTAAGAATGAGACGTTGAGACGGTAAGAAAGAGCGTCATGCCGACTTTCTGTTGTGATGTGATTTAATATGTTGTATAATGTTTATTAGGGCATGCAAAGCTAACTTTATTTCCTTGATTGCAATGGTTTCTAACTTTAGCGGAGGGTGACTAGTTGGGATCACATGGTATCACGTCAGGAACTTCCGTGTGGTTATCCAAATCTTCGTCAGAGTGGTTTTATTTCTGAAAATTCAGGTAACGGTTGTAGGCGTCCGCACTTGCGTCTTCGCGAAAGCTATTTACCGAAATGCCTGTGCATACAAGGTCTGTTGAGTACTCATCGCTGATTTGTCGATTAATCGACCAATAGCGTAAGGCGTCGTGATGCGCTGCAGACTCGGGCTCCCGTTACCATTCAAACCAAGTTTTCTGCGTTCTAAAGCTTGACCGTACTGCTAGCGTGCAGCCGTTTTTGTGCGCCTATTGGAGGAAATTAAACTGCCGACACGACACGTTTCGTTTGTCCGTGTATATATGTGATGCAACGGGTGCGTTAACGTTAATATCGACAATGCTGCCGGTTGTCTCGGGTCGCCTGTCTGCACCACCTAGACCGCTTTCCCACCTTCTACTGTCACTCTTTGTTCTTGCCTTTTCGTTTGTTTGTTCATTCAACGAGGTCGACTGTTTTCGAATTATATGTGCTAGAGCTCCACACGTGAAAGCTTCGTGACGTCAACCGACTTTTTGGGCTTAGAAAGGTGACGTGAGAAACTCGCGAACTTCCTGTTGATTGTCTGTACTTTTCTTCTTACCCGCCGGCGGCGTTTCCTCGATTGTTGTGACGGCGCAATGATTTCACACGCCGGTATTGACACAGGTGCGCAGAACGCGTATTCTGCATATACAGCCTAGCTTTTCCCCTGTACTGTTCTAATGGTGTTTTTTTTTTTAACTAAGTGCATGTAGGGTGACCGTCGTCTTGACGGCGTTACTGAGAAATTCAGTTTTCAAATGTAGTAGCAAGTGTAAAAGAAAGCCTTCAGGCTTGCATGAAGGATAACTTAAACCGAAGCGGTATAGATGTTAGCCATTCGCTGACTCACTGCGTACCACTACCTATCGCAATTTCTTTAAACAGTCGCGCTATGAGTGAACACCCACTCACGGGCGAAAAACCGAAGCCGCGAACTTTGCAGGCGCTGTTTTCTGAAGGTAATGCGCCATATTTGGCCGTCTCAGCCCAATGGCGGGCTCGGAAGTGCGCGTACGGTTGGCACCGTACGTCTCGGTGATCAAACAAGGAATACAAAAAAAAAGATAACCTTAATATGCGAATGACCACCCTTTTCAATTGTATACGCGGAGAGAGTTTCCAGTTTTGGAGTGTCGTAACTCCAGACGGGATGCAAGTTTTCTGCGAGCTCCACGTGAAACTCTGCAAACGGCTCCCTCACATTTTTGCGTATTTCTATAAAGGGGCACTAAAGTGAAACGTTAAATTCAGCTATATTAGCGAATTACACTCCCGCAGTGGCAGAAAGTCCACGCTTACTGGAGAAAAAGTGCAGCACCGAAACCACAGGTGGCGACTCCGCCCTCAAGTTCCCGCACCGGTTCGCCGTGACGTCACGGATGTTGTCGTCTTTAAACCCTTTTTAATTGTTTTGCGGTAAAGAATGACCACATTTCAGTCTAAACGAGTGAAAGACTCAACGTACAGCAAGTCGTTTGAGAACCTTTCCGGCGCGAAAATGGCACAAATACATTTTTTTTTTTATTTGGTGACATCACACTGACGTTTTGTGATCTGGTTACGGCGCTAAATTCAAAAGAACGCTCGGCTTTATTTTGTTCCACTAATTGGCATTTTCCGGTCAATTAAGGTAGACTATCGAAATAAAGACCATTGAAATAATGCTTTACCAGCCTCAACTGGTTTGTCATAGTGTCATTGTCAGTATTGTCAAGTGTCATATTTAGTGTCCCTTTAACTTTTCCTTGCGAACCCTAATAACACTACCATTGCGGCGACGAACAGTTAAGCTTTAGTGCTGTTGTTGTTGCTTGTTTATTTTTCATCCCCTGTCGCTGTTTGGCTCTTTTCGTGTTTCACTTCCACGCAGGAAGTACTTCACGCGGAAGCACTGTACATATGCGCGAGGCGATAGGCTTTTTTGTATAAAAAGACGTTCGATGAAGTTTTTCCTTTCTTTCTTTTTTTTTTGTGCGCGCGTGTGCGTGTGTGTGTGCACCGTATGCATGGCTACCCACGGTTCGACTAATGAACTTGTTTTCTTCCTGTTCGTGTCAACATCGTCTGCTTTTCCTTTCTTCTGTATTTTCTTCTTTATTTAAGTCGTGGTATTCGTCGGCAAATGCATCTGTTTACCCCTTTTCTAAAAGCTTGGCCGGGTATGCGTGCCGACCTGTGCAATATATGGTGCCGCGCCGGAACATTGATTTACTGTCTCTTCTGCCTCCAGGTGCAATTAAAGGCGACACGTATGTGGTTTTCATCATGTCTTGGTTCCTTCCGCTATTGTCCGCAAGTGACCGTGGACGGGGAGAGTGAGAAGGGGCACCTGCTCCGGGAGCCCACCTTCCCCCCTCACTTCTTCCCCTCTGGCTACGCCACTGGTAATCTCGAAAAGAAAGCTTAATAAGGCGCCAGGATCAGACCGGTATAACTGATAAAGCAGCGCCAAGATATGTCAGGAACACATCTAAGCCGTCTTTAAAACAAATCGCAAGGTTCGTAACGGCGGTACTCCTCTCAAAGAGTGGAAAGTATCAACCGTAATCTTCGTTTCCAAACCAAGGAAATCTCCCTCTCAGCAAAGTGTGCCTATCTCTTTACCTTTCAGTGCAGGTAATGGAGCGTGTCGTACGTGGCGTACGTAGTGCGAAGCGCCATGGTAACCTTATACCTCGAAAAAGGGCATAGCCACCATTTCACTATGTGAAAGTGCGTGCACAGCAAAGCTGTCACCGAGGTTAAACGAAGTTACGCAAGCACAACCACCACAGGCGCTGTACGTTACGTGCGCACGCTCGTGCGCGCAAGTGCATCATGCATCCTCATTCTTCTAGACCCTCCACCAAACGCAAGTGCATTGTTGAACTAAACGAATATTCAAAAGTAAAAAGCGTAAGAAAAAAAATTCACCGACGATTACGATGCTTCCCAATGCGACGTTTGAACGCAAGTTGTACATGCGTTTTCATTTCGCGTCTATTGGCTGGCGTCGGCAATCCGTCTCGTACGGAACGTTGCAAACGGAGCAAAGGTCGCCGAATGAAGAGACGAATGTTTTGTACCGCTGCCGGAGACGCTATGTGACATTGCACCACCTTCGGGAGTGACCCAGTTCACGACCTTCGGGATCGGGCCACGTCGGCGAGTAATCGCGCCCAGCCGTGGATTCTTTTGTGACATTTATTATGCTCGAGAAGAGCGACGCACGTCCGCGACGAACTTCACGCGTAGCCTCGCGCCTCACTGCTTTGTCACTGCTGGAATGAGAGCTGCACTTTAAGATAACTTACGCCTTTAAAAGGGAATGAGGGTGCAAGCCGGTCTATAACTCACACCATTACACCCTCTTTTTCTGTGTACGGGCGCGAGTTGTCGACCTATTTACACCCACACACATTTAAAGGTGTAAGTTATCTCACATTGTGGTCGTGTATTTACGGCAGAAAAAGACGACGCTTTAACTCAGCAGGAAAACGCCATAGACAAGTACAACAGTGTGTAAACCAGCATAGGCATCGCTTACTTTTGCGCTCGCATCTGATTTCTGGTTTCTACTAAAAAAAAATCGTGCTCGACGCTTTCCTGCGCATAGCATCTACGAACAAGAAACAGAAACTAGAAAACCGCAGCTGTCACATGCCGTTCGAACACCTCGGCAGCGCAAATAAATTAAAGTTCTACGAGGTCTGACCTCAATAGATCGTGCAGTACGTTTAAAGAAAATTCTTTTCACAATCTGTCAGATAAATCGATGTGGTCGGCTTAAAAAATACTCCCCATTGTACACAATTCGTTCGTTGCACCTTTTCTTTCACTGCTGGAAAAATGCGCGCCCTTGGAAGCCTCCTTGCATTAAGTGCTTTAACAGTGATGTCGCTTCCGCTTGAATTGTCAGATCCCCGAAACGCAGCCTTCCCTGAAGCACCAGTTTTCATTTGGGGAACGAAAAGAAAAAAAAAGAAAAATTCGCAGGTGGCTAAATATAACGAGTAAGGAGGGTGTTCCAGCACAGTGTAAGGTCACTGCGTGCCGAAGACACACTATTCAATACCGAGTATGCAGCGGCATTATCGTAGTGAAGAGTCCAGGACTCCTTCTGCGACAAATTTGGTCGCACACGAGTCGCGCACGATCTTTCTGACGCTTCAGTACCTACACGTAGAAAGCAGCAGTATTGAAAGCTTGAGGTACAAATTCGTTGTGCCCAATTTTATGGCAGTAAACAAAAAAAGAAAGGCCACGATCAACATGTCTGACTTTTGCTTCGTTATTCCGCGCTTATCGTGGCGCTGGCCCATCCGCCATGTTGGCGTAGTGCTTTTTCGTTGCGCTCCTGAGCCCGATAGCTCGGAATCAAATCCCGGAAGCGGCGGTCCCATTTCCACGGGATGGTCAAAATTGATCCGGACGCCCCCACTATACGGCGTGCCTCATATTCATATCGCGGTTTTGGCATGTAATGCCCCAAAATTTATTATATTTCTTTTTTTCCCTTCGCTGATATTTCTTTTTATTCTACTCCTTGCTTTGCCACTTCAGCTCTATCTCAAAATGGCCAAATTAAGTTTTGTCGCGGGTGGTGTTTCGTTCTAGTCGCGGCGTGCAAGGGCGTCCTGATCTTGCGTGCTCTTTGGTTGTTTTCACCGCCTTCCCCCCCAAAAAAAGCGCTGAACCGACCTGAACACAGTTCCTCCCTTTAGGGCTTTAGGGCTTTTCCATAGGCCTTTTGCAATATTTAATGAGTTTCTGCACCATTCTTGCGCCATGCCAATAAAAATTTAACATTGATCTTTTAATCGGTCAGTTTGTCCATCGCCATTCCAACGAACACTAAAAATTGGTTGCACAAAAAGGGCATGCATAAAATTCTGCCTTGTCATGCAGCAGTCCCGTTCGTACTGGAGGTCAGCAGGGCCCCTTCGAGTGCAGAGAGCAGTGCCTTTGCACCCTCTCCCACTCTTTTATTTACTTATTGCATGCACGAGCGTTTCGCGCGGACCTCGTAGACATTTGTTGGTTTCGGACAAAAATTCCGCGGCTGTGAAAGAAATGCTCAGCCATAACACACTGAGAAACAGTTTACACTATTTGGGGGCATACCTCTCTCACAACAATTATCTTCATCTGTCTTGCTCCCGTTTTTTTTTTCTTTCTCGAAAGCTCTGCGCTCGCTGCTTTCCTCGCCAGAATGCTATGCCACGCTGATAACGCGCATACCATTCGTGACCGAAAAGTACCGGGCGCGTAGCGTTCAATGGCCATTAGAGGAAAATAATAGGTCGAGATGGGGGGACTGAACTATAAGGCTGGTGTGGTCACAAATTCGCCATTTGAAGCGAGAACAGAGTTTTTGTAAGCAACAAAAGGACGAAAATGGAAAATCGGAGCGGCGCCACCGGTTGCAGACTATGGCCCCCTAATTTTTCGTGTGATGCGAGGTTCATTGTTTCGGGCGGCCGCCGGTAAACGAGAGACTAACGAGATGTGTACAGCGAAGAGCCGAATCGGCCGGTATGCCGAACGCCGCCCTGTACGAGTTGAGAGCTGACGCTACATTAGCAGTAACTGATTCGCAGAAAGCGGCAGAGGAGGTGGGGCGTCGATAACGTCCGCAATTCATATTTCGCGCGAGCGATTCTAATTGAGGAGCAGCAGTGGCACTTTTCGTAGCAAATTTCACGGCAGGGTCTCATAATGGGGCGGAAAACCGTGATAGATTTCGAGACAGATAATCTATCAAACCAGCTCGACTCAATATTTTCCTTTGGATTCCCTCCTAATAAAGGAAAATCGCGCAAATTATGATGGATGACGATGCTTGTTCAGGTACAAGATAAACTCCAAAGGTTGCAAGCTTTTTTTAAAGTATACACGATAAAAGAAATTTACACTCTTTGAGGCATATCTTGTGCTCACACAATAACAGTCACCTATATTGCATGCATTTTCTTCCATTAACCCTCTGGGCTCTCAAGCTTCCTCTCCTAAACGTAATGTCACACGTGCCGTTCGTGACGGCTCTTCGATAACTGCACACAAGGTGTGCTTTCATCAAGCGTGCGGGGGGCCGGGCAATCAGCCTAATATAAAGGCGCGCAAGATAGGTGACGATTATTGTTTGAGGGCAAGATAAGCCCCACCAGGAGCAAGCATTCACAGGCACAGGGATATTCCAACTTGTTATGCACCAGCAGGGCATAGCAAGCGGGGCATAACAAGGACGTAACAGGCGGGCAGGAATAGGGAAGGGGGCTCATGAAGCGTTTTCCAAACCTTTAATAGGGTGCAGCCTTATCTTTTTTTCTTTTTTGTGGGGGGGGGGAGGGGCTGGCCAACCTGAGCGTATCCGTTTATTCTTCACGAAAATCAGGGTGAACAGGCTTATAACAAATTATGTATGCGACAAACCATCGCTTACGAAAGAAATGTTGGGGCCTGTCTGGGCCTAAATTTTAATGAGCTATACCCTTACCTTTCTTTTTTTTTTCTGAGGCAAGTCTATCGTCGTGCGGAATGTAGCTTCTCGTGCAGCAAAACTAAGTGAAAGGAAAGTGTTTTGCTGCGCTGACCAAACTTGACACCTCCATACACATTTCGCCTAACGGGCCTTCCGTTTCTTGTACTTTTTCTGGCAGGCGGACCGAACTTGCCATCTCTGTAAACACTTGGCTTAACGGGCACTCCTTTCTTGCGCTTTTTCTCGCAGGCTGACCGAATTTGCCACCTCCGTAAAAACTTCGCCTAAGAGGCCCTCCGTTTCTTGTGCTTTTTCTAGCAGGCTGACCGAACTTCCCAACTTCATAAACAATTAGCCTAACGGGCCCCACGCTTCTCGTGCTTTTTCTGGCAGGCTGACCGAATGTGCCGCCTCCGTACACACTTGGCCTAACGGGACCTCCGTTTCTTGTGCTCTTTCTGGCAGGCTGACCGAAATTGCCACCTTCGTAAACAATTGATCTAACTAGCCCTCCATCTCTTGTGCTTTTTCTGGCAGGCTGGCAGAACTCGTCGCCTCAATACACACTTGCCCTAACTGGCCGTTCGTTTCTTCTGCTCTTCCTGGCAGGCTGACTGAACTTGCCACCTCCGTACACATTTGGTCTAAACGGCTCTCCCTTTCTAGTGCTTTTTCTGGCAGGCTGGCAGAACTTGTCGCCTCAATACAAACTTGGCCTAATGGGCCTTTCATTTAGTGTGTTTTTCTGGCGGGCTGACCAAACTTGCCACCTCAATACACATTTGGCTAACGGGCCCCCGAATCTTGTGCTCTTTCTAGCAGGCAGACCGAATCTGACACCTCCATACACAATTCGCGTAACGGACCCGGTGTTTCTTGCGATCTTTCTTGCAAGCTCACTGAACTTGACACCTCCACACACATTTCGCCTAATGGGCCTTCCCTTTCTTGTGCTTTTTCTGGCAGGCTGACCGAACTTGCCACCTCCGTACATACTTGGCCTGACTGGCCAACTGTTTCTTGTGCTTTTTCTGGCAGGCTGGCCGGCATTGCCACCTCAATACACATTTGGCCTAACGGGCATTCCGCTTCTTGTGTTTCTTCAGGCAGGCTGACCAAATTTGCCACCTCCGTACATACTTCACGTAACGGGCTCCCTGTTTTTTTGTTTTCCTGGCTGGCTGAATTGTTCTAACTGGCCCTCCCTTTCTTGTGCTTTTTCTGGCAGGCTGGCAGAACTTATCGCCTCAATACACACTTGGCCTAACGGGCCGTTCGCTTCTTGTGCTTTTCCTGGTAAACTGACCAAACTTACCACCACCGTACACAGTTGGGCAAAGATAGCCTCATTTCTTGTGCTTTTTCTGATGGGCTGAAGGAACTCGCCACCCCCGTGCACAATTCGCCTAACACGCCCTTCGTTTATTGTGCTTTTTCTGCCAGGCTAACTGAACTGTGCACCTCCGTACACACTTGGTCTAACTAGCCCTCCGTTCCTTGTGCTTTTTCTGGCAAACTGCTAGGACTTCTCGCCTGAATACACAGTTCGCCTAACGGTCCCTCCACTTCTTGTGCTTTTGCTGGCACGCTGACCGAACTTGCCGCCTCAATACACACTTGGCCTAACAGGCCCCCCGCTTCTTGTGCTTCTTCTGGCAGGCTGTCCGAATCTGTAACCTACATACACATATTGCCTAACGGGCCCTCCGTTTCGTGCGCTTTTTCTTGCATGCTGGCCGAACTGTGTACCTCCGTACACGCTTGGTCTAAATGGCCCTCCGTTTGTAGTGTTTTTTCTGGCACGCTGGCAGAACTTGTCGTCTGAATACACACTTAGCCTAACAGGCCGTTCTTTTACTGTGCTTTTTCTGGCGGGCTGACCAAACTTGCAACCTCCATACACAATTGGCTTAACGGACCTGCCGTTTGTTGCGATCTTTCTTCCAAGCTCACCGAACTTGGCACCTCCATACACATTTCGCCTAACGGGCCTTCCGTTTCTTGTGCTTTTTCTGGCAGGCGGCCCGAACTTGCCATCTCGGTAAACACTTCGCTTAACGGGCACTCCTTTCTTGTGCTTTTCTCGCAGGCTCACCGAACTTGCCACGTCCGTACAAACATGGCCTAACAGGCGCTCCGTTTCTTGTGGTATTTCTGACAGGCTGAACGAACTTGCAGCCTCCGTACACACTTGCAATAAGAGCCCTCCATTTCTTATGCTTCTTTCTGGCAGGCTAGCCAAACTTGCCACCTCCGTACACACTTGGTTTAACGGGCACTCCGTTTCTCGTGGTTTTTTCTGACAGGCTGAACGAACTTCCAACCTTCGTACACACTTGGTTTAACGGGCACTCCGTTTCTCGTGGTTTTTTCTGACAGGCTGAACGAACTTCCAACCTTCGTACACACTTGACATAACGGGTCCTCTATTTCTAATGCTTTTTCCGGCAGGCTGGCCGTACTTGCCATCTCCGTACACCCTTGGCCTAACCGGCCCTCCGCTTCTTGTGCATCTTCTGGCAGGCTGTCCGAATCTGCTACCTCCAGACACATTTGGCCTAACGGGCCCTCCGTTTCTTGTGCTTCTTCTTGCAGGCTGGCCGAACTTGCCACCTCTGTAAACACTTAGCCTATTTGGCCTTCGCTTTCTTGTGTTTCTTCTGGTAGGCCAGTCGAACTTGCCGCCACCACGCACACTTGGCCTAACGGGCCGTTTGTTTATTGTGCTTTTCCTGGCAGGCTGAACGAAGTTACAAACACCGTACACACGTGGGCAAAAATGTCATCCTTACTTGTGCTTTTCCTGGTAGGCTGACCAAACTTGCCATCTCCGTACAAACATAGCCTCACCGACCCTCTGTTCCTTGTGCTTTTTTCTGGATGGCTCGCCGAACTTCCCATCTCCGTACACACATGGCCTAACGGGCCCTTGTGCTTTTTCTGGCCGGCTAGCGAAGTTGCCACCTCTGTGCACACTTGGCCTGACGGGTCCTTCATTCCTAATGCTTTTTCTGGTAGGCTGGCCGAAGTTCCCACCTCCGTACACACTTGGCCTAACAGGCCCATTAGTTTCTTGTCCATTTTCTTGGAGGCTGACCAAACTTGCCACCTCCATACTCGATAGGCCTAATGGGCCCTCTGTTTCTTGTCCTTTTTCTGGGAGGCTGACCGAACCTGCCACCTCCGTACACACTTGGCCTAAGAGGCCCTCTATGCCTTACGCTTTTTCTGGGAGGCTGACCCAACTTCTCACATCCGTACACACTTGGCCTAACGGGCCTTCCGCTTCTTGTGCTTTTTTTCGCAGGCTAGTCAAACTTGCCACCTCCGTACACGCCTCCCCTGATGGGTACTCCATTTCTTATGCTTCCTCTGGCACGCTGGCCAAACTTGACGCCTCCATACACACTTGGCCTAACGGGTCCATCATTTCTTAAGCTTTTTCTGGCATACTGGCCGAACTTGTCGCCTACATACACACTTGGCCTAAAGGGCCCTCCGTTTCTTGTGCTTTTTTCTGGAGGGCTGAATGAACTTGCCACCACTGCGCACAATTGGTGTAATGGGCTCCCTTATTTTTGAGCTTTTTCTGGGAGGCTGACCGAACTGTGCACCTCCGTACACACTTGGCTTAACCGGCCCCCGTTTCTTGTGCTTTATCTCGCTGGCCAACCGAATTTACCACCTCAGTATGCACTTGGCCTAATGGCCCCTTCGTTTCTTGTGCTTTTCCTGGCAGGCTGACCGAACTTGCCGCCTCAATACACACTTCGCCTAACGGGCCCTCCGCTTCTTGTGCTTCTTCTAGCAGGCAGTCCCAATCTGCCACCTACATAGACACTTGGCCTAACGGGCCCTCGGTTTCTTGTGCTTTTTTTTTTTGCAGGCTGAGCGAAGTTGGCCCCTCTGTAAACACTTAGCCTAACGAGCCCTCCCATTCTTATGTTTCTTCTGATAGGCCGGCCGAACTTGCCACCACCGCACACACTTGGCCTAACGGGCCGTTCGTTTCTTGTGCTTTTCCTGGCAGGCTGACTCAACATACCACCACCATACACACTTGGGCAAAGATGCGATCCTTTCTTGTGCTTTTTCTGATAGGCTGACCGAACTTGCCATCTCAGTACGCACATAGCCTAACAGGCCCTCTGTTCCATGTGCTTTTTCTTGAAGGCTGGCCGAACTGTGCACCTTCGTACACAATTGGTTTAAATGGCCCTCCATATCTAGCGCTTTTTCTGGCAGGCTTGCAGAGCTCGTCGCTTCAATACACACTTGGCCTGAAGGCCGATTCGTTTCTTGAGCTTTATCTGGTGGGCTGCCAATTTTGACGCCTCACCACACACTTGGCTAACGGCTCCCCTAATCTTGTGCTTCTTTTAGCAATCTGACCAAATCTGTCACCTCCATACACATTTGCCTTAACGGCCCCGACGTTTCTTGCATTCTTATGGCAGGCTGTCCCAACATGACGCATCCATACACATTTCCCCTAATGGACCCTCCATTTCTTGCGCTTTTTCTGGAGGCACACCGAGATTCCAATCTTTTTAAACACTTGCCTTAACGGGCACTCCTTTCTTGTGCTTTTTCACGAAGGCTGACCGAATTGCAAAATGAAAAGGGTAAGGTAAACTGAAAAAAATGAAAAAAAGGTAAGGCTATAGCCCACTAAAATGTTGCCCCTGGGATGTCGAAAGATTTTTTTAAATATGTGGTACGTCACATAGATAACTTCTGTTGAGCGTATTCATGCCCATTGACGTGAAGAAGAAACGGATACGCACCGATTTTCCTGCCTGAAAAACTGAAAAAAGGTAAGGCTATGGGCCACTAAAATTTTGCCACAGATATGTCCATATTTCCGAATATGGAAGGTACGTGGCATAGATGCATTTCTATGAGCGTACACACGCCCATGTACGCGAAGTAGAAACGAATGCGCATCGATTGGCTTGCGTGAGAAAATGAAGAAAGGTAAGGCTATAAATCGCTGAATTTTTTCCCCAGAGATGTCCAAACATTTTCCAAAATTTGATGGTACGTCACGTAGATAACTTCCTTTGAGCGTATTCATGCCCATTGACGCGAAGAAGAAAGGGTTATACACCGATTTTCCTGCCCGAAAAACTTAAAAAAAGGTAAGGCTATGGGCCACTAAAATTTTGCCCCAGAGATGTCCAAACAATTTTCTAAATATGGATGGTACGTTGGCAAAGATGCGTTTCTATGAGCGTACACACGCCAATGTACTTGAAGTAGAAACGGATACGCATCGATTGGCTTTCGTCAAAAAATGAAAAAAGGTAAGGCTATAGCCAACTAAAATTTTGCCCCTGGGATGTCGAAAGACTTTTTCAATATCGGTGGCACGTCGCATCGATAACTTCCTTTCAGCGTATTCATGCCCAGTGACGCGTAGAAGAAACGGATGCGCACCGATCTTACTGCCCGAAAAAATAAAATAAGGTAAGGCTATGGGCCACTAAAATGTTGCCCCAGAGATGTCCAAACATTTTTCTCAATATGGATGGCACCTGGAATAGATGCATTGCTATGAGCGTATACACGCCAATGTACGTGAAATAGAAACGGATACGCATCGATTGGCGTGCGTGAAGAAATGAAAAAAGGTAAGGCTATAGCCCAGTAAAATTTTGCCCCTGGAATGTCGAAAGACTTTTTCAATATCGGTGCCACGTCGCATAGATAACTTCCTTTGAGCGTATTCATGCCCATTGACGCGAAGAAGAAACGGATGCGCACCGATTTTACTGCCCGAAAAACTAAAAAAAGGTAAGGCAAAGCGCCAATAAAATTTTGCCCCAGAGATGTTCAAACAATTTTCTCAATATGGATGGTACGTTGGCTTAGATGCATTTCTATGAGCGTACACACGCTCATGTACGCGAAGCAGAAACGGATACGCATCGAATGGCTTGCGTGAAGTAATGAAAAAATTACCGACGATTACGTTACTTCCTAATGCGAAATTTGAGCGCAGCAAATAAGCTGTTTCACCTTTTGGATAGATTGAGGCAAAGAAATCGAGCAACGCATGTATGCGCTATCACAGAATTTTTTTTTATTTTTCACACGTATTCCTTTAACAAAGACTCCACTAACAGTTCTTGACAGTCATGACGGAAGCTTTGTGGTCGGAGAAATAGACTGATATATGTTCGACTTGGTACACCAATGCTTGATTCTCAAAGACGAGATCTATACAAGTGCCTCGCGAGGTTGTCACAGCCGTGGGGGAAGCAGAGGCTAAGCGCCGCCGCCGAGAAGACCCTGCCGTTCGCGCCGCCGAAGCGGAGGCTCATCGCCGCCGTCGAGAGCAAACAGCAGTAAGCGAGGCTGAAGCAGAAGCTCATCGCCGCCGCCGAGAAGACCCTGCAGTTCGCGCCGCCGAAGCGGAGGCTCATCGCCGTCGTCGAGAGCAACCAGCAGTAAGCGGAAGCGGAGGGGGGCGGCGTGTACACCCAGCGGCAAACGATGGGGGCAGAAGCGCGCGCAGCAAGCGGACAACACGATAAAGGGAGGAGGGAAGAGATTGCAGCGACTGACTGATGCCGCTGACGCCGATAGTGAGTCAACCCCAGCTATCCGCCACACAAGAACAGGGGGGGGGGGACCCTTTCCTCCTCTTTCTGCATGGCGGCGACGGTGTTCTATGCAGTCACGTTATCTTGACTCTCTAGCGGCGTCAGCGGCATCCAGCGGCATCCAGCGGTATCAGTCGGTCGCTGCTAGCGCTGGGGGGATGAAAGGGGGGCGGAGCTGGTTACGAGGCCGACGACGACGCGAAACCCAGGAACACACGCCAAAGAGCTGCGCTCTAAAAAGGTAAGGCTATAGCCCGCGAAAATTTTGCCCCTGGGATGTCGAAAGACTTAAAACATTGGTGGTACGTCGCATAGAAACTTCCTTTGAGCGTATTCCTGCCCATTGACGCGAAGAAGAAACAGATACGCACCGATATTCATGCCCGAAAAACTAAAAAATGGTTACGCTATGGGCCACTAAAATTTTGCCCCATAGATGTCCAAACATTTTTCTCGATATGGATGGTACGTGGCATAGATGGATTTCTATGAGAGTACAAACGCCCATGTACGCGAAGTAGAAACGGATACGCATCGATTGGCTTCCCCGAAAAACTGAAAAACAGGTAAGGCTCTACATCGCAAAATTTATGCCTCAGAGATGTCCAAACACTTTTCCAAAATTTGGTGGTACGTTGCATAGATCACTTTCTATGCGCGTACTAAGGCCCATTTACGCGAAGAAGAGGAGATACTTACCGATTTTCTTGCCTGAAAAACTGAAAAAAGGTAAGGCTATAGAACGCTAAATTTGTGCCCCAAAGATGGCCAAAAATTTTTCTCAATATTGATGGTGCGGGGCATGCATCCATTTTTATGAGAGCACTCATGCCCGTTGACGCGAAGAAGAAACGGATAGGCACCGATTGGCGCACCTGAGAAACTGAAGAAAAGATAAAGCTATAGCCCACTAAAACTTCGTCCCACAGATGTCCAAACATTTTTATCAATATGGATGGTACGTGGCATAGATACATTTCTATAAGCGTACACAAACTCATTTACGTGAAGTAGAAACGAATACGCATCGATGGGCTTGCGTGAAAAAATAAAAAATAGGTAAAGCTATAGCCCACTAAAATTTTGCCCCAGGGATGTCGAAACATTTCTCTCAATATCGGTGGTACGTCGCATAGATAACTTCCTTTCAGCGTATTCATGCCCATTGACGCGAAGTTGAAACGGATACGCATTGATTGGCTTGCGTGAAAAAATGAAAAAAAGGTAACACTATAGCCAACTAAAATTTTGCCCCAGGGATGTCGAAAGATTTTTCCAAAATCGGTGGCACGTCGCATAGATAAATTCCTTTGAGCGTATTCACGCCCATTTACGCAAAGCAGAAATGGATACGCACTGATTGGCAGCCCGAAAAACTGAAAAAAGGTAAGGACCTTACCTTTTTTTCATTTTTTCACGCAAGCCAATCGATGCGCATTCGTTTCAACTTCGCATCAATGGGCATGAATACGCTCAAAGGAAATTATCTATGCGACGTGCCACCGATTTTGGAAAAATCTTTCGACATCCCTGGGGCAAAATTTTACTGGGCTATAGCCTTACCTTTTTTTCATTTTTTCACGCAAGCCAATCAATGCGTATCCGTTTCTACTTCGCGTCAATGGGCATGAATACGCTCAAAGGAAGTTATCTATGCGACGTGCCACCGCTTTTGAAAAAATCTTTCGACTTCCCTGGTGCAAAATTTTAATGGGCTATAGCCTTACCTTTTTTTTCATTTTTTCTCGCAAGCCAATCAATGCGTATTCGTTTCTACTTCGCGTCAGTGGCCATGAGTACGCTCAAAGGAAGTTATCTAGGCGACGTGCCACCGATTTTGAAAAAATTTTTCGACATCCCTGCGGCAAAATTTTAGTGGGCTATAGCCTTACCTTTTTTTTATTTTTTCACCCAAGCCAATCAATGCGTATCCGTTTCAACTTCGCGTCAATGGGCATGAATACGCTCAAAGGAAGTTATCTATGGGACGTGCCACCGATTTTGAAAAAATCTTTCGACATCCCCTCGGCAAAGTTTCAGTGGGCTATAGCCTTACCTATTTTTGTATTTTTTCACGCAAGACAATCGATGCGTATCCGTTTCAACTTCGCGTCAATGGGCATGAATACGCTCAAAGGAAGTTATCTATGCGACGTGCCACCGATTTTGAAAAAATCTTTCGACATCCCTGGGGCAAAATTTTAGTGGGCTATAGCCTTACCTTTTTATTTCATTTTTCTCGCAAGCCAATCGATGCCTATCCGTTTCAACTTCGCATCAACGGGCATGAATACGCTCAAAGGAAGTTATCTATGCGACGTGCCACCGATTTTGAAAAAATCTCTCGACATCCCTGGGGCAAAATTTTAGTGGGCTATAGCCTTACCTTTTTATTTCATTTTTCTCGCAAGCCAATCGATGCGTATCCGTCTCAACTTCGCATCAATGGGCATGAATACGCTCAAAGGAAGTTATCTATGCGACGTGCCACCGATTTTGAAAAAATCTTTCGACATCCCTGGGGCAAAATTTTAATGGGCTATAGCCTTACCTTTTTTTTCATTTTTTCTCGCAAGCCAATCAATGCGTATTCGTTTCTACTTCGCGTCAGTGGCCATGAGTACGCTCAAAGGAAGTTATCTAGGCGACGTGCCACCGATTTTGAAAAAATTTTTCGACATCCCTGCGGCAAAATTTTAGTGGGCTATAGCCTTACCTTTTTTTTATTTTTTCACCCAAGCCAATCAATGCGTATCCGTTTCAACTTCGCGTCAATGGGCATGAATACGCTCAAAGGAAGTTATCTATGGGACGTGCCACCGATTTTGAAAAAATCTTTCGACATCCCCTCGGCAAAGTTTCAGTGGGCTATAGCCTTACCTATTTTTGTATTTTTTCACGCAAGACAATCGATGCGTATCCGTTTCAACTTCGCGTCAATGGGCATGAATACGCTCAAAGGAAGTTATCTATGCGACGTGCCACCGATTTTGAAAAAATCTTTCGACATCCCTGGGGCAAAATTTTAGTGGGCTATAGCCTTACCTTTTTATTTCATTTTTCTCGCAAGCCAATCGATGCCTATCCGTTTCAACTTCGCATCAACGGGCATGAATACGCTCAAAGGAAGTTATCTATGCGACGTGCCACCGATTTTGAAAAAATCTCTCGACATCCCTGGGGCAAAATTTTAGTGGGCTATAGCCTTACCTTTTTATTTCATTTTTCTCGCAAGCCAATCGATGCGTATCCGTCTCAACTTCGCATCAATGGGCATGAATACGCTCAAAGGAAGTTATCTATGCGACGTGCCACCGATTTTGAAAAAATCTTTCGACATCCCTGGGGCAAAATTTTAATGGGCTATAGCCTTACCTTTTTTTCATTTTTTCTCGGAAGCCAATCAATGCGTATCCGTTTCTACTTCGCGTCAGTGGGCATGAATACGCTCAAAGGAAGTTATCTATGCGACGTGCCACCGATTTTGAAAAAATCTTTCGACATCCCCTCGGCAAAATTTCAGTGGGCTATAGCCTTACCTTTTTTTGTATTTTTTCACGCAAGACAATCGATGCGTATGCGTTTCTACTTCGCGTCAATGGGCATGAACACGCTCAAAGGAAGTTATCTATGCGACGTGCCACCGATTTTGAAAAAATCTTTCGACATACCTGGGGCAAAATTTTAATGGGCTATAGCCTAACCTTTTTTTCATTTTTTCTCGGAAGCCAATCAATGCGTATCCGTTTCTACTTCGCGTCAGTGGGCATGAATACGCTCAAAGGAAGTTATCTATGCGACGTGCCACCGATTTTGAAAAAATCTTTCGACATCCCTGGGGCAAAATTTTAGTGGGCTATAGCATTAACTTTTTTTTCATTTTTTCTCGCAAGCCAATCGATGCCTACACATTTCAACTTCGCATCAATGGGCATGAATACGCTCAAAGGAAGTTATCTATGCGACGTGCCACCGATTTTGGAAAAATCTTTCGACATCCCTGGGGCAAAATTTTACTGGGCTATAGCCTTACCTTTTTTTCATTTTTTCTCGCAAGCCAATCAATGCGTAACCGTTTCTACTTCGCGACAATGGGCATGAATACGCTCAAAGGAAGTTACATATGCAACGTGCCACCGATTTTGAAAAAATTTTTCGACAGTCAAGTCGCTCCAGCAATTTCAAGTGGCCCGGGCCGTAGCCGCGGCATGCAGCAACAAGTTCGAGGGAAGAGACCTGATCACGAGACTCCGCACAGGGTCCAACATAATAATCGTGAGCACGCCGAACGAGGAGGCCGCCCAGCTCGCGAGGCGCATCACTAGCCTCACTATCGAGGGACGCTCATATGACGTGAACGCTTACGTGGCCGCACCGGAAAACACCCGGCGTGGCGTGATACACGGAGTGGACCCCGGAGCGACACCGGAGGAACTGAAAACCGACTTGTGGACGCGCACACAGGGTGTCACCATCCACAGCGCCCGAAGACTAGGCAAGACCAAGACGGCCGTCATCACCTTTGATGGACCCATCACACCGAAACACGTCATCTACTGCGGAGCCGAGTACAAGTGCTACCCGTACCGGCCCACAAGACAAATCTGCTACGTTTGCTGCCAACAAGGTCACCGCTCCGACGTGTGCCCCACACCGGACGCCCAGGCTTGCAAACAGTGCGGGATGCAGAACCCGCCAAAGGATCACCAGTGTACCCCGAGATGCCTGCTCTGCGGAGGCAACCACGCTACCGGATCGCGGGAGTGCCAAGACCGACTAAAGAAAGCCAGGGACCTGCGAGGCAAGACCAACGGTGGCAACAACGGCGGTGGACGCGAGAGCAGACGTCGCAGCCGGGACGATCGCGGCAAGAAGCCGAGATGGTTCAGCTCGGAGAGGGAGACTTCGCGGAGCCGTTCGAGATCCCGGGCGTCGCGGAGCCGTTCACGGAGCCGGTCACGGTCCTTCCCTCCCCTGCCGCCCCTGGCCATTAAGGGAGGGAGCCAGCTGCAGCAGCAGCAGCAGAAGAAGAAGACGAAGAACGAGCCTACCCGAAAGAGCGGCGGCGTCAAGGTGAGCTGGGGAGCCGAAAACCCTTGGTTTGCTCCGCACTCGGGTGGGGTAGCTAATGAAAAGAACAACACAAACAGCAACCGCGAACAGCCTAGACAGGAGGACGCAGAGAAAATAGCGCTGAGACGCGAATTAGAGCTATCACGCTCTAGGCAGAAAGAGCTAGAACGCCAAATAGCAGAGCTAACGAAGGCAGTGCGAGACCTTAGGTCGAACAGCTCTCCGCAGCCACAGACCGTACAAACCCAAGCCTCATGGCAAGCAGGCAACGAGGATTTCGCCACGTTTAAAGCAGAGATTCCGCAAATGATGCAGCAGATGATGCAGCAACAGCAGCAACAAATGCAGCAAGTGCAATTACAAGTCACAGAGCTCCGGAGCAGCATCCGCAAGCAGAGGTTTACCGAGAACATTAGAGAGAAGGCCTACCACCGCCCCGCGCTGGCATCCCTCGCCGACACATCCGCAAACAACACCGAGGCTTAAACATGGCCAGTACAACTTTAAGCAAGCAAGAAACCTTAGATATATGGCAATGGAACTGCAGAGGCTACCGTAAGAAGCAGGGCCTCCTCCAACAATACATTCACACACAACAAACACCGCCCGACATTATATCGCTTCAAGAGACGGGCACGACACCAACACTCGCAGGATACACGTGTTACGAGACTCAAGAGAAAGGAAGAACGGCAACCCTAGTCAGCAAGGCACTCATCGCCATAAGCCACGACAGGATAGCCGACACCGACGTAGAGCACGTGATTGTAGAAATTATACCAAAGAAGAAAAGAAAGAGGGGCAGTATATTTATTGTAAATGCATACAGCCCCCCGAAACAGAGGAAGGCAAAATTCTACGAGCTTTTCTATGGCGCACGCAAACTAGCGAAAGACCGCACGCTAATCATCCTAGGAGACTTTAACGCCATGGACAAAAGCTGGGGATACCAAACAGCAAACCCAAAAGGCAAAACGCTAGCGGAGGCAGCAGAGAACACCGACTGCAACCTCCTCACAGACCCAGACACTCCAACCAGAATCGGAAACAGCGTTAGTACCGACACCTGCCCCGACCTCACGTTCATACGAGGAGCGGAACAAGCAGTGTGGGAGAACCTGTTAGAGAACCTGGGTAGTGACCACTACATACTCAAGACGCAAGTAACTTCGGACAGGCTAAGGCGTCATCTGGGATCGGCAAAAATTACGGACTGGAGCGCTTTTCGAGACGCATGCGATAGGAATCTCGCCGAAAACGGGATCCAATCGATAGAAGAGTGGGGGAAAATGCTCATTGAAAAACAGCGCAAGTACACCAAAGAAATCGCGCGAACGACGCAGACGCCCGAGGTAGACGCCAGACTACTCAAGCTGTGGGAAGCTAGACGCGGGCTCACCAAGAGGTGGAAGAAACAAAAATACAACAGGAAGCTAAAGATAAAGATCGCAGAAGTCACAGCGAAAGCAGAGGAGTACGCGGCGCAATTGGCAAGGCAAAATTGGCAGCAATTCAGCGACTCCCTCAACGGAACTTTGAACACAGCGAGGACGTGGCATATCCTCAAGGCTCTCATAGATCCGACCAAGACCAAGGCAGAAAACAACAAAACCATCTACCGGTTCATCCACCAGTTCGAGGGACCAGACTCGGAACTCCTGGAGAAGGTACTTGTTAAATGCTTCGGGGACACAAACCCAGCAGCTTACGCAGAGCGCTACCGCGGAAGAGAAAACGTTAACCTGGACAGGCCCATCACGCGAGAAGAGGTCTACGCAGCGATTCGAAACACAACCAGAAACACAGCCACGGGTGCAGACAAGATAAATAACGCACTCATCCGCAACCTCAGTGAAGAGTTAGTCGCAGAATTAACCGACTTTCTCAACAAACACTGGGAAGCTGAGACCGTTCCCGAGGAGTGGAAGCATGCGGAGGTAGTGATGATTCCTAAACCGGGCAAGAAACTGCAAATTGAGAACCTCAGACCGATCTCGCTCACATCGTGCCTGGGAAAACTGTACGAACGAGTGGTGACGCTGAGACTAGAACAGTACATGGAGGACAACGAACTGTATCCCCACAGCATGTTTGGATTCAGAGCAAAATTATCGACCCAAGACGTACTGCTTCAAATCAAAGAAGAAGTACTCGGGAACGTCCCCAGGAGTGGGGAGAATATAATAATGGCATTGGATATCAAGGGGGCTTTTGACAATGTAAGCCACGAAGCTATCCTCACGGGCATGAACGACCTGAACTGCGGGAGGAGAGTCTACGGCTACGTCAAAGCCTTCCTTTCAAACAGAACGGCAACGATTGGCCTCGGAGGGCTCCGATCAGAGAAGTTCCTTACTCCAAACAAAGGGACGCCTCAAGGGTCGGTCATCTCCCCCACGCTTTTCAACATAGCAATGATTGGCTTGGCAAAACAGTTAAATGAAATCGACGGCATACACCATGCCATGTATGCCGACGACATCACCATCTGGGTTAACACAGGCTCGCTCAGACAGAAAGAAGAGAAGTTACAAGAGGCAGCCACCTGCGTAGAGGACTACGTCAGAGCAAGAGGGCTAGCCTGCTCCACTGAGAAGTCCGAGCTGCTGAGAGTTTGGAGAGGAAAGCAAAACCGCACAGTCCCCACCAGCGACGAGTTAAAGCTCCACGTCTACCTCGAGGGGAAGCCGATACCGGAAAAGACGCTCATCAGAATCCTGGGGATGTGGATACAGTCAAACCAACGCTGCACCCACACCCTCGCCCTACTCAAGGCATCCACCCTACAAGTGGCCCGCATGATCACGCGCATCTCACACAGACGCCACGGCATGCGAGAGGAGGACACACTCAAGCTGGTCAGAAGCTTGGTCGTCAGCCGAGTGGCATACACCCTTCCATACTACAATCCCATCAAGAGTGAGGTACAACAGGCGGACGCGATTCTACGCAAAGCCTACAAAACCGCACTCCACCTTCCCCACAACACCTCAACCGAAAAGCTCCTAGCCTTAGGACTACATAACACCTTCGACGAATTGAAAGAGGCGCAACTAGTCTCCCAACAACGCAGACTACAGCAGACCCCATCTGGCAGGGAGCTCCTGAAGAAACTAGGCTGCGCCGATCAACTTCAAGAGATACAGAGGACCGAAACAATTCCAGACGAGTATCGCAACACACTGAAAGTAGCACCCATACCCCGGAACATGGATCCCAACCTACACAAAGCACGCAGAGAAGCGAGGGCTGAATACCTACAAAAGACACTGGCACCCCAAGAAACGACAGTATACGTGGACGCATCCACGTACGCCAGAGCAGCGGGGCAGAGCAACAGCAACGCGGTAGCAACGGTGATTGATTCGACCCTACGCGAGATCACCAGCGCATCACTACAAGGCTGTACGATAGTCGAGGCTGAAGAAGCGGCCGTCGCTCTAGCGGCAGCGGAGGGATATCGGTCTAAACGGTCTCTAACAATCCTTACAGACTCGCAAACAGCGTGCCGCAACTACCTACGCGGCAGAATAGGGCACGGAGCGCTCCGCATACTCCGCTCCGGAGACCCCATAACAGAACGACAAACAAAAGAAGAACCAATTAGGCATACGATAGTATGGACGCCGGGACACACGGGAGTGGCAGGGAACCAAGAGGCGGACAGGATAGCTCGAGGGTACACTTATTACCGAGCATCCAACATAGGCGACCTCGAGGAGACCGAACCTGTACCCCAAGACTATTCGGCGATACTAAATTACTACAAGGGCTGCAGAAAGCGGTATCCACCACCGCACAACTCCCTTAGCAGAGAGGACTCTGTCGCGTGGAGGCAGCTGCAAACGGGCTCGTACCCGAACCTAAACGTACTCAGCAAAATTTATCCCACACAATACAATGACAAATGCCCCTGGTGCCACGAAACACCCACGCTGTATCACATAACGTGGGCATGCCAGAAGATAGACGTGGTACCCGTTATACCAAACCCGAGTGCGGAGCAATGGGAGGGAGTGCTCTCCAGCGATCGCCAGGTCGACCAAGAAGGTCTGATTCGGCGAGCACAACTGGCAGCAGCATCCAGCGGAGCCCTGGACTAAGGGCAACCGACCGTTGTGCTAGAAGATGGACGATTCCATCTGAAGACCGCAGAAGACCAGTGAATCTAGAGCTGATAAAGTTTTTCACTCACTCACTCACTCACTCGACATCCCTGGGGCAAAATTTTAATGGGCTATAGCCTTACCTTTTTTCATTTTTTCAGAAATGGATACGCACTGATTGGCAGCCCGAAAAACTGAAAAAAAGGTAAGGACCTTACCTTTTATCATTTTTTCACGCAAGCCAATCGATGC
Organism: Dermacentor variabilis; assembly: GCF_050947875.1. Classification (NCBI taxonomy): domain Eukaryota; kingdom Metazoa; phylum Arthropoda; class Arachnida; order Ixodida; family Ixodidae; genus Dermacentor; species Dermacentor variabilis. The sequence goes on along the minus strand of NC_134576.1, from coordinate 76,931,820 downwards.
GCATTCGTTTCAACTTCGCATCAATGGGCATGAATACGCTCAAAGGAAGTTATCTATGCGACGTGCCACCGATTTTGGAAAAATCTTTCGACATCCCTGGGGCAAAATTTTACTGGGCTATAGCCTTACCTTTTTTTCATTTTTTCTCGCGAGCCAATCAATGCGTATCCGTTTCTACTTCGCGACAATGGGCATGAATACGCTCAAAGGAAGTTATCTATGCAACGTGCCACCGATTTTGAAAAAATCTTTCGACATCCCTGGGGCAAAATTTTAGTGGGCTATAGCATTAACTTTTTTTTCATTTTTTCTCGCAAGCCAATCAATGCGTATCCGTTTCTACTTCGCGTCAGTGGGCATGATTACGCTCAAAGGAAGTTATCTATGCGACGTGCCACCGATTTTGAAAAAATCTTTCGACATCCCTGGGGCATAATTTTAGTGGGCTATAGCCTTACCTTTTTATTTCATTTTTCTCGCAAGCCAATCAATGCGTATCCGTTTCTACTTCGCGTCAATGGGCATGAATACGCTCAAAGGAAGTTATCTATGCGACGTGCCACCGCTTTTGAAAAAATCTTTCGACTTCCCTGGTGCAAAATTTTAATGGGCTATAGCCTTACCTTTTTTTCATTTTTTCTCGCAAGCCAATCAATGCGTATTCGTTTCTACTTCCCGTCAGTGGCCATGAGTACGCTCAAAGGAAGTTATCTAGGTGACGTGCCACCGATTTTGAAAAAAATTTTCGACATCCCTGCGGCAAAATTTTAGTGGGCTATAGCCTTACCTTTCTTTTTATTTTTTCGCCCAAGCCAATCAATGCGTATCCATTTCAACTTCGCGTCAGTGGGCATGAATACGCTCAAAGGAAGTTATCTATGCGACGTGCCACAGATTTTGAAAAAATCTTTCGACATCCCCTCGGCAAAGTTTCAGTGGGCTATAGCCTTACCTATATTTGTATTTTTTCACGCAAGACAATCGATGCGTATCCGTTTCAACTTCGCGTCAATGGGCATGAATACGCTCAAAGGAAGTTATCTATGCGACGTGCCACCGATTTTGAAAAAATCTTTCGACATCCCTGGGGCAAAATTTTAGTGGGCTATAGCCTTACCTTTTTATTTCATTTTTCTCGCAAGCCAATCGATGCCTATCCGTTTCAACTTCGCATCAACGGGCATGAATACGCTCAAAGGAAGTTATCTATGCGACGTGCCACCGATTTTGAAAAAATCTTTCGACATCCCTGGGGCAAAATTTTAGTGGGCTATAGCCTTACCTTTTTATTTCATTTTTCTCGCAAGCCAATCGATGCGTATCCGTCTCAACTTCGCATCAATGGGCATGAATACGCTCAAAGGAAGTTATCTATGCGACGTGCCACCGATTTTGAAAAAATCTTTCGACATCCCTGGGGCAAAATTTTAATGGGCTATAGCCTTACCTTTTTTTCATTTTTTCTCGGAAGCCAATCAATGCGTATCCGTTTCTACTTCGCGTCAGTGGGCATGAATACGCTCAAAGGAAGTTATCTATGCGACGTACCACCGATTTTGAAAAAATCTTTCGACATCCCCTCGGCAAAATTTCAGTGGGCTATAGCCTTACCTTTTTTTGTATTTTTTCACGCAAGACAATCGATGCGTATCCGTTTCTACTTCGCGTCAATGGGCATGAACACGCTCAAAGGAAGTTATCTTGCGACGTGCCACCGATTTTGAAAAAATCTTTCGACATCCCTGTGGCAAAATTTTAATGGGCTATAGCCTAACCTTTTTTTCATATTTTCTCGGAAGCCAATCAATGCGTATCCGTTTCTACTTCGCGTCAGTGGGCATGAATACGCTCAAAGGAAGTTATCTATGCGACGTGCCACCGATTTTGAAAAAATCTTTCGACATCCCCTCGGCAAAATTTCAGTGGGCTATAGCCTTACCTTTTTTTCATTTTTTCTCGCAAGCCAATCAATGCGTATTCGTTTCTACTTCCCGTCAGTGGCCATGAGTACGCTCAAAGGAAGTTATCTAGGTGACGTGCCACCGATTTTGAAAAAAATTTTCGACATCCCTGCGGCAAAATTTTAGTGGGCTATAGCCTTACCTTTCTTTTTATTTTTTCGCCCAAGCCAATCAATGCGTATCCGTTTCAACTTCGCGTCAATGGGCATGAATACGCTCAAAGGAAGTTATCTATGCGACGTGCCACAGATTTTGAAAAAATCTTTCGACATCCCCTCGGCAAAGTTTCAGTGGGCTATAGCCTTACCTATTTTTGTATTTTTTCACGCAAGACAATCGATGCGTATCCGTTTCAACTTCGCGTCAGTGGGCATGATTACGCTCAAAGGAAGTTATCTTTGCGACGTGCCACCGATATTGAAAAAATCTTTCGACAACCCTGGGGCAAAATTTTAGTGGGCTATAGCCTTACCTTTTTTTAATTTTTTCACGCAAGCCAATCAATGCGTATCCGTTTCTCCTTCGCGTCAGTGGGCATGATTACGCTCAAAGGAAGTTATCTATGCGACGTGTCACCGATTTTGAAAAAATCTTTCGACATCCCTGGGGCAAAATTTTAGTGGGCTATAGCCTTACCTTTTTTTCATTTTTTCTCGCAAGCCAATCAATGCGTATCCGTTTCTACTTCGCGTCAGTGGGCTTGATTACGCTCAAAGGAAGTTATCTATGCGACGTGCCAGCGATTTTGAAAAAATCTTTCGACATCCCTGGGGCAAAATTTTAGTGGGTATAGCCTTACCTTTTTTTTCATTTTTTCACGCTAGCCAATCGATGCGTATCCGTTTCTATTTCGCGTCAATGGGCATGGATACGCTCAAAAGAAGTTATCTATGCGACGTGCCACCGATGTTGAAAAAATCTTTCGACATCCCTGGGGCAAAATTTTAGTGGGCTATAGCCTTACCTTTTTTTTAATTTTTTCACGCAAGCCAATCGATGCGTATCCGTTTCAACTTCGCGTCAGTGGGCATGAATACGCTCAAAGGAAGTTATCTATGCGACGTGCACCGATTTTGAAAAAATCTTTCGACATCCCTCGGGCAAAATTTTAGTGGGCTATAGCCTTACCTTATTTTTCATTTTTTCTCGCAAGCCAATGAATGCGTATCCGTTTCTACTTCGCGTCAGTGGGCATGAATACGCTCAAAGGAAGTTATCTATGCGACGTGCCACCGATTTTGAAAAAATCTTTCGAAATCCCTGGGGCAAAATTGTAGTGGGCTATAGCCTTACCTTTTTTTATTTTTTCTCGCAAGCCAATCGATGCGTATCCGTTTCTCCTTCGTGTCAGTGGGCATGAATACGCTCATAAGAAGTTATCTATGCGACGTGCCACCGATTTTGAAAAAATATTTCGACATCCCTGGGGCAAAATTTTAGTGGGCTATAGCCTTACCTTTTTATTTCATTTTTCTCGCAAGCCAATCGATGCGTATCCGTCTCAACTTCGCATCAATGGGCATGAATACGCTCAAAGGAAGTTATCTATGCGACGTGCCACCGATTTTGAAAAAATCTTTCGACATCCCTGGGGCAAAATTTTAATGGGCTATAGCCTTACCTTTTTTTCATTTTTTCTCGGAAGCCAATCAATGCGTATCCGTTTCTACTTCGCGTCAGTGGGCATGAATACGCTCAAAGGAAGTTATCTATGCGACGTGCCACCGATTTTGAAAAAATCTTTCGACATCCCCTCGGCAAAATTTCAGTGGGCTATAGCCTTACCTTTTTTTGTATTTTTTCACGCAAGACAATCGATGCGCATCCGTTTCTACTTCGCGTCAATGGGCATGAATACGCTCAAAGGAAGTTATCTATGCGACGTGCCACCGATTTTGAAAAAATCTTTCGACATCCCTGGGGCAAAATTTTAGTGGGCTATAGCGTTACCTTTTTTTCATTGTTTCGCGCAAGCCAATCAATGCGTATGCGTTTCAACTTCGCGTCAGTGGGCATGATTACGCTCAAAGGAAGTTATCTATGCAACGTGCCACCGATTTTGAAAAAGTCTTTCGACATCCCTGGGGCAAAATTTTAGTGGGCTATAGCCTTACCTTTTTTTAATTTTTTCACGCAAGCCAATCAATGCGTATCCGTTTCTCCTTCGCGTCAGTGGGCATGAATACGCTCAAAAGAAGTTATCTATGCGACGTGCACAGAATTTGAAAAAATCTTTCGACATCCCTGGGGCAAAATTTTAGTAGGCTACAGCCTTACCTTTTTTTTCATTTTTTCACGCAAGCCAATCAATGCGTATCCGTTTCTACTTCGCGTCAGTGGGCATGATTACGCTCAAAGGAAGTTATCTATGCGACGTGCCACCGATTTTGAAAAAATCTTTCGACATCCCTGGGGCAAAATTTTAGTGGGCTATATAGCCTTACTTTTTTTTCATTTTTTCTCGCAAGCCAATCAATGCGTATCCGTTTCTACTTCGCGTCAGTGGGCATGATTACGCTCAAAGGAAGTTATCTATGCGACGTGCCACCGCTTTTGAAAAAATCTTTCGACTTCCCTGGTGCAAAATTTTAATGGGCTATAGCCTTACCTTTTTTTAATTTTTTCACGCAAGCCAATCAATGCGTATCCGTTTCTCCTTCGCGTCAGTGGGCATGAATACGCTCAAAAGAAGTTATCTATGCGACGTGCACAGAATTTGAAAAAATCTTTCGACATCCCTGGGGCAACATTTTAGTAGGCTACAGCCTTACCTTTTTTTTCATTTTTTCACGCAAGCCAATCAATGCGTATCCGTTTCAACTTCGCGTCAATGCGCTTGAATACGCTCAAAGGAAGTTATCTATGCGACGTGCCACCGATTTTGAAAAAATCTTTCGACATCCCCTCGGCAAAATTTCAATGGGCTATAGCCTTACCTTTTTTTGTATTTTTTCACGCAAGACAATCGATGCGTATCCGTTTCAACTTCGCGTCAATGGGCATGAATACGCTCAAAGGAAGTTATCTATGCGACGTGCCACCGATTTTGAAAAAATCTTTCGACATCCCTGGGGCAAAATTTTAGTGGGCTATAGCGTTACCTCTTTATTTCATTTTTCTCGCAAGCCAATCGATGCCTACACGTTTCAACTTCGCATCAATGGGCATGAATACGCTCAAAGGAAGTTATCTATGCGACGTGCCACCGATTTTTAAAAAATCTTTCGACATCCCTGGGGCAAAATTTTAGTGGGCTATAGCCTTACCTTTTTATTTCATTTTTTCACCCAAGGCAAACAATGCGTATCCGTTTCAACTTCGCGACAATGGGCATCAATACGCTCAAAGGAAGTTATCTATGCGACGTGCCACCGATTTTGAAAAAATCTTTCGACATCCCTGCGGCAAAATTTTAGTGGGCTATAGCCTTACCTTTTTTTTATTTTTTCACCCAAGCCAATCAATGCGTATCCATTTCAACTTCGCGTCAATGGGCATGAATACGCTCAAAGGAAGTTATCTATGCGACGTGCCACCGATTTTTAAAAAATCTTTCGACATCCCTGGGGCAAAATTTTAGTGGGCTATAGCCTTACCTTTTTATTTCATTTTTTCACCCAAGGCAAACAATGCGTATCCGTTTCAACTTCGCGACAATGGGCATCAATACGCTCAAAGGAAGTTATCTATGCGACGTGCCACCGATTTTGAAAAAATCTTTCGACATCCCTGCGGCAAAATTTTAGTGGGCTATAGCCTTACCTTTTTTTTATTTTTTCACCCAAGCCAATCAATGCGTATCCATTTCAACTTCGCGACAATGGGCATGAATACGCTCAAAGGAAGTTATCTATGCAACGTGCCACCGATTTTGAAAAAATCTTTCGACATCCCTGGGGCAAAATTTTAGTGGGCTATAGCATTAACTTTTTTTTCATTTTTTCTCGCAAGCCAATCAATGCGTATCCGTTTCTACTTCGCGTCAGTGGGCATGATTACGCTCAAAGGAAGTTATCTATGCGACGTGCCACCGATTTTGAAAAAATCTTTCGACATCCCTGGGGCATAATTTTAGTGGGCTAAAGCCTTACCTTTTTATTTCATTTTTCTCGCAAGCCAATCAATGCGTATCCGTTTCTACTTCGCGTCAATGGGCATGAATACGCTCAAAGGAAGTTATCTATGCGACGTGCCACCGCTTTTGAAAAAATCTTTCGACTTCCCTGGTGCAAAATTTTAATGGGCTATAGCCTTACCTTTTTTTCATTTTTTCTCGCAAGCCAATCAATGCGTATTCGTTTCTACTTCCCGTCAGTGGCCATGAGTACGCTCAAAGGAAGTTATCTAGGTGACGTGCCACCGATTTTGAAAAAATTTTTCGACATCCCTGCGGCAAAATTTTAGTGGGCTATAGCCTTACCTTTCTTTTTATTTTTTCGCCCAAGCCAATCAATGCGTATCCGTTTCAACTTCGCGTCAATGGGCATGAATACGCTCAAAGGAAGTTATCTATGCGACGTGCCACAGATTTTGAAAAAATCTTTCGACATCCCCTCGGCAAAGTTTCAGTGGTCTATAGCCTTACCTATTTTTGTATTTTTTCACGCAAGACAATCGATGCGTATCCGTTTCAACTTCGCGTCAATGGGCATGAATACGCTCAAAGGAAGTTATCTATGCGACGTGCCACCGATTTTGAAAAAATCTTTCGACATCCCTGGGGCAAAATTTTAGTGGGCTATAGCCTTACCTTTTTATTTCATTTTTCTCGCAAGCCAATCGATGCGTATCCGTCTCAACTTCGCATCAATGGGCATGAATACGCTCAAAGGAAGTTATCTATGCGACGTGCCACCGATTTTGAAAAAATCTTTCGACATCCCTGGGGCAAAATTTTAATGGGCTATAGCCTTACCTTTTTTTCATTTTTTCTCGGAAGCCAATCAATGCGTATCCGTTTCTACTTCGCGTCAGTGGGCATGAATACGCTCAAAGGAAGTTATCTATGCGACGTACCACCGATTTTGAAAAAATCTTTCGACATCCCCTCGGCAAAATTTCAGTGGGCTATAGCCTTACCTTTTTTTGTATTTTTTCACGCAAGACAATCGATGCGTATCCGTTTCTACTTCGCGTCAATGGGCATGAACACGCTCAAAGGAAGTTATCTATGCGACGTGCCACCGATTTTGAAAAAATCTTTCGACATCCCTGTGGCAAAATTTTAATGGGCTATAGCCTAACCTTTTTTTCATTTTTTCTCGGAAGCCAATCAATGCGTATCCGTTTCTACTTCGCGTCAGTGGGCATGAATACGCTCAAAGGAAGTTATCTATGCGACGTGCCACCGATTTTGAAAAAATCTTTCGACATCCCCTCGGCAAAATTTCAGTGGGCTATAGCCTTACCTTTTTTTGTATTTTTTCACGCAAGACAATCGATGCGTATCCGTTTCTACTTCGCGTCAATGGGCATGAATACGCTCAAAGGAAGTTATCTATGCGACGTGCCACCGATTTTGAAAAAATCTTTCGACATCCCTGGGGCAAAATTTTAGTGGGCTATAGCATTAACTTTTTTTTCATTTTTTCTCGCAAGCCAATCAATGCGTATCCGTTTCTACTTCGCGTCAGTGGGCATGATTACGCTCAAAGGAAGTTATCTATGCGACGTGCCACCGATATTGAAAAAATCTTTCGACATCCCTGGGGCAAAATTTTAGTGGGCTATAGCGTTACCTTTTTTTCATTGTTTCACGCAAGCCAATCAATGCGTATACGTTTCAACTTCGCGTCAGTGGGCATGATTACGCTCAAAGGAAGTTATCTATGCGACGTGCCACCGATTTTGAAAAAATCTTTCGACATCCCTGGGGCAAAATTTTAGTGGGCTATAGCCTTACCTTTTTTTAATTTTTTCACGCAAGCCAATCAATGCGTATCCGTTTCTCCTTCGCGTCAATGGGCATGAATACGCTCAAAGGAAGTTATCTATGCGACGTGTCACCGATTTTGAAAAAAACTTTCGAAATCCCTGGGGCAAAATTGTAGTGGGCTATAGCCTTACCTTTTTTTATTTTTTCTCGCAAGCCAATCGATGCGTATCCGTTTCTCCTTCGCGTCAGTGGGCATGAATACGCTCAAAAGAAGTTATCTATGCGACGTGCCACCGATTTTGAAAAAATATTTCGACATCCCTGGGGCAAAATTTTAGTGGGCTATAGCCTTACCTTTTTATTTCATTTTTCTCGCAAGCCAATCGATGCGTATCCGTCTCAACTTCGCATCAATGGGCACGAATACGCTCAAAGGAAGTTATCTATGCGACGTGCCACCGATTTTGAAAAAATCTTTCGACATCCCTGGGGCAAAATTTTAATGGGCTATAGCCTTACCTTTTTTTCATTTTTTCTCGGAAGCCAATCAATGCGTATCCGTTTCTACTTCGCGTCAGTGGGCATGAATACGCTCAAAGGAAGTTATCTATGCGACGTGCCACCGATTTTGAAAAAATCTTTCGACATCCCCTCGGCAAAATTTCAGTGGGCTATAGCCTTACCTTTTTTTGTATTTTTTCACGCAAGACAATCGATGCGCATCCGTTTCTACTTCGCGTCAATGGGCATGAACACGCTCAAAGGAAGTTATCTATGCGACGTGCCACCGATTTTGAAAAAATCTTTCGACATCCCTGGGGCAAAATTTTAATGGGCTATAGCCTAACCTTTTTTTCATTTTTTCTCGGAAGCCAATCAATGCGTATCCGTTTCTACTTCGCGTCAGTGGGCATGAATACGCTCAAAGGAAGTTATCTATGCGACGTGCCACCGATTTTGAAAAAAATCTTTCGACATCCCCTCGGCAAAATTTCAGTGGGCTATAGCCTTACCTTTTTTGTATTTTTTCACGCAAGACAATCGATGCGTATCCGTTTCTACTTCGCGTCAATGGGCATGAATACGCTCAAAGGAAGTTATCTATGCGACGTGCCACCGATTTTGAAAAAATCTTTCGACATCCCTGGGGCAAAATTTTAGTGGGCTATAGCATTAACTTTTTTTTCATTTTTTCTCGCAAGCCAATCAATGCGTATCCGTTTCTACTTCGCGTCAGTGGGCATGATCACGCTCAAAGGAAGTTATCTATGCGACGTGCCACCGATATTGAAAAAATCTTTCGACATCCCTGGGGCAAAATTTTAGTGGGCTATAGCGTTACCTTTTTTTCATTGTTTCACGCAAGCCAATCAATGCGTATACGTTTCAACTTCGCGTCAGTGGGCATGATTACGCTCAAAGGAAGTTATCTATGCGACGTGCCACCGATTTTGAAAAAGTCTTTCGACATCCCTGGGGCAAAATTTTAGTGGGCTATAGCCTTACCTTTTTTTAATTTTTTCACGCAAGCCAATCAATGCGTATCCGTTTCTCCTTCGCGTCAGTGGGCATGAATACGCTCAAAAGAAGTTATCTATGCGACGTGCACAGAATTTGAAAAAATCTTTCGACATCCCTGGGGCAAAATTTTAGTAGGCTACAGCCTTACCTTTTTTTCATTTTTTCACGCAAGCCAATCAATGCGTATCCGTTTCTACTTCGCGTCAGTGGGCATGATTACGCTCAAAGGAAGTTATCTATGCGACGTGCCACCGATTTTGAAAAATCTTTCGACATCCCTGGGGCAAAACTTTAGTGGGCTATACAGCCTTACTTTTTTTTCATTTTTTCTCGCAAGCCAATCAATGCGTATCCGTTTATACATCGCGTCAGTGGGCATGATTACGCTCAAAGGAAGTTATCTATGCGACGTGCCACCGCTTTTGAAAAAATCTTTCGACTTCCCTGGTGCAAAATTTTAATGGGCTATAGCCTTACCTTTTTTTAATTTTTTCACGCAAGCCAATCAATGCGTATCCGTTTCTCCTTCGCGTCAGTGGGGATGAATACGCTCAAAAGAAGTTATCTATGCGACGTGCACAGAATTTGAAAAAATCTTTCGACATCCCTGGGGCAAAATTTCAATGGGCTATAGCCTTACCTTTTTTTGTATTTTTTCACGCAAGACAATCGATGCGTATCCGTTTCAACTTCGCGTCAATGGGCATGAATACGCTCAAAGGAAGTTATCTATGCGACATGCCACCGATTTTGAAAAAATCTTTCGACATCCCTGGGGCAAAATTTTAGTGGGCTATAGCGTTACCTCTTTATTTCATTTTTCTCGCAAGCCAATCGATGCCTACACGTTTCAACTTCGCATCAATGGGCATGAATACGCTCAAAGGAAGTTATCTATGCGACGTGCCACCGATTTTTAAAAAATCTTTCGACATCCCTGGGGCAAAATTTTAGTGGGCTATAGCCTTACCTTTTTATTTCATTTTTTCACCCAAGGCAAACAATGCGTATCCGTTTCAACTTCGCGACAATGGGCATCATTACGCTCAAAGGAAGTTATCTATGCGACGTGCCACCGATTTTGAAAAAATCTTTCGACATCCCTGCGGCAAAATTTTAGTGGGCTATAGCCTTACCTTTTTTTTATTTTTTCACCCAAGCCAATCAATGCGTATCCATTTCAACTTCGCGTCAATGGGCATAAATACGCTCAAAGGAAGTTATCTATGCGACGTGCCACCAATTTTGAAAAAATCTTTCGACATCCCCTCGGCAAAATTTCAATGGGCTATAGCCTTACCTTTTTTTGTATTTTTTCACGCAAGACAATCGATGCGTATCCGTTTCAACTTCGCGTCAATGGGCATGAATACGCTCAAAGGAAGTTATCTATGCGACGTGCCACCGATTTTGAAAAAATCTTTCGACATCCCTGGGGCAAAATTTTAGTGGGCTATAGCCTTACCTTTTTATTTCATTTTTCTCGCAAGCCAATCGATGCGTATCCGTCTCAACTTCGCATCAATGGGCATGAATACGCTCAAAGGAAGTTATCTATGCGACGTGCCACCGATTTTGAAAAAATCTTTCGACATCCCTGGGGCAAAATTTTAATGGGCTATAGCCTTACCTTTTTTTCATTTTTTCTCGGAAGCCAATCAATGCGTATCCGTTTCTACTTCGCGTCAGTGGGCATGAATACGCTCAAAGGAAGTTATCTATGCGACGTGCCACCGATTTTGAAAAAATCTTTCGACATCCCCTCGGCAAAATTTCAGTGGGCTATAGCCTTACCTTTTTTTGTATTTTTTCACGCAAGACAATCGATGCGTATCCGTTTCTACTTCGCGTCAATGGGCATGAACACGCTCAAAGGAAGTTATCTATGCGACGTGCCACCGATTTTGAAAAAATCTTTCGACATCCCTGGGGCAAAATCTTAATGGGCTATAGCCTAACCTTTTTTTCATTTTTTCTCGGAAGCCAATCAATGCGTATCCGTTTCTACTTCGCGTCAGTGGGCATGAATACCATCAAAGGAAGTTATCTATGCGACGTGCCACCGATTTTGAAAAAATCTTTCGACATCCCCTCGGCAAAATTTCAGTGGGCTATAGCCTTACCTTTTTTTGTATTTTTTCACGCAAGACAATCGATGCGTATCCGCTTCTACTTCGCGTCAATGGGCATGAATACGCTCAAAGGAAGTTATCTATGCGACGTGCCACCGATTTTGAAAAAATCTTTCGACATCCCTGGGGCAAAATTTTAGTGGGCTATAGCATTAACTTTTTTTTCATTTTTTCTCGCAAGCCAATCAATGCGTATCCGTTTCTACTTCGCGTCAGTGGGCATGATTACGCTCAAAGGAAGTTATCTATGCGACGTGCCACCGATATTGAAAAAATCTTTCGACATCCCTGGGGCAAAATTTTAGTGGGCTATAGCGTTACCTTTTTTTCATTGTTTCACGCAAGCCAATCAATGCGTATACGTTTCAACTTCGCGTCAGTGGGCATGATTACGCTCAAAGGAAGTTATCTATGCGACGTGCCACCGATTTTGAAAAAATCTTTCGACATCCCTGGGGCAAAATTTTAGTGGGCTATAGCCTTACCTTTTTTTAATTTTTTCACGCAAGCCAATCAATGCGTATCCGTTTCTCCTTCGCGTCAGTGGGCATGATTACGCTCAAAGGAAGTTATCTATGCGACGTGTCACCGATTTTGAAAAAATCTTTCGACATCCCTGGGGCAAAATTTTAGTGGGCTATAGCCTTACCTTTTTTTCATTTTTTCTCGCAAGCCAATCAATGCGTATCCGTTTCTACTTCGCGTCAGTGGGCTTGATTACGCTCAAAGGAAGTTATCTATGCGACGTGCCACCGATTTTGAAAAAATCTTTCGACATCCCTGGGGCAAAATTTTAGTGGGCTATAGCCTTACCTTTTTTTTTCATTTTTTCACGCTAGCCAATCGATGCGTATCCGTTTCTATTTCGCGTCAATGGGCATGGATACGCTCAAAAGAAGTTATCTATGCGACGTGCCACCGATGTTGAAAAAATCTTTCGACATCCCTGGGGCAAAATTTTAGTGGGCTATAGCCTTACCTTTTTTTTAATTTTTTCACGCAAGCCAATCGATGCGTATCCGTTTCAACTTCGCGTCAGTGGGCATGAATACGCTCAAAGGAAGTTATCTATGCGACGTGCACCGATTTTGAAAAAATCTTTCGACATCCCTGGGGCAAAATTTGAGTGGGCTATAGCCTTACCTTTCTTTTTTATTTTTTCTCGCAAACCAATGAATGCGTATCCGTTTCTACTTCGCGTCAGTGGGCATGAATACGCTCAAAGGAAGTTATCTATGCGACGTGCCACCGATTTTGAAAAAATCTTCCGAAATCCCTGGGGCAAAATTGTAGTGGGCTATAGCCTTACCTTTTTTTATTTTTTCTCGCAAGCCAATCGATGCGTATCCGTTTCTCCTTCGCGTCAGTGGGCATGAATACGCTCAAAAGAAGTTATCTATGCGACGTGCACCGATTTTGAAAAAATCTTTCGACATCCCTGGGGCAAAATTGTAGTGGGCTATAGCCCTACCTTTTTTTTCATTTTTTCTCGCAAGCCAATCAATGCGTATCCGTTTCTACTTCGCGTCAGTGGGCATGATTACGCTCAAAGGAAGTTATCAATGCGACGTGCCACCGATTTTGAAAAAATCTTTCGACATCCCTGGGGCAAAACTTTAGTGGGCTATATAGCCTTACCTTTTTTTCATTTTTTCTCGCAAGCCAATCAATGCGTATCCGTTTCTACTTCGCGTCAGTGGGCATGATTACGCTCAAAGGAAGTTATCTATGCGACGTGCCACCGCTTTTGAAAAAATCTTTCGACTTCCCTGGTGCAAAATTTTAATGGGCTATAGCCTTACCTTTTTTTAATTTTTTCACGCAAGCCAATCAATGCGTATCTGTTTCTCCTTCGCGTCAGTGGGCATGAATACGCTCAAAAGAAGTTATCTATGCGACGTGCACAGAATTTGAAAAAATCTTTCGACATCCCTGGGGCAAAATTTTAGTAGGCTACAGCCTTACCTTTTTTTTTTCATTTTTTCACGCAAGCCAATCAATGCGTATCCGTTTCAACTTCGCGTCAATGCGCATGAATACGCTCAAAGGAAGTTATCTATGCGACGTGACACCGATATTGAAAAAATCTTTCGACATCCCCTCGGCAAAATTTCAATGGGCTATAGCCTTACCTTTTTTTGTATTTTTTCACGCAAGACAATCGATGCGTATCCGTTTCAACTTCGCGTCAATGGGCATGAATACGCTCAAAGGAAGTTATCTATGCGACGTGCCACCGATTTTGAAAAAATCTTTCGACATCCCTGGGGCAAAATTTAAGTGGGCTATAGCCTTACCTTTTTATTTCATTTTTCTCGCAAGCCAATCGATGCCTACACGTTTCAACTTCGCATCAATGGGCATGAATACGCTCAAAGGAAGTTATCTATGCGACGTGCCACCGATTTTTAAAAAATCTTTCGACATCCCTGGGGCAAAATTTTAGTGGGCTATAGCCTTACCTTTTAATTTCATTTTTTCACCCAAGGCAATCAATGCGTATCCGTTTCAACTTCGCGACAATGGGCATCAATACGCTCAAAGGAAGTTATCTATGCGACGTGCCACCGATTTTGAAAAAATCTTTCGACATCCCTGCGGCAAAATTTTAGTGGGCTATAGCCTTACCTTTTTTTTATTTTTTCACCCAAGCCAATCAATGCGTATCCATTTCAACTTCGCGTCAATGGGCATGAATACGCTCAAAGGAAGTTATCTATGCGACGTGCCACCGATTTTGAAAAAATCTTTCGACATCCCCTCGGCAAAATTTCAATGGGCTATAGCCTTACCTTTTTTTGTATTTTTTCACGCAAGACAATCGATGCGTATCCGTTTCAACTTCGCGTCAATGGGCATGAATACGCTCAAAGGAAGTTATCTATGCGACGTGCCACCGATTTTGAAAAAATCTTTCGACATCCCTGGGGCAAAATTTTAGTGGGCTATAGCCTTACCTTTTTATTTCATTTTTCTCGCAAGCCAATCGATGCCTACACGTTTCAACTTCGCATCAATGGGCATGAATACGCTCAAAGGAAGTTATCTATGCGACGTGCCACCGATTTTTAAAAAATCTTTCGACATCCCTGGGGCAAAATTTTAGTGGGCTATAGCCTTACCTTTTTATTTCATTTTTCTCGCAAGCCAATCGATGCGTATCCGTCTCAACTTCGCATCAATGGGCATGAATACGCTCAAAGGAAGTTATCTATGCGACGTGCCACCGATTTTGAAAAAATCTTTCGACATCCCTGGGGCAAAATTTTAATGGGCTATAGCCTTACCTTTTTTCATTTTTTCTCGGAAGCCAATCAATGCGTATCGGTTTCTACTTCACGTCAGTGGGCATGATTACGCTCAAAGGAAGTTATCTATGCGACGTGCCACCGATTTTGAAAAAATCTTTCGACATCCCTGGGGCAAAAGTTTAGTGGGCTATAGTGTTACCTTTTTTTCATTTTTTCACGCAAGTCAATCAAGGCGTATCCGTTTCAACTTCGCGTCAATGGGCACGAATACGCTCAAAGGAAGTTATCTATGCGACGTGCCAGCGATTTTGAAAAAATCTTTCGACAACCCTGGGGCAAAAGTTTAGTGGGCTATAGCCTTACCTTTTTTTCATTTTTTCTCGCAAGCCAATCAATGCGTATCCGTTACTACTTCGCGTCAATGGGCATGAATACGCTCAAAGGAAGTTATGTATGCGACGTGCCACCGATTTTGAAAAAATCTTTCGACATCCCTGGGGCAAAATTTTAGTGGGCTGCAGCCTTACCTTTTTATTTCATTTTTCTCGCCAGCCAATCGATGCGTATCCATTTCAACTTCGCATCAATGGACATGAATACGCTCAAAGGAAGTTATCTATGCGACGTGCCACCGATTTTAAAAAAATCTTTCGACATCCCTGGGGCAAAATTTTAGTGGGCTATAGCCTTACTTTTTTTCATTTTTTCACCCAAGCCAATCAATGCGTATCCGTTTCAACTTCGCGACAATGGGAATGAATACGCTCAAAGGAAGTTATCTATGCGACGTGCCACCGATCTTGAAAATATCTTTCGACATCCCTGCGGCAAAATTTTAGTGGGCTATAGCCTTACCTTTTTTTTATTTTTTCACCCAAGCCAATCAATGCGTATCCGTTTCAACTTCGCGTCAATGGGCATGAATACGCTCAAAGGAAGTTATCTATGCGACGTGCCACCAATTTTGAAAAAATCTTTCGACATCCCCTCGGCAAAATTTCAATGGGCTATAGCCTTACCTTTTTTTTGTATTTTTTCACGAAAGACAATCGATGCGTATCCGTTTCAACTTCGCGTCAATGGGCATGAATACGCTCAAAGGAAGTTATCTATGCGACGTGCCACCGATTTTGAAAAAATCTCTCGACATCCCCTCGGCAAAATTTTAGTGGGCTATAGCCTTACCTTTTTATTTCATTTTTCTCGCAAGCCAATCGATGCCTACACGTTTCAACTTCGCATCAATGGGCATGAATACGCTCAAAGGAAGTTATCTATGCGACGTGCCACCGATTTTGAAAAAATCTTTCGACATCCCTGGGGCAAAATTTTAGTGGGCTATAGCCTTGCCTTTTTATTTCATTTTTCTCGCAAGCCAATCGATGCGTATCCGTCTCAACTTCGCATCAATGGGCATGAATACGCTCAAAGGAAGTTACCTATGCGACGTGCCACCGATTTTGAAAGAATCTTTCGACATCCCTGGGGCAAGATTTTAATGGGCTATAGCCTTACCTTTTTTTCATTTTTTCCCGGAAGCCAATCAATGCGTATCCGTTTCTACTTCGCGTCAGTGGGCATGAATACGCTCAAAGGAAGTTATCTATGCGACGTGCCACCGATTTTGAAAAAATCTTTCGACATCCCCTCGGCAAAATTTCAGTGGGCTATAGCCTTACCTTTTTTGTATTTTTTCACGCAAGACAATCGATGCGTATCCGTTTCTACTTCGCGTCAATGGGCATGAATACGCTCAAAGGAAGTTATCTATGCGACGTGCCACCGATTTTGAAAAAATCTTTCGACATACCTGGGGCAAAATTTTAGTGGGCTATAGCATTAACTTTTTTTCATTTTTTCTCGCAAGCCAATCAATGCGTATCCGTTTCTACTTCGCGTCAGTGGGCATGATTACGCTCAAAGGAAGTTATCTATGCGACGTGCCACCGATATTGAAAAAATTTTTTGACATCCCTGGGGCAAAATTTTAGTGGGCTATAGCGTTACTTTTTTTCATTTTTTCACGCAAGCCAATCAATGCGTATCCGTTTCAACTTCGCGTCAGTGGGCATGATTACGCTCAAAGGAAGTTATCTATGCGACGTGCTACCGATTTTGAAAAAATCTTTCGACATCCCTGCGGCAAAATTTTAGTGGGCAATAGCCTTACCTTTTTATTTCATTTTTCTCTCAAGCCAATCGATGCGTATCCGTTTCAACTTCGCATCAATGGGCATGAATACGCTCAAAGGAAGTTATCTATGCGACGTGCCACCGATTTTGAAAAAATCTTTCGACATCCCTGGGGCATTATTTTTGTGGGCTATAGCATTAGCTTTTTTTTCATTTTTTCTCGCAAGCCAATCAATGCGTATCCGTTTCTACATCGCGTCAGTGGGCATGATTACGCTCAAAGGAAGTTATCTATGCGACGTGCCACCGATATTGCAAAAATTTTTTGACATCCCTGGGGCAAAATTTTAGTGGGCTATAGCGTTACTTTTTTTCATTTTTTCACGCAAGCCAATCAATGCGTATCCGTTTCAACTTCGCGTCAGTGGGCATGATTACGCTCAAAGGAAGTTATCTATGCGACGTGCCACCGATTTTGAAAAAATCTTTCGACATCCCTGCGGCAAAATTTTAGTGGGCAATAGCCTTACCTTTTTATTTCATTTTTCTCGCAAGCCAATCGATGCGTATCCGTTTCAACTTCACATCAATGGGCATGAATACGCTCAAAGGAAGTTATCTATGCGACGTGCCACCGATTTTGAAAAAATCTTTCGACATCCCTGGGGCAAAATTTTAGTGGGCTATAGCATTAACTTTTTTTTCATTTTTTCTCGCAAGCCAATCAATGCGTATCCGTTTCTACATCGCGTCAGTGGGCATGATTACGCTCAAAGGAAGTTATCTATGCGACGTGCCACCGATATTGAAAAAATTTTTTGACATCCCTGGGGCAAAATTTTAGTGGGCTATAGCCTTACCTTTTTTTTTTATTTTTTCACCGAAGCCAATCAATGCGTATCCGTTTCAACTTCGCGTCAATGGGCATGAGTACGCACAAAGGAAGTTATCTATGCGACGTGCCACCGATTTTGAAAAAATCTTTCGACATCCCTGGGGCAAAATTTTAGTGGGCTATAGCCTTACCTTTTTATTTCATTTTTCTCGCAAGCCAATCGATGCCTATCCGTTTCAACTTCGCATCAATGGGCATGAATACGCTCAAAGGAAGTTATCTATGCGACGTGCCACCGATCTTGAAAAAATCTTTCGACATCCCTGGGGCAAAATTTTAGTGGGCTGTAGCCTTACCTTTTTATTTCATTTTTCTCGCAAGCCAATCGATGCCTACACGTTTCAACTTCGCATCAATGGGCATGAATACGCTCAAAGGAAGTTATCTATGCGACGTGCCACCGATTTTTAAAAAATCTTTCGACATCCCTGGGGCAAAATTTTAGTGGGCTATAGCCTTACCTTTTTATTTCATTTTTTCACCCAAGGCAATCAATGCGTATCCGTTTCAACTTCGCGACAATGGGCATCAATACGCTCAAAGGAAGTTATCTATGCGACGTGCCACCGATTTTGAAAAAATCTTTCGACATCCCTGGGGCAAAATTTTAGTGGGCGATAGCCTTACCTTTTTTTTATTTTTTCACCCAAGCCAATCAATGCGTATCCATTTCAACTTCGCGTCAATGGGCATGAATACGCTCAAAGGAAGTTATCTATGCGACGTGCCACCGATTTTGAAAAAATCTTTCGACATCCCCTCGGCAAAATTTCAATGGGCTATAGCCTTACCTTTTTTTGTATTTTTTCACGCAAGACAATCGATGCGTATCCGTTTCAACTTCGCGTCGATGGGCATGAATACGCTCAAAGGAAGTTATCTATGCGACGTGCCACCGATTTTGAAAAAATCTTTCGACATCCCTGGGGCAAAATTTTAGTGGGCAATAGCCTTACCTTTTTATTTCATTTTTCTCGCAAGCCAATCGATGCCTACACGTTTCAACTTCGCATCAATGGGCATGAATACGCTCAAAGGAAGTTATCAATGCGACGTGCCACCGATTTTTAAAAAATCTTTCCACATCCCTGGGGCAAAATTTTAGTGGGCTATAGTCTTACCTTTTTATTTCATTTTTCTCGCAAGCCAATCGATGCGTATCCGTCTCAACTTCGCATCAATGGGCATGAATACGCTCAAAGGAAGTTATCTATGCGACGTGCCACCGATTTTGAAAAAATCTTTCGACATCCCTGGGGCAAAATTTTAATGGGCTATAGCCTTACCTTTTTTCATTTTTTCTCGGAAGCCAATCAATGCGTATCGGTTTCTACTTCACGTCAGTGGGCATGATTACGCTCAAAGGAAGTTATCTATGCGACGTGCCACCGATTTTGAAAAAATCTTTCGACATCCCTGGGGCAAAAGTTTAGTGGGCTATAGTGTTACCTTTTTTTCATTTTTTCACGCAAGTCAGTCAATGCGTATCCGTTTCAACTTCGCGTCAATGGGCACGAATACGCTCAAAGGAAGTTATCTATGCGACGTGCCACCGATTTTGAAAAAATCTTTCGACAACCCTGGGGCAAAAGTTTAGTGGGCTATAGCCTTACCTTTTTTTCATTTTTTCTCGCAAGCCAATCAATGCGTATCCGTTACTACTTCGCGTCAATGGGCATGAATACGCTCAAAGGAAGTTATCTATGCGACGTGCCACCGATTTTGAAAAAATCTTTCGACATCCCTGGGGCAAAATTTTAGTGGGCTGCAGCCTTACCTTTTTATTTCATTTTTCTCGCCAGCCAATCGATGGGTATCCATTTCAACTTCGCATCAATGGACATGAATACGCTCAAAGGAAGTTATCTATGCGACGTGCCACCGATTTTAAAAAAATCTTTCGACATCCCTGGGGCAAAATTTTAGTGGGCTATAGCCTTACTTTTTTTCATTTTTTCACCCCAGCCAATCAATGCGTATCCGTTTCAACTTCGCGACAATGGGAATGAATACGCTCAAAGGAAGTTATCTATGCGACGTGCCACCGATTTTGAAAAAATCTTTCGACATCCCCTCGGCAAAATTTCAATGGGCTATAGCCTTACCTTTTTTTGTATTCTTTCACGCAAGACAATCGATGCGTATCCGTTTCAACTTCGCGTCAATGGGCATGAATACGCTCAAAGGAAGTTATCTATGCGACGTGCCACCGATTTTGAAAAAATCTCTCGACGTCCCCTCGGCAAAATTTTAGTGGGCTATAGCCTTACCTTTTTATTTCATTTTTCTCGCAAGCCAATCGATGCCTACACGTTTCAACTTCGCATCAATGGGCATGAATACGCTCAAAGGAAGTTATCTATGCGACGTGCCACCGATTTTGAAAAAATCTTTCGACATCCCTGGGGCAAAATTTTAGTGGGCTATAGCCTTACCTTTTTATTTCATTTTTCTCGCAAGCCAATCGATGCGTATCCGTCTCAACTTCGCATCGATGGGCACGAATACGCTCAAAGGAAGTTACCTATGCGACGTGCCACCGATTTTGAAAAAATCTTTCGACATCCCTGGGGCAAGATTTTATTGGGCTATAGCCTTACCTTTTTTTCATTTTTTCTCGGAAGCCAATCAATGCGTATCCGTTTCTACTTCGCGTCAGTGGGCATGAATACGCTCAAAGGAAGTTATCTATGCGACGTGCCACCGATTTCGAAAAAATCTTTCGACATCCCCTCGGCAAAATTTCAGTGGGCTATAGCCTTACCTTTTTTGTATTTTTTCACGCAAGACAATCGATGCGTATCCGTTTCTACATCGCGTCAATGGGCATGAATACGCTCAAAGGAAGTTATCTATGCGACGTGCCACCGATTTTGAAAAAATCTTTCGACATCCCTGGGGCAAAATTTTAGTGGGCTATAGCATTAACTTTTTTTTCATTTTTTCTCGCAAGCCAATCAATGCGTATCCGTTTCTACTTCGCGTCAGTGGGCATGATTACGCTCAAAGGAAGTTATCTATGCGACGTGCCACCGATATTGAAAAAATTTTTTGACATCCCTGGGGCAAAATTTTAGTGGGCTATAGCGTTACTTTTTTTCTTTTTTTCACGCAAGCCAATCAATGCGTATCCGTTTCAACTTCGCGTCAGTGGGCATGATTACGCTCAAAGGAAGTTATCTATGCGACGTGCCACCGATTTTGAAAAAATCTTTCGACATCCCTGCGGCAAAATTTTAGTGGGCAATAGCCTTACCTTTTTATTTCATTTTTCTCGCAAGCCAATCGATGCGTATCCGTTTCAACTTCGCATCAATGGGCATGAATACGCTCAAAGGAAGTTATCTATGCGACGTGCCACCGATTTTGAAAAAATCTTTCGACATCCCTGGGGCAAAATTTTAGTGGGCTATAGCATTAACTTTTTTTTCATTTTTTTCTCGCAAGCCAATCAATGCGTATCCGTTTCTACATCGCGTCAGTGGGCATGATTACGCTCAAAGGAAGTTATCTATGCGACGTGCCACCGATATTGAAAAAATTTTTTGACATCCCTGGGGCAAAATTTTAGTGGGCTATAGCGTTACTTTTTTTCATTTTTTCACGCAAGCCAATCAATGCGTATCCGTTTCAACTTCGCGTCAGTGGGCATGATTACGCTCAAAGGAAGTTATCTATGCGACGTGCCACCGATTTTGAAAAAATCTTTCGACATCCCCTCGGCAAAATTTCAGTGGGCTATAGCCTTACCTTTTTTTGTATTTTTTCACGCAAGACAATCGATGCGTATCCGTTTCAACTTCGCGTCAATGGGCATGAATACGCTCAAAGGAAGTTATCTATGCGACGAGCCACCGATTTTGAAAAAATCTTTCGACATCCCTGGGCAAAATTTTAGTGGGCTATAGCCTTACCTTTTTATTTCATTTTTCTCGCAAGCCAATCGATGCCTATCCGTTTCAACTTCGCATCAATGGGCATGAATACGCTCAAAGGAAGTTATCTATGCGACGTGCCACCGATTTTGAAAAAATCTTTCGACATCCCTGGGGCAAAATTTTAGTGGGCTATAGCCTTACCTTTTTATTTCATTTTTCTCGCAAGCCAATCGATGCGTATCCGTCTCAACTTCGCATCAATGGGCATGAATACGCTCAAAGGAAGTTATCAATGCGACGTGCCACCGATTTTGAAAAAATCTTTCGACATCCCCTCGGCAAAATTTCAGTGGGCTATAGCCTTACCTTTTTTTGTATTTTTTCACGCAAGACAATCGATGCGTATCCGTTTCAACTTCGCGTCAATGGGCATGAATACGCTCAAAGGAAGTTGTCTATGCGACGTGCCACCGATTTTGAAAAAATCTTTCGACATCCCTGGGGCAAAATTTTAGTGGGCTATAGCCTTACCTTTTTTTCATTTTTTCTCGCAAGCCAATCGATGCATATTCGTTTCTACTTCGCGTCAGTGGGCATGACTACGCTCAAAGGAAGTTTTTTATGCGACGTGCGCCGATTTTGAAAAAATCTTTCGACATCCCTGGGGCAAAATTTTAGTGGGCTATAGCCTTACCTTTTTTTTCTTTTTTTTCTCGCAAGCCAATCAATGCGTATCCGTTTCAACTTCGCGTCAATGGGCATGAATACGCTCAAAGGAAGTTTTTTATGCGACGTGCGCCGATTTTGAAAAAATCTTTCGACATCCCTGGGGCAAAATTTTACTGGGCTATAGCCTTACCTTTTTTTTTCATTTTTTCACGCTAGCCAATCGATGCGTATCCGTTTCTATTTCGCGTCAATGGGCATGGATACGCTCAAAATAAGTTATCTATGCGACGTGCCACCGATTTTGAAAAAATCTTTCGACATCCCTGGGGCAAAATTTTAGTGGGCTATAGCCTTACCTTTTTTAATTTTTTCTCGCAAGCCAATCGATGCGTATCCGTTTCAACTTCGCATCAATGGGCATGAATACGCTCAAAGGAAGTTATCTATGCGACGTGCCACCGATTTTGAAAAAATCTTTCGACATCCCTGGGGCAAAATTTTAGTGGGCTATAGCATTAACTTCTTTTTCATTTTTTCTCGCAAGGAAATCAATGCGTATCCGTTTCTACATCGCGTCACTGGGCATGATTACGCTCAAAGGAAGTTATCTATGCGACGTGCCACCGATATTGAAAAAATTTTTTGACATCCCTGGGGCAAAATTTTAGTGGGCTATAGCGTTACTTTTTTTCATTTTTTCACGCAAGCCAATCAATGCGTATCCGTTTCAACTTCGCGTCAGTGGGCATGATTACGCTCAAAGGAAGTTATCTATGCGACGTGCCACCGATTTTGAAAAAATCTTTCGACATCCCTGCGGCAAAATTTTAGTGGGCTATAGCCTTACCTTCTCTTTATTTTTTCACCGACGCCAATCAATGCGTATCCGTTTCAACTTCGCGTCAATGGGCATGAGTACGCACAAAGGAAGTTATCTATGCGACGTGCCACCGATTTTGAAAAAATCTTTCGACATCCTCTCGGCAGAATTTCAGTGGGCTATAGCCTTACCTTTTTTGTATTTTTTCACGCAAGACAATCGATGCGTATCCGTTTCTACTTCGCGTCAATGGGCATGAATACGCTCAAAGGAAGTTATCTATGCGACGTGCCACCGATTTTGAAAAAATCTTTCGACATCCCTGGGGCAAAATTTTAGTGGGCTATAGCATTAACTTTTTTTTTCATTTTTTCTCGCAAGCCAATCAATGCGTATCCGTTTCTACTTCGCGTCAGTGGGCATGATTACGCTCAAAGGAAGTTATCTATGCGACGTGCCACCGATATTGAAAAAATTTTTTGACATCCCTGGGGCAAAATTTTAGTGGGCTATAGCGTTACTTTTTTTCATTTTTTCACGCAAGCCAATCAATGCGTATCCGTTTCAACTTCGCGTCAGTGGGCATGATTACGCTCAAAGGAAGTTATCTATGCGACGTGCCACCGATTTTGAAAAAATCTTTCGACATCCCCTCGGCAAAATTTCAGTGGGCTATAGCCTTACCTTTTTTTGTATTTTTTCACGCAAGACAATCGATGCGTATCCGTTTCAACTTCGCGTCAATGGGCATGAATACGCTCAAAGGAAGTTATCTATGCGACGAGCCACCGATTTTGAAAAAATCTTTCGACATCCCTGGGGCAAAATTTTAGTGGGCTATAGCCTTACCTTTTTATTTCATTTTTCTCGCAAGCCAATCGATGCCTATCCGTTTCAACTTCGCATCAATGGGCATGAATACGCTCAAAGGAAGTTATCTATGCGACGTGCCACCGATTTTGAAAAAATCTTTCGACATCCCTGGGGCAAAATTTTAGTGGGCTATAGCCTTACCTTTTTATTTCATTTTTCTCGCAAGCCAATCGATGCGTATCCGTCTCAACTTCGCATCAATGGGCATGAATACGCTCAAAGGAAGTTATCAATGCGACGTGCCACCGATTTTGAAAAAATCTTTCGACATCCCCTCGGCAAAATTTCAGTGGGCTATAGCCTTACCTTTTTTTGTATTTTTTCACGCAAGACAATCGATGCGTATCCGTTTCAACTTCGCGTCAATGGGCATGAATACGCTCAAAGGAAGTTGTCTATGCGACGTGCCACCGATTTTGAAAAAATCTTTCGACATCCCTGGGGCAAAATTTTAGTGGGCTATAGCCTTACCTTTTTTTCATTTTTTCTCGCAAGCCAATCGATGCATATTCGTTTCTACTTCGCGTCAGTGGGCATGACTGCGCTCAAAGGAAGTTTTTTATGCGACGTGCGCCGATTTTGAAAAAATCTTTCGACATCCCTGGGGCAAAATTTTAGTGGGCTATAGCCTTACCTTTTTTTTCTTTTTTTTCTCGCAAGCCAATCAATGCGTATTCGTTTCAACTTCGCGTCAATGGGCATGAATACGCTCAAAGGAAGTTTTTTATGCGACGTGCGCCGATTTTGAAAAAATCTTTCGACATCCCTGGGGCAAAATTTTACTGGGCTATAGCCTTACCTTTTTTTTCATTTTTTCACGCTAGCCAATCGATGCGTATCCGTTTCTATTTCGCGTCAATGGGCATGGATACGCTCAAAATAAGTTATCTATGCGACGTGCCACCGATTTTGAAAAAATCTTTCGACATCCCTGGGGCAAAATTTTAGTGGGCTATAGCCTTACCTTTTTTAATTTTTTCACGCAAGACAATCGATGCGTATCCGTTTCAACTTCGCGTCAATGGGCATGAATACGCTCAAAGGAAGTTATCTATGCGACGAGCCACCGATTTTGAAAAAATCTTTCGACATCCCTGGGCAAAATTTTAGTGGGCTATAGCCTTACCTTTTTATTTCATTTTTCTCGCAAGCCAATCGATGCCTATCCGTTTCAACTTCGCATCAATGGGCATGAATACGCTCAAAGGAAGTTATCTATGCGACGTGCCACCGATTTTGAAAAAATCTTTCGACATCCCTGGGGCAAAATTTTAGTGGGCTATAGCCTTACCTTTTTATTTCATTTTTCTCGCAAGCCAATCGATGCGTATCCGTCTCAACTTCGCATCAATGGGCATGAATACGCTCAAAGGAAGTTATCAATGCGACGTGCCACCGATTTTGAAAAAATCTTTCGACATCCCCTCGGCAAAATTTCAGTGGGCTATAGCCTTACCTTTTTTTGTATTTTTTCACGCAAGACAATCGATGCGTATCCGTTTCAACTTCGCGTCAATGGGCATGAATACGCTCAAAGGAAGTTGTCTATGCGACGTGCCACCGATTTTGAAAAAATCTTTCGACATCCCTGGGGCAAAATTTTAGTGGGCTATAGCCTTACCTTTTTTTCATTTTTTCTCGCAAGCCAATCGATGCATATTCGTTTCTACTTCGCGTCAGTGGGCATGACTACGCTCAAAGGAAGTTTTTTATGCGACGTGCGCCGATTTTGAAAAAATCTTTCGACATCCCTGGGGCAAAATTTTAGTGGGCTATAGCCTTACCTTTTTTTTTCTTTTTTTTCTCGCAAGCCAATCAATGCGTATCCGTTTCAACTTCGCGTCAATGGGCATGAATACGCTCAAAGGAAGTTTTTTATGCGACGTGCGCCGATTTTGAAAAAATCTTTCGACATCCCTGGGGCAAAATTTTACTGGGCTATAGCCTTACCTTTTTTTTCATTTTTTCACGCTAGCCAATCGATGCGTATCCGTTTCTATTTCGCGTCAATGGGCATGGATACGCTCAAAATAAGTTATCTATGCGACGTGCCACCGATTTTGAAAAAATCTTTCGACATCCCTGGGGCAAAATTTTAGTGGGCTATAGCCTTACCTTTTTTAATTTTTTCTCGCAAGCCAATCGATGCGTATCCGTTTCAACTTCGCATCAATGGGCATGAATACGCTCAAAGGAAGTTATCTATGCGACGTGCCACCGATTTTGAAAAAATCTTTCGACATCCCTGGGGCAAAATTTTAGTGGGCTATAGCATTAACTTCTTTTTCATTTTTTCTCGCAAGCCAATCAATGCGTATCCGTTTCTACATCGCGTCACTGGGCATGATTACGCTCAAAGGAAGTTATCTATGCGACGTGCCACCGATATTGAAAAAATTTTTTGACATCCCTGGGGCAAAATTTTAGTGGGCTATAGCGTTACTTTTTTTCATTTTTTCACGCAAGCCAATCAATGCGTATCCGTTTCAACTTCGCGTCAGTGGGCATGATTACGCTCAAAGGAAGTTATCTATGCGACGTGCCACCGATTTTGAAAAAATCTTTCGACATCCCTGCGGCAAAATTTTAGTGGGCTATAGCCTTACCTTTTCTTTATTTTTTCACCGAAGCCAATCAATGCGTATCCGTTTCAACTTCGCGTCAATGGGCATGAGTACGCACAAAGGAAGTTATCTATGCGACGTGCCACCGATTTTGAAAAAATCTTTCGACATCCTCTCGGCAGAATTTCAGTGGGCTATAGCCTTACCTTTTTTGTATTTTTTCACGCAAGACAATCGATGCGTATCCGTTTCTACTTCGCGTCAATGGGCATGAATACGCTCAAAGGAAGTTATCTATGCGACGTGCCACCGATTTTGAAGAAATCTTTCGACATCCCTGGGGCAAAATTTTAGTGGGCTATAGCATTAACTTTTTTTTCATTTTTTCTCGCAAGCCAATCAATGCGTATCCGTTTCTACTTCGCGTCAGTGGGCATGATTACGCTCAAAGGAAGTTATCTATGCGACGTGCCACCGATATTGAAAAAATTTTTTGGCATCCCTGGGGCAAAATTTTAGTGGGCTATAGCGTTACTTTTTTTCATTTTTTCACGCAAGCCAATCAATGCGTATCCGTTTCAACTTCGCGTCAGTGGGCATGATTACGCTCAAAGGAAGTTATCTATGCGACGTGCCACCGATTTTGAAAAAATCTTTCGACATCCCCTCGGCAAAATTTCAGTGGGCTATAGCCTTACCTTTTTTTGTATTTTTTCACGCAAGACAATCGATGCGTATCCGTTTCAACTTCGCGTCAATGGGCATGAATACGCTCAAAGGAAGTTATCAATGCGACGTGCCACCGATTTTGAAGAAATCTTTCGACATCCCTGGGGCAAAATTTTACTGGGCAATAGCCTTACCTTTTTTTTCATTTTTTCACGCTAGCCAATCGATGCGTATCCGTTTCTATTTCGCGTCAATGGGCATGGATACGCTCAAAATAAGTTATCTATGCGACGTGCCACCGATTTTGAAAAAATCTTTCGACATCCCTGGGGCAAAATTTTAGTGGGCTATAGCCTTACCTTTTTTAATTTTTTCTCGCAAGCCAATCGATGCGTATCCGTTTCAACTTCGCATCAATGGGCATGAATACGCTCAAAGGAAGTTATCTATGCGACGTGCCACCAATTTTGAAAAAATCTTTCGACATCCCTGGGGCAAAATTTTAGTGGGCTATAGCATTAACTTTTTTTTCATTTTTTCTCGCAAGCCAATCAATGCGTATCCGTTTCTACTTCGCGTCAGTGGGCATGATTACGCTCAAAGGAAGTTATCTATGCGACGTGCCACCGATATTGAAAAAATTTTTTGACATCCCTGGGGCAAAATTTTAGTGGGCTATAGCGTTACTTTTTTTCATTTTTTCACGCAAGCCAATCAATGCGTATCCGTTTCAACTTCGCGTCAGTGGGCATGATTACGCTCAAAGGAAGTTATCTATGCGACGTGCCACCGATTTTGAAAAAATCTTTCGACATCCCTGCGGCAAAATTTTAGTGGGCTATAGCCTTACCTTTTTTTTTATTTTTTCACCGAAGCCAATCAATGCGTATCCGTTTCAACTTCGCGTCAATGGGCATGAGTACGCACAAAGGAAGTTATCTATGCGACGTGCCACCGATTTTGAAAAAATCTTTCGACATCCCCTCGGCAAAATTTCAGTGGGCTATAGCCTTACCTTTTTTTGTATTTTTTCACGCAAGACAATCGATGCGTATCCGTTTCTACTTCGCGTCAATGGGCATGAATACGCTCAAAGGAAGTTATCTATGCGACGTGCCACCAATTTTGAAAAAATCTTTCGACATCCCTGGGGCAAAATTTTAGTGGGCTATAGCATTAACTTTTTTTTCATTTTTTCTCGCAAGCCAATCAATGCGTATCCGTTTCTACTTCGCGTCAGTGGGCATGATTACGCTCAAAGGAAGTTATCTATGCGACGTGCCACCGATATTGAAAAAATTTTTTGACATCCCTGGGGCAAAATTTTAGTGGGCTATAGCGTTACTTTTTTTCATTTTTTCACGCAACCCAATCAATGCGTATCCGTTTCAACTTCGCGTCAGTGGGCATGATTACGCTCAAAGGAAGTTATCTATGCGACGTGCCACCGATTTTGAAAAAATCTTTCGACATCCCTGCGGCAAAATTTTAGTGGGCAATAGCCTTACCTTTTTATTTCATTTTTCTCGCAAGCCAATCGATGCGTATCCGTTTCAACTTCGCATCAATGGGCATGAATACGCTCAAAGGAAGTTATCTATGCGACGTGCCACCGATTTTGAAAAAATCTTTCGACATCCCTGGGGCAAAATTTTAGTGGGCTATAGCATTAACTTTTTTTTTCATTTTTTCTCGCAAGCCAATCAATGCGTATCCGTTTCTACATCGCGTCAGTGGGCATGATTACGCTCAAAGGAAGTTATCTATGCGACGTGCCACCGATTTTGAAAAAATCTTTCGACATCCCTGGGGCAAAAGTTTAGTGGGCTATAGTGTTACCTTTTTTTCATTTTTTCACGCAAGTCAGTCAATGCGTATCCGTTTCTACTTCGCGTCAGTGGGCATGATTACGCTCAAAGGAAGTTATCTATGCGACGTGCCACCGATATTGAAAAAATTTTTTGACATCCCTGGGGCAAAATTTTAGTGGGCTATAGCGTTACTTTTTTTCATTTTTTCACGCAACCCAATCAATGCGTATCCGTTTCAACTTCGCGTCAGTGGGCATGATTACGCTCAAAGGAAGTTATCTATGCGACGTGCCACCGATTTTGAAAAAATCTTTCGACATCCCTGCGGCAAAATTTTAGTGGGCAATAGCCTTACCTTTTTATTTCATTTTTCTCGCAAGCCAATCGATGCGTATCCGTTTCAACTTCGCATCAATGGGCATGAATACGCTCAAAGGAAGTTATCTATGCGACGTGCCACCGATTTTGAAAAAATCTTTGGACATCCCTGGGGCAAAATTTTAGTGGGCTATAGCATTAACTTTTTTTTCATTTTTTCTCGCAAGCCATTCAATGCGTATCCGTTTCTACATCGCGTCAGTGGGCATGATTACGCTCAAAGGAAGTTATCTATGCAACGTGCCACCGATATTGAAAAAATTTTTTGACATCCCTGGGGCAAAATTTTAGTGGGCTATAGCGTTACTTTTTTTCATTTTTTCACGCAAGCCAATCAATGCGTATCCGTTTCAACTTCGCGTCAGTGGGCATGATTACGCTCAAAGGAAGTTATCTATGCGACGTGCCACCGATTTTGAAAAAATCTTTCGACATCCCTGCGGCAAAATTTTAGTGGGCTATAGCCTTACCTTTTTTTTTATTTTTTCACCGAAGCCAATCAATGCGTATCCGTTTCAACTTCGCGTCAATGGGCATGAGTACGCACAAAGGAAGTTATCTATGCGACGTGCCACCGATTTTGAAAAAATCTTTCGACATCCCCTCGGCAAAATTTCAGTGGGCTATAGCCTTACCTTTTTTTGTATTTTTTCACGCAAGACAATCGATGCGTATCCGTTTCTACTTCGCGTCAATGGGCATGAATACGCTCAAAGGAAGTTATCTATGCGACGTGCCACCAATTTTGAAAAAATCTTTCGACATCCCTGGGGCAAAATTTTAGTGGGCTATAGCATTAACTTTTTTTTCATTTTTTCTCGCAAGCCAATCAATGCGTATCCGTTTCTACTTCGCGTCAGTGGGCATGATTACGCTCAAAGGAAGTTATCTATGCGACGTGCCACCGATATTGAAAAAATTTTTTGACATCCCTGGGGCAAAATTTTAGTGGGCTATAGCGTTACTTTTTTTCATTTTTTCACGCAACCCAATCAATGCGTATCCGTTTCAACTTCGCGTCAGTGGGCATGATTACGCTCAAAGGAAGTTATCTATGCGACGTGCCACCGATTTTGAAAAAATCTTTCGACATCCCTGCGGCAAAATTTTAGTGGGCAATAGCCTTACCTTTTTATTTCATTTTTCTCGCAAGCCAATCGATGCGTATCCGTTTCAACTTCGCATCAATGGGCATGAATACGCTCAAAGGAAGTTATCTATGCGACGTGCCACCGATTTTGAAAAAATCTTTCGACATCCCTGGGGCAAAATTTTAGTGGGCTATAGCATTAACTTTTTTTTTTCATTTTTTCTCGCAAGCCAATCAATGCGTATCCGTTTCTACATCGCGTCAGTGGGCATGATTACGCTCAAAGGAAGTTATCTATGCAACGTGCCACCGATATTGAAAAAATTTTTTGACATCCCTGGGGCAAAATTTTAGTGGGCTATAGCGTTACTTTTTTTCATTTTTTCACGCAAGCCAATCAATGCGTATCCGTTTTAACTTCGCGTCAGTGGGCATGATTACGCTCAAAGGAAGTTATCTATGCGACGTGCCACCGATTTTGAAAAAATCTTTCGACATCCCTGCGGCAAAATTTTAGTAGGCTATAGCCTTACCTTCTTTTTATTTTTTCACCGAAGCCAATCAATGCGTATCCGTTTCAACTTCGCGTCAATGGGCATGAGTACGCACAAAGGAAGTTATCTATGCGACGTGCCACCGATTTTGAAAAAATCTTTCGACATCCCCTCGGCAAAATTTCAGTGGGCTATAGCCTTACCTTTTTTTGTATTTTTTCACGCAAGACAATCGATGCGTATCCGTTTCAACTTCGCGTCAATGGGCATGAATACGCTCAAAGGAAGTTATCTATGCGACGAGCCACCGATTTTGAAAAAATCTTTCGACATCCCTGGGGCAAAATTTTAGTGGGCTATAGCCTTACCTTTTTATTTCATTTTTCTCGCAAGCCAATCGATGCCTATCCGTTTCAACTTCGCATCAAAGGGCATGAATACGCTCAAAGGAAGTTATCTATGCGACGTGCCACCGATTTTGAAAAAATCTTTCGACATCCCTGGGGCAAAATTTTAGTGGGCTATAGCCTTACCTTTTTATTTCATTTTTCTCGCAAGCCAATCGATGCGTATCCGTCTCAACTTCGCATCAATGGGCATGAATACGCTCAAAGGAAGTTATCTATGCGACGTGCCACCGATTTTGAAAAAATCTTTCGACATCCCTGGGGCAAAATTTTAATGGGCTATAGCTTTACCTTTTTTTCATTTTTTCTCGGAAGCCAATCAATGCGTATCCGTTTCTACTTCGCGTCAGTGGGCATGAATACGCTCAAAGGAAGTTATCTATGCGACGTGCCACCGATTTTGAAAAAATCTTTCGACATCCCCTCGGCAAAATTTCAGTGGGCTATAGCCTTACCTTTTTTTGTATTTTTTCACGCAAGACAATCGATGCGTATCCGTTTCAACTTCGCGTCAATGGGCATGAATACGCTCAAAGGAAGTTATCTATGCGACGTGCCACCGATTTTGAAAAAATCTTTCGACATCCCTGGGGCAAAATTTTAGTGGGCTATAGCCTTACCTTTTTTTTTTTCATTTTTTCACGCAAGCCAATCGATGCGTATCCGTTTCTATTTCGCGTCAATGGGCATGGATACGCTCAAAGGAAGTTATCTATGCGAATGCCACCTTTTGAAAAAATCTTTCGACATCCCTGGGGCAAAATTTTAGTGGGCTATAGCCTTACCTTTTTAAATTTTTTCACGCAAGCCAATCAATGCGTATCCGTTTCAACTTCACCTCAATGGGCATGAATACGCTCAAAGGAAGTTATCTATGCGACGTGCCACCGATTTTGAAAAAATCTTTCGACATCCCTGGGGCAAAATTTTAGTGGGCTATAGCCTTACCTTTTTTTCATTTTTTCTCGCAAGCCAATCGATGCGTATTCGTTTCTACTTCGCGTCAGTGGGCATGACTACGCTCAAAGGAAGTTTTTTATGCGACGTGCGCCGATTTTGAAAAAATCTTTCGACATCCCTGGGGCAAAATTTTAGTGGGCTATAGCCTTACCTTTTTTTTTCATTTTTTCACGCTAGCCAATCGATGCGTATCCGTTTCTATTTCGCGTCAATGGGCATGGACACGCTCAAAATAAGTTATCTATGCGACGTGCCACCGATTTTGAAAAAATCTTTCGACATCCCTGGGGCAAAATTTTAGTGGGCTATAGCCTTACCTTTTTTAATTTTTTCTCGCAAGCCAATCGATGCGTATCCGTTTCAACTTCGCATCAATGGGCATGAATACGCTCAAAGGAAGTTATCTATGCGACGTGCCACCGATTTTGAAAAAATCTTTCGACATCCCTGGGGCAAAATTTTAGTGGGCTATAGCATTAACTTTTTTTTCATTTTTTCTCGCAAGCCAATCAATGCGTATCCGTTTCTACATCGCGTCAGTGGGCATGATTACGCTCAAAGGAAGTTATCTATGCGACGTGCCACCGATATTGAAAAAATTTTTTGACATCCCTGGGGCAAAATTTTAGTGGGCTATAGCGTTACTTTTTTTCATTTTTTCACGCAAGCCAATCAATGCGTATCCGTTTCAACTTCGCGTCAGTGGGCATGATTACGCCAAAGGAAGTTATCTATGCGACGTGCCACCGATTTTGAAAAAATCTTTCGACATCCCTGCGGCAAAATTTTAGTGGGCTATAGCCTTACCTTTTTTTTATTTTTTCACCGAAGCCAATCAATGCGTATCCGTTTCAACTTCGCGTCAATGGGCATGAGTACGCACAAAGGAAGTTATCTATGCGACGTGCCACCGATTTTGAAAAAATCTTTCGACATCCCCTCGGCAAAATTTCAGTGGGCTATAGCCTTACCTTTTTTTGTATTTTTTCACGCAAGACAATCGATGCGTATCCGTTTCAACTTCGCGTCAATGGGCATGAATACGCTCAAAGGAAGTTATCTATGCGACTAGCCACCGATTTTGAAAAAATCTTTCGACATCCCTGGGGCAAAATTTTAGTGGGCTATAGCCTTACCTTTTTGTTTCATTTCTCTCGCAAGCCAATCGATGCCTATCCGTTTCAACTTCGCATCAATGGGCATGAATACGCTCAAAGGAAGTTATCTATGCGACGTGCCACCGATTTTGAAAAAATCTTTCGACATCCCTGGGGCAAACTTTTAGTGGGCTATAGCCTTACCTTTTTATTTCATTTTTCTCGCAAGCCAATCGATGCGTATCCGTCTCAACTTCGCATCAATGGGCATGAATACGCTCAAAGGAAGTTATCTATGCGACGTGCCACCGATTTTGAAAAAATCTTTCGACATCCCTGGGGCAAAATTTTAATGGGCTATAGCTTTACCTTTTTTACATTTTTTCTCGGAAGCCAATCAATGCGTATCCGTTTCTACTTCGCGTCAGTGGGCATGAATACGCTCAAAGGAAGTTATCTATGCGACGTGCCACCGATTTTGAAAAAATCTTTCGACATCCCCTCGGCAAAATTTCAGTGGGCTATAGCCTTACCTTTTTTTGTATTTTTCCACGCATGACAATCGATGCGTATCCGTTTCAACTTCGCGTCAATGGGCATGAATACGCTCAAAGGAAGTTATCTATGCGACGTGCCACCGATTTTGAAAAAATCTTTCGACATCCCTGGGGCAAAATTTTATTGAGCTATAGCCTTACCTTCTTTTTTCATTTTTTCACGCAAGCCAATCGATGCGTATCCGTTTCTATTTCGCGTCAATGGGCATGGATACGCTCAAAGGAAGTTATCTATGCGAATGCCACCTTTTGAAAAAATCTTTCGACATCCCTGGGGCAAAATTTTAGTGGGCTATAGCCTTACCTTTTTAAATTTTTTCACGCAAGCCAATCAATGCGTATCCGTTTCAACTTCACCTCAATGGGCATGAATACGCTCAAAGGAAGTTATCTATGCGACGTGCCACCGATTTTGAAAAAATCTTTCGACATCCCTGGGGCAAAATTTTAGTGGGCTATAGCCTTACCTTTTTTTCATTTTTTCTCGCAAGCCAATCGATGCGTATTCGTTTCTACTTCGCGTCAGTGGGCATGACTACGCTCAAAGGAAGTTTTTTATGCGACGTGCGCCGATTTTGAAAAAATCTTTCGACATCCCTGGGGCAAAATTTTAGTGGGCTATAGCCTTACCTTTTTTTTTATTTTTTTCTCGCAAGCCAATCAATGCGTATCCGTTTCAACTTCGCGTCAATGGGCATGAATACGCTCAAAGGAAGTTTTTTATGCGACGTGCGCCGATTTTGAAAAAATCTTTCGACATCCCTGGGGCAAAATTTTAGTGGGCTATAGCCCTACCTTCTTTTTTTCATTTTTTCACGCTAGCCAATCGATGCGTATCCGTTTCTATTTCGCGTCAATGGGCATGGATACGCTCAAAATAAGTTATCTATGCGACGTGCCACCGATTTTGAAAAAATCTTTCGACATCCCTGGGGCATAATTTTAGTGGGCTATAGCCTTACCTTTTTTAATTTTTTCTCGCAAGCCAATCGATGCGTATCCGTTTCAACTTCGCATCAATGGGCATGAATACGCTCAAAGGAAGTTATCTATGCGACGTGCCACCGATTTTGAAAAAATCTTTCGACATCCCTGGGGCAAAATTTTAGTGGGCTATAGCATTAACTTTTTTTTCATTTTTTCTCGCAAGCCAATCAATGCGTATCCGTTTCTACATCGCGTCAGTGGGCATGATTACGCTCAAAGGAAGTTATCTATGCGACGTGCCACCGATATTGAAAAAATTTTTTGACATCCCTGGGGCAAAATTTTAGTGGGCTATAGCGTTACTTTTTTTCATTTTTTCACGCAAGCCAATCAATGCGTATCCGTTTCAACTTCGCGTCAGTGGGCATGATTACGCTCAAAGGAAGTTATCTATGCGACGTGCCACCGATTTTGAAAAAATCTTTCGACATCCCTGCGGCAAAATTTTAGTGGGCTATAGCCTCACCTTTTTTTTTATTTTTTCACCGAAGCCAATCAATGCGTATCCGTTTCAACTTTGCGTCAATGGGCATGAGTACGCACAAAGGAAGTTATCTATGCGACGTGCCACCGATTTTGAAAAAATCTTTCGACATCCCCTCGGCAAAATTTCAGTGGGCTATAGCCTTACCTTTTTTTGTATTTTTTCACGCAAGACAATCGATGCGTATCCGTTTCAACTTCGCGTCAATGGGCATGAATACGCTCAAAGGAAGTTATCTATGCGACTAGCCACCGATTTTGAAAAAATCTTTCGACATCCCTGGGGCAAAATTTTAGTGGGCTATAGCCTTACCTTTTTATTTCATTTTTCTCGCAAGCCAATCGATGCCTATCCCTTTCAACTTCGCATCAATGGGCATGAATACGCTCAAAGGATGTTATCTATGCGACGTGCCACCGATTTTGAAAAAATCTTTCGACATCCCTGGGGCAAAATTTTAGTGGGCTATAGCCTTACCTTTTTATTTCATTTTTCTCGCAAGCCAATCGATGCGTATCCGTCTCAACTTCGCATCAATGGGCATGAATACGCTCAAAGGAAGTTATCTATGCGACGTGCCACCGATTTTGAAAAAATCTTTCGACATCCCTGGGGCAAAATTTTAATGGGCTATAGCTTTACCTTTTTTACATTTTTTCTCGGAAGCCAATCAATGCGTATCCGTTTCTACTTCGCGTCAGTGGGCATGAATACGCTCAAAGGAAGTTATCTATGCGACGTGCCACCGATTTTGAAAAAATCTTTCGACATCCCCTCGGCAAAATTTCAGTGGGCTATAGCCTTACCTTTTTTTGTATTTTTTCACGCAAGACAATCGATGCGTATCCGTTTCAACTTCGCGTCAATGGGCATGAATACGCTCAAAGGAAGTTATCTATGCGACGTGCCACCGATTTTGAAAAAATCTTTCGACATCCCTGGGGCAAAATTTTAGTGGGCTATAGCCTTACCTTTTTTTTCATTTTTTCACGCAAGCCAATCGATGCGTATCCGTTTCTATTTCGCGTCAATGGGCATGGATACGCTCAAAGGAAGATATCTATGCGAATGCCACCTTTTGAAAAAATCTTTCGACATCCCTGGGGCAAACTTTTAGTGGGCTATAGCCTTACCTTTTTAAATTTTTTCACGCAAGCCACTCAATGCGTATCCGTTTCAACTTCACCTCAATGGGCATGAATACGCTCAAAGGAAGTTATCTATGCGACGTGCCACCGATTTTGAAAAAATCTTTCGACATCCCTGGGGCAAAATTTTAGTGGGCTATAGCCTTACCTTTTTTTCATTTTTTCTCGCAAGCCAATCGATGCGTATTCGTTTCTACTTCGCGTCAGTGGGCATGATTACGCTCAAAGTAAGTTATCTATGCGACGTGCCACCGATATTGAAAAAATCTTTCGACATCCCTGGGGCAAAATTTTAGTGGGCTATAGCCTTACCTTTTTTAATTTTTTCACTCAAGCCAATCAATGCGTATCCGTTTCAACTTCACGTCAATGGGCATGAATACGCTCAAAGGAAGTTATCTATGCGACGTGCCACCGATTTTGAAAAAATCTTTCGACATCCCTGGGGCAAAATTTTAGTGGGCTATAGCCTTACCTTTTTTTCTTTTTTTCTCGCAAGCCAATCGATGCATATTCGTTTCTACTTCGCGTCAGTGGGCATGACTACGCTCAAAGGAAGTTTTTTATGCGACGTGCGCCGATTTTGAAAAAATCTTTCGACATCCCTGGGGCAAAATTTTAGTGGGCTATAGCCTTACCTTTTTTTTTCATTTTTTTCTCGCAAGCCAATCAATGCGTATCCGTTTCAACTTCGCGTCAATGGGCATGAATACGCTCAAAGGAAGTTTTTTATGCGACGTGCGCCGATTTTGAAAAAATCTTTCGACATCCCTGGGGCAAAATTTTAGTGGGCTATAGCCTTACCTTTTTTTTCATTTTTTCACGCTAGCCAATCGATGCGTATCCGTTTCTATTTCGCGTCAATGGGCATGGATACGCTCAAAATAAGTTATCTATACGACGTGCCACCGATTTTGAAAAAATCTTTCGACATCCCTGGGGCAAAATTTTAGTGGGCTATAGCCTTACCTTTTTTAATTTTTTCACGCAAGCCAATCAATGCGTATCCGTTTCAACTTCACGTCAATGGGCATGAATACGCTCAAAGGAAGTTATCTATGCGACGTGCCACCGATTTTGAAAAAATCTTTCGACATCCCTGGGGCAAAATTTTAGTGGGCTTTAGCCTTACCTTTTTTTCATTTTTTCTCGCAAGCCAATCGATGCATATTCGTTTCTACTTCGCGTCAGTGGGCATGACTACGCTCAAAGGAAGTTTTTTATGCGACGTGCGCCGATCTTGAAAAAATCTTTCGACATCCCTGGGGCAAAATTTTAGTGGGCTATAGCCTTACCTTTTCTTCATTTTTTCTCGCAAGCCAATCGATGCATATTCGTTTCTACTTCGCGTCAGTGGGCATGACTACGCTCAAAGGAAGTTTTTTATGCGACGTGCGCCGATCTTGAAAAAATCTTTCGACATCCCTGGGGCAAAATTTTAGTGGGCTATAGCCTTACCTTTTTTTTCATTTTTTCTCGCAAGCCAATCAATGCGTATCCGTTTCTACTTCGCGTCAATGGGCATGAATACGCTCAAAGGAAGTTTTTTATGCGACGTTCGCCGATTTTGAAAAAATCTTTCGACATCCCTGGGGCAAAATTTTAGTGGGCTATAGCTTTACCTTTTTTTAATTTTTTCTCGCAAGCCAATCAATGCGTATCCGTTTCTACTTCGCGTCAGTGGGCATGATTACGCTCAAATGAAGTTATCTATGCGACGTGCCACCGATTTTGAAAAAATCTTTCGACATCCCTGGGGCAAAAGTTTAGTGGGCTATATAGCCTTACCTTTTTTTCATTTTTTCTCGCAAGCCAATCAATGCGTATCCGTTTCTACTTCGCGTCAATGGGCATGAATACGCTCAAAGGAAGTTATCTATGCGACTTGCCACCGCTTTTGAAAAAATCTTTCGACATCCCTGGGGCAAAATTTTAATGGGCTATAGCATTAACTTCTTTTTCATTTTTTCTCGCAAGCCAATCAATGCGTATCCGTTTCTATATCGCGTCACTGGGCATGATTACGCTCAAAGGAAGTTATCTATGCGACGTGCCACCGATATTGAAAAAATTTTTTGACATCCCTGGGGCAAAATTTTAGTGGGCTATAGCGTTACTTTTTTTCATTTTTTCACGCAAGCCAATCAATGCGTATCCGTTTCAACTTCGCGTCAGTGGGCATGATTACGCTCAAAGGAAGTTATCTATGCGACGTGCCACCGATTTTGAAAAAATCTTTCGACATCCCTGCGGCAAAATTTTAGTGGGCTATAGCCTTACCTTTTCTTTATTTTTTCACCGAAGCCATTCAATGCGTATCCGTTTCAACTTCGCGTCAATGGGCATGAGTACGCACAAAGGAAGTTATCTATGCGACGTGCCACCGATTTTGAAAAAATCTTTCGACATCCTCTCGGCAGAATTTCAGTGGGCTATAGCCTTACCTTTTTTGTATTTTTTCACGCAAGACAATCGATGCGTATCCGTTTCTACTTCGCGTCAATGGGCATGAATACGCTCAAAGGAAGTTATCTATGCGACGTGCCACCGATTTTGAAAAAATCTTTCGACATCCCTGGGGCAAAATTTTAGTGGGCTATAGCATTAACTTTTTTTTCATTTTTTCTCGCAAGCCAATCAATGCGTATCCGTTTCTACTTCGCGTCAGTGGGCATGATTACGCTCAAAGGAAGTTATCTATGCGACGTGCCACCGATATTGAAAAAATTTTTTGACATCCCTGGGGCAAAATTTTAGTGGGCTATAGCGTTACTTTTTTTCATTTTTTCACGCAACCCAATCAATGCGTATCCGTTTCAACTTCGCGTCAGTGGGCATGATTACGCTCAAAGGAAGTTATCTATGCGACGTGCCACCGATTTTGAAAAAATCTTTCGACATCCCTGCGGCAAAATTTTAGTGGGCAATAGCCTTACCTTTTTATTTCATTTTTCTCGCAAGCCAATCGATGCGTATCCGTTTCAACTTCGCATCAATGGGCATGAATACGCTCAAAGGAAGTTATGTATGCGACGTGCCACCGATTTTGAAAAAATCTTTGGACATCCCTGGGGCAAAATTTTAGTGGGCTATAGCATTAACTTTTTTTTCATTTTTTCTCGCAAGCCAATCAATGCGTATCCGTTTCTACATCGCGTCAGTGGGCATGATTACGCTCAAAGGAAGTTATCTATGCAACGTGCCACCGATATTGAAAAAATTTTTTGACATCCCTGGGGCAAAATTTTAGTGGGCTATAGCGTTACTTTTTTTCATTTTTTCACGCAAGCCAATCAATGCGTATCCGTTTCAACTTCGCGTCAGTGGGCATGATTACGCTCAAAGGAAGTTATCTATGCGACGTGCCACCGATTTTGAAAAAATCTTTCGACATCCCTGCGGCAAAATTTTAGTGGGCTATAGCCTTACCTTTTTTTTTATTTTTTCACCGAAGCCAATCAATGCGTATCCGTTTCAACTTCGCGTCAATGGGCATGAGTACGCACAAAGGAAGTTATCTATGCGACGTGCCACCGATATTGAAAAAATCTTTCGACATCCCCTCGGCAAAATTTCAGTGGGCTATAGCCTTACCTTTTTTGTATTTTTTCACGCAAGACAATCGATGCGTATCCGTTTCTACTTCGCGTCAATGGGCATGAATGCGCTCAAAGGAAGTTATCTATGTGACGTGCCACCGATTTTGAAAAAATCTTTCGACATCCCTGGGGCAAAATTTTAGTGGGCTATAGCATTAACTTTTTTTTCATTTTTTCTCGCAAGCCAATCAATGCGTATCCGTTTCTACTTCGCGTCAGTGGGCATGATTACGCTCAAAGGAAGTTATCTATGCGACGTGCCACCGATATTGAAAAAATTTTTTGACATCCCTGGGGCAAAATTTTAGTGGGCTATAGCGTTACTTTTTTTCATTTTTTGACGCAACCCAATCAATGCGTATCCGTTTCAACTTCGCGTCAGTGGGCATGATTACGCTCAAAGGAAGTTATCTATGCGACGTGCCACCGATTTTGAAAAAATCTTTCGACATCCCTGCGGCAAAATTTTAGTGGGCAATAGCCTTACCTTTTTATTTCATTTTTCTCGCAAGCGAATCGATGCGTATCCGTTTCAACTTCGCATCAATGGGCATGAATACGCTCAAAGGAAGTTATCTATGCAACGTGCCACCGATGTTGAAAAAATCTTTCGACATCCCTGGGGCAAAATTTTAGTGGGCTATAGCCTTACGTTTTTATTTCATTTTTCTCGCAAGCCAATCGATGCGTATCCATCTCAACTTCGCATCAATGGGCATGAATACGCTCAAAGGAAGTTATCTATGCGACGTGCCACCGATTTTGAAAAAATCTTTCGACATCCCTGGGGCAAAATTTTAATGGGCTATAGCTTTACCTTTTTTTCATTTTTTCTCGGAAGCCAATCAATGCGTATCCGTTTCTACTTCGCGTCAGTGGGCATGAATACGCTCAAAGGAAGTTATCTATGCGACGTGCCACCGATTTTGAAAAAATCTTTCGACATCCCCTCGGCAAAATTTCAGTGGGCTATAGCCTTACCTTTTTTTGTATTTTTTCACGCAAGACAATCGATGCGTATCCGTTTCAACTTCGCGTCAATGGGCATGAATACGCTCAAAGGAAGTTATCTATGCGACGTGCCACCGATTTTGAAAAAATCTTTCGACATCCCTGGGGCAAAATTTCAGTGGGCTATAGCCTTACCTTTTTTTTTCATTTTTTCACGCAAGCCAATCGATGCGTATCCGTTTCTATTTCGCGTCAATGGGCATGGATACGCTCAAAGGAAGTTATCTATGCGAATGCCACCTTTTGAAAAAATCTTTCGACATCCCTGGGGCAAAATTTTAGTGGGCTATAGCCTTACCTTTTTAAATGTTTTCACGCAAGCCAATCAATGCGTATCCGTTTCAACTTCACCTCAATGGGCATGAATACGCTCAAAGGAAGTTATCTATGTGACGTGCCACCGATTTTGAAAAAATCTTTCGACATCCCTGGGGCAAAATTTTAGTGGGCTATAGCCTTACCTTTTTTTCATTTTTTCTCGCAAGCCAATCGATGCGTATTCGTTTCTACTTCGCGTCAGTGGGCATGACTACGCTCAAAGGAAGTTTTTTATGCGACGTGCGCCGATTTTGAAAAAATCTTTCGACATCCCTGGGGCAAAATTTTAGTGGGCTATAGCCTTACCTTTTTTTTTCATTTTTTTCTCGCAAGCCAATCAATGCGTATCCGTTTCAACTTCGCGTCAATGGGCATGAATACGCTCAAAGGAAGTTTTTTATGCGACGTGCGCCGATTTTGAAAAAATCTTTCGACATCCCTGGGGCAAAATTTTAGTGGGCTATAGCCTTACCTTTTTTTTTTCATTTTTTCACGCTAGCCAATCGATGCGTATCCGTTTCTATTTCGCGTCAATGGGCATGGATACGCTCAAAATAAGTTATCTATGCGACGTGCCACCGATTTTGAAAAAATCTTTCGACATCCCTGGGGCAAAATTTTAGTGGGCTATAGCGTTACTTTTTTTCATTTTTTCACGCAAGCCAATCAATGCGTATCCGTTTCAACTTCGCGTCAGTGGGCATGATTACGCTCAAAGGAAGTTATCTATGCGACGCGCCACCGATTTTGAAAAAATCTTTCGACATCCCTGCGGCAAAATTTTAGTGGGCTATAGCCTTACCTTTTTTTTTATTTTTTCACCGAAGCCAATCAATGCGTATCCGTTTCAACTTCGCGTCAATGGGCATGAGTACGCACAAAGGAAGTTATCTATGCGACGTGCCACCGATTTTCAAAAAATCTTTCGACATCACCTCGGCAAAATTTCAGTGGGCTATAGCCTTACCTTCTTTTGTATTTTTTCACGCAAGACAATCGATGCGTATCCGTTTCAACTTCGCGTCAATGGGCATGAATACGCTCAAAGGAAGTTATCTATGCGACTAGCCACCGATTTTGAAAAAATCTTTCGACATCCCTGGGGCAAAATTTTAGTGGGCTATAGCCTTACCTTTTTGTTTCATTTTTCTCGCAAGCCAATCGATGCCTATCCGTTTCAACTTCGCATCAATGGGCATGAATACGCTCAAAGGAAGTTATCTATGCGACGTGCCACCGATTTTGAAAAAATCTTTCGACATCCCTGGGGCAAAATTTTAGTGGGCTATAGCCTTACCTTTTTATTTCATTTTTCTCGCAAGCCAATCGATGCGTATCCGTCTCAACTTCGCATCAATGGGCATGAATACGCTCAAAGGAAGTTATCTATGCGACGTGCCACCGATTTTGAAAAAATCTTTCGACATCCCTGGGGCAAAATTTTAATGGGCTATAGCTTTACCTTTTTTTGTATTTTTTCACGCAAGCCAATCGATGCGTATCCGTTTCTATTTCGCGTCAATGGGCATGGATACGCTCAAAGGAAGTTATCTATGCGAATGCCACCTTTTGAAAAAATCTTTCGACATCCCTGGGGCAAAATTTTAGTGGGCTATAGCCTTACCTTTTTAAATTTTTTCACGCAAGCCAATCAATGCGTATCCGTTTCAACTTCACCTCAATGGGCATGAATACGCTCAAAGGAAGTTATCTATGCGACGTGCCACCGATTTTGAAAAAATCTTTCGACATCCCTGGGGCAAAATTTTAGTGGGCTATAGCCTTACCTTTTTTTCATTTTTTCTCGCAAGCCAATCGATGCGTATTCGTTTCTACTTCGCGTCAGTGGGCATGATTACGCTCAAAGTAAGTTATCTATGCGACGTGCCACCGATTTTGAAAAAATCTTTCGACATCCCTGGGGCAAAATTTTAGTGCGCTATAGCCTTACCTTTTTTAATTTTTTCACTCAAGCCAATCAATGCGTATCCGTTTCAACTTCACGTCAATGGGCATGAATACGCTCAAAGGAAGTTATCTATGCGACGTACCACCGATTTTGAAAAAATCTTTCGACATCCCTGGGGCAAAATTTTAGTGGGCTTATAGCCTTACCTTTTTTTCATTTTTTCTCGCAAGCCAATCGATGCATATTCGTTTCTACTTCGCGTCAGTGGGCATGACTACGCTCAAAGGAAGTTTTTTATGCGACGTGCGCCGATTTTGAAAAAATCTTTCGACATCCCTGGGGCAAAATTTTAGTGGGCTATAGCCTTACCTTTTTTTTTATTTTTTTCTCGCAAGCCAATCAATGCGTATCCGTTTCAACTTCGCGTCAATGGGCATGGATACGCTCAAAATAAGTTATCTATACGACGTGCCACCGATTTTGAAAAAATCTTTCGACATCCCTGGGGCAAAATTTTAGTGGGCTATAGCCTTACCTTTTTTAATTTTTTCACGCAAGCCAATCAATGCGTATCCGTTTCAACTTCACGT
The DNA here is from genome assembly GCF_050947875.1 of Dermacentor variabilis. Lineage (NCBI taxonomy): Eukaryota > Metazoa > Arthropoda > Arachnida > Ixodida > Ixodidae > Dermacentor > Dermacentor variabilis. Next base: position 76,887,739 of record NC_134576.1, on the reverse strand, counting down.
CAATGGGCATGAATACGCTCAAAGGAAGTTATCTATGCGACGAGCCACCGATTTTGAAAAAATCTTTCGACATCCCTGGGGCAAAATTTTAGTGGGCTTTAGCCTTACCTTTTTTTCATTTTTTCTCGCAAGCCAATCGATGCATATTCGTTTCTACTTCGCGTCAGTGGGCATGACTACGCTCAAAGGAAGTTTTTTATGCGACGTGCGCCGATTTTGAAAAAATCTTTCGACATCCCTGGGGCAAAATTTTAGTGGGCTTTAGCCTTACCTTTTCTTCATTTTTTCTCGCAAGCCAATCGATGCATATTCGTTTCTACTTCGCGTCAGTGGGCATGACTACGCTCAAAGGAAGTTTTTTATGCGACGTGCGCCGATCTTGAAAAAATCTTTCGACATCCCTGGGGCAAAATTTTAGTGGGCTATAGCCTTACCTTTTTTTTCATTTTTTCTCGCAAGCCAATCAATGCGTATCCGTTTCTACTTCGCGTCAATGGGCATGAATACGCTCAAAGGAAGTTTTTTATGCGACGTTCGCCGATTTTGAAAAAATCTTTCGACATCCCTGGGGCAAAATTTTAGTGGGCTATAGCTTTACCTTTTTTTAATTTTTTCTCGCAAGCCAATCAATGCGTATCCGTTTCTACTTCGCGTCAGTGGGCATGATTACGCTCAAATGAAGTTATCTATGCGACGTGCCACCGATTTTGAAAAAATCTTTCGACATCCCTGGGGCAAAAGTTTAGTGGGCTATATAGCCTTACCTTTTTTTCATTTTTTCTCGCAAGCCAATCAATGCGTATCCGTTTCTACTTCGCGTCAATGGGCATGAATACGCTCAAAGGAAGTTATCTATGCGACTTGCCACCGCTTTTGAAAAAATCTTTCGACATCCCTGGGGCAAAATTTTAATGGGCTATAGCATTACCTTTTTCATTTTTTCTCGCAAGCCAATCAATGCGTATCCGTTTCTACATCGCGTCACTGGGCATGATTACGCTCAAAGGAAGTTATCTATGCGACGTGCCACCGATATTGAAAAAATTTTTTGACATCCCTGGGGCAAAATTTTAGTGGGCTATAGCGTTACTTTTTCATTTTTTCACGCAAGCCAATCAATGCGTATCCGTTTCAACTTCGCGTCAGTGGGCATGATTACGCTCAAAGGAAGTTATCTATGCGACGTGCCACCGATTTTGAAAAAATCTTTCGACATCCCTGCGGCAAAATTTTAGTGGGCTATAGCCTTACCTTTTCTTTATTTTTTCACCGAAGCCAATCAATGCGTACCCGTTTCAACTTCGCGTCAATGGGCATGAATACGCTCAAAGGAAGTTATCTATGCGACGTGCCACCGATTTTGAAAAAATCTTTCGACATCCCTGGGGCAAAATTTTAGTGGGCTATAGCATTAACTTTTTTTTCATTTTTTCTCGCAAGCCAATCAATGCGTATCCGTTTCTACTTCGCGTCAGTGGGCATGATTACGCTCAAAGGAAGTTATCTATGCGACGTGCCACCGATATTGAAAAAATTTTTTGACATCCCTGGGGCAAAATTTTAGTGGGCTATAGCGTTACTTTTTTTCATTTTTTCACGCAACCCAATCAATGCGTATCCGTTTCAACCTCGCGTCAGTGGGCATGATTACGCTCAAAGGAAGTTATCTATGCGACGTGCCACCGATTTTGAAAAAATCTTTCGACATCCCTGCGGCAAAATTTTAGTGGGCAATAGCCTTACCTTTTTATTTCATTTTTCTCGCAAGCCAATCGATGCGTATCCGTTTCAACTTCGCATCAATGGGCATGAATACGCTCAAAGGAAGTTATCTATGCGACGTGCCACCGATTTTGAAAAAATCTTTGGACATCCCTGGGGCAAAATTTTAGTGGGCTATAGCATTAACTTTTTTTTCATTTTTTCTCGCAAGCCAATCAATGCGTATCCGTTTCTACATCGCGTCAGTGGGCATGATTACGCTCAAAGGAAGTTATCTATGCAACGTGCCACCGATATTGAAAAAATTTTTTGACATCCCTGGGGCAAAATTTTAGTGGGCTATAGCGTTACTTTTTTTCATTTTTTCACGCAAGCCAATCAATGCGTATCCGTTTCAACTTCGCGTCAGTGGGCATGATTACGCTCAAAGGAAGTTATCTATGCGACGTGCCACCGATTTTGAAAAAATCTTTCGACATCCCTGCGGCAAAATTTTAGTGGGCTATAGCCTTACCTTTTTTTTTATTTTTTCACCGAAGCCAATCAATGCGTATCCGTTTCAACTTCGCGTCAATGGGCATGAGTACGCACAAAGGAAGTTATCTATGCGACGTGCCACCGATTTTGAAAAAATCTTTCGACATCCCCTCGGCAAAATTTCAGTGGGCTATAGCCTTACCTTTTTTTGTATTTTTTCACGCAAGACAATCGATGCGTATCCGTTTCTACTTCGCGTCAATGGGCATGATTACGCTCAAAAGGAAGTTATCTATGCGACGTGCCACCGATTTTGAAAAAATCTTTCGACATCCCTGCGGCAAAATTTTAGTGGGCTATAGCCTTACCTTTTCTTTATTTTTTCACCGAAGCCAATCAATGCGTACCCGTTTCAACTTCGCGTCAATGGGCATGAATACGCTCAAAGGAAGTTATCTATGCGACGTGCCACCGATTTTGAAAAAATCTTACGACATCCCTGGGGCAAAATTTTAGTGGGCTATAGCATTAACTTTTTTTTCATTTTTTCTCGCAAGCCAATCAATGCGTATCCGTTTCTACTTCGCGTCAGTGGGCATGATTACGCTCAAAGGAAGTTATCTATGCGACGTGCCACCGATATTGAAAAAATTTTTTGACATCCCTGGGGCAAAATTTTAGTGGGCTATAGCGTTACTTTTTTTCATTTTTTCACGCAACCCAATCGATGCGTATCCGTTTCAACCTCGCGTCAGTGGGCATGATTACGCTCAAAGGAAGTTATCTATGCGACGTGCCACCGATTTTGAAAAAATCTTTCGACATCCCTGCGGCAAAATTTTAGTGGGCAATAGCCTTACCTTTTTATTTCATTTTTCTCGCAAGCCAATCGATGCGTATCCGTTTCAACTTCGCATCAATGGGCATGAATACGCTCAAAGGAAGTTATCTATGCGACGTGCCACCGATTTTGAAAAAATCTTTGGACATCCCTGGGGCAAAATTTTAGTGGGCTATAGCATTAACTTTTTTTTCATTTTTTCTCGCAAGCCAATCAATGCGTATCCGTTTCTACATCGCGTCAGTGGGCATGATTACGCTCAAAGGAAGTTATCTATGCAACGTGCCACCGATATTGAAAAAATTTTTTGACATCCCTGGGGCAAAATTTTAGTGGGCTATAGCGTTACTTTTTTTCATTTTTTCACGCAAGCCAATCAATGCGTATCCGTTTCAACTTCGCGTCAGTGGGCATGATTACGCTCAAAGGAAGTTATCTATGCGACGTGCCACCGATTTTGAAAAAATCTTTCGACATCCCTGCGGCAAAATTTTAGTGGGCTATAGCCTTACCTTTTTTTTTATTTTTTCACCGAAGCCAATCAATGCGTATCCGTTTCAACTTCGCGTCAATGGGCATGAGTACGCACAAAGGAAGTTATCTATGCGACGTGCCACCGATTTTGAAAAAATCTTTCGACATCCCCTCGGCAAAATTTCAGTGGGCTATAGCCTTACCTTTTTTTGTATTTTTTCACGCAAGACAATCGATGCGTATCCGTTTCTACTTCGCGTCAATGGGCATGAATACGCTCAAAGGAAGTTATCTATGCGACGTGCCACCGATTTTGAAAAAATCTTTCGACATCCCTGGGGCAAAATTTTAGTGGGCTATAGCATTAACTTTTTTTTTCATTTTTTCTCGCAAGCCAATCAATGCGTATTCGTTTCTACTTCGCGTCAGTGGGCATGATTACGCTCAAAGGAAGTTATCTATGCGACGTGCCACCGATATTGAAAAAATTTTTTGACATCCCTGGGGCAAAATTTTAGTGGGCTATAGCGTTACTTTTTTTCATTTTTTCACGCAACCCAATCAATGCGTATCCGTTTCAACTTCGCGTCAGTGGGCATGATTACGCTCAAAGGAAGTTATCTATGCGACGTGCCACCGATTTTGAAAAAATCTTTCGACATACCTGCGGCAAAATTTTAGTGGGCAATAGCCTTACCTTTTTATTTCATTTTTCTCGCAAGCCAATCGATGCGTATCCGTTTCAACTTCGCATCAATGGGCATGAATACGCTCAAAGGAAGTTATCTATGCGACGTGCCACCGATTTTGAAAAAATCTTTCGACATCCCTGGGGCAAAATTTTAGTGGGCTATAGCATTAACTTTTTTTTCATTTTTTCTCGCAAGCCAATCAATGCGTATCCGTTTCTACATCGCGTCAGTGGGCATGATTACGCTCAAAGGAAGTTATCTATGCGACGTGCCACCGATATTGAAAAAATTTTTTGACATCCCTGGGGCAAAATTTTAGTGGGCTATAGCGTTACTTTTTTTCATTTTTTCACGCAAGCCAATCAATGCGTATCCGTTTCAACTTCGCGTCAGTGGGCATGATTACGCTCAAAGGAAGTTATCTATGCGACGTGCCACCGATTTTGAAAAAATCTTTCGACATCCCTGCGGCAAAATTTTAGTGGGCAATAGCCTTACCTTTTTATTTCATTTTTCTCGCAAGCCAATCGATGCATATCCGTTTCAACTTCGCATCAATGGGCATGAATACGCTCAAAGGAAGTTATCTATGCGACGAGCCACCGATTTTGATAAAATCTTTCGACATCCCTGGGGCAAAATTTTAGTGGGCTATAGCCTTACCTTTTTATTTCATTTTTCTCGCAAGCCAATCGATGCCTATCCGTTTCAACTTCGCATCAATGGGCATGAATACGCTCAAAGGAAGTTATCTATGCGACGTGCCACCGATTTTGAAAAAATCTTTCGACATCCCTGGGGCAAAATTTTAGTGGGCTATAGCCTTACCTTTTTATTTCATTTTTCTCGCTAGCCAATCGATGCGTATCCGTCTCAACTTCGCATCAATGGGCATGAATACGCTCAAAGGAAGTTATCTATGCGACGTGCCACCGATTTTGAAAAAATCTTTCGACATCCCTGGGGCAAAATTTTAATGGGCTATAGCTTTACCTTTTTTTCATTTTTTCTCGGAAGCCAATCAATGCGTATCCGTTTCTACTTCGCGTCAGTGGGCATGAATACGCTCAAAGGAAGTTATCTATGCGACGTGCCACCGATTTTGAAAAAATCTTTCGACATCCCCTCGGCAAAATTTCAGTGGGCTATAGCCTTACCTTTTTTTGTATTTTTTCACGCAAGACAATCGATGCGTATCCGTTTCAACTTCGCGTCAATGGGCATGAATACGCTCAAAGTCAGTTATCTATGCGACGTGCCACCGATTTTGAAAAAATCTTTCGACATCCCTGGGGCAAAATTTTAGTGGGCTATAGCCTTACCTTTTTTTTTTCATTTTTTCACGCAAGCCAATCGATGCGTATCCGTTTCTATTTCGCGTCAATGGGCATGGATACGCTCAAAGGAAGTTATCTATGCGAATGCCACCTTTTGAAAAAATCTTTCGACATCCCTGGGGCAAAATTTTAGTGGGCTATAGCCTTACCTTTTTAAATTTTTTCACGCAAGCCAATCAATGCGTATCCGTTTCAACTTCACCTCAATGGGCATGAATACGCTCAAAGGAAGTTATCTATGCGACGTGCCACCGATTTTGAAAAAATCTTTCGACATCCCTGGGGCAAAATTTTAGTGGGCTATAGCCTTACCTTTTTTTCATTTTTTCTCGCAAGCCAATCGATGCGTATTCGTTTCTACTTCGCGTCAGTGGGCATGACTACGCTCAAAGGAAGTTTTTTATGCGACGAGCGCCGATTTTGAAAAAATCTTTCGACATCCCTGGGGCAAAATTTTAGTGGGCTATAGCCTTACCTTTTTTTTCATTTTTTTCTCGCAAGCCAATCAATGCGTATCCGTTTCAACTTCGCGTCAATGGGCATGAATACGCTCAAAGGAAGTTTTTTATGCGACGTGCCACCGATTTTGAAAAAATCTTTCGACATCCCTGGGGCAAAATTTTAGTGGGCTATAGCCTTACCTTTTTTAATTTTTTCTCGCAAGCCAATCGATGCGTATCCGTTTCAACTTCGCATCAATGGGCATGAATACGCTCAAAGGAAGTTATCTATGCGACGTGCCACCGATTTTGAAAAAATCTTTCGACATCCCTGGGGCAAAATTGTAGTGGGCTATAGCATTAACTTTTTTTTCATTTTTTCTCGCAAGCCAATCAATGCGTATCCGTTTCTACATCGCGTCAGTGGGCATGATTACGCTCAAAGGAAGTTATCTATGCGACGTGCCACCGATCTTGAAAAAATTTTTTGACATCCCTGGGGCAAAATTTTAGTGGGCTATAGCGTTACTTTTTTTCATTTTTTCACGCAAGCCAATCAATGAGTATCCGTTTCAACTTCGCGTCAGTGGGCATGATTACGCTCAAAGGAAGTTATCTATGCGACGTGCCACCGATTTTGAAAAAATCTTTCGACATCCCTGCGGCAAAATTTTAGTGGGCTATAGCCTTACCTTTTTTTTATTTTTTCACCGAAGCCAATCAATGCGTATCCGTTTCAACTTCGCGTCAATGGGCATGAGTACGCACAAAGGAAGTTATCTATGCGACGTGCCACCAATTTTGAAAAAATCTTTCGACATCCCCTCGGCAAAATTTCAGTGGGCTATAGCCTTACATTTTTTTGTATTTTTTCACGCAAGACAATCGATGCATATCCGTTTCAACTTCGCGTCAATGGGCATCAATACGCTCAAAGGAAGTTATCTATGCGACTAGCCACCGATTTTGAAAAAATATTTCGACATCCCTGGGGCAAAATTTTAGTGGGCTATAGCCTTACCTTTTTGTTTCATTTTTCTCGCAAGCCAATCGATGCCTATCCGTTTCAACTTCGCATCAATGGGCATGAATACGCTCAAAGGAAGTTATCTATGCGACGTGCCACCGATTTTGAAAAAATCTTTCGACATCCCTGGGGCAAAATTTTAGTGGGCTATAGCCTTACCTTTTTATTTCATTTTTCTCGCAAGCCAATCGATGCGTATCCGTCTCAACTTCGCATCAATGGGCATGAATAAGCTCAAAGGAAGTTATCTATGCGACGTGCCACCGATTTTGAAAAAATCTTTCGACATCCCTGGGGCAAAATTTTAATGGGCTATAGCTTTACCTTTTTTACATTTTTTCTCGGAAGCCAATCAATGCGTATCCGTTTCTACTTCGCGTCAGTGGGCATGAATACGCTCAAAGGAAGTTATCTATGCGACGTGCCACCGATTTTGAAAAAATCTTTCGACATCCCCTCGGCAAAATTTCAATGGGCTATAGCCTTACCTTTTTTTGTATTTTTTCACGCAAGACAATCGATGCGTATCCGTTTCAACTTCGCGTCAATGGGCATGAATACGCTCAAAGGAAGTTATCTATGCGACGTGCCACCGATTTTGAAAAAATCTTTCGACATCCCTGGGGCAAAATTTTAGTGGGCTATAGCCTTACCTTTTTTTCATTTTTTCTCGCAAGCCAATCGATGCGTATTCGTTTCTACTTCGCGTCAGTGGGCATGATTACGCTCAAAGTAAGTTATCTATGCGACGTGCCACCGATTTTGAAAAAATCTTTCGACATCCCTGGGGCAAAATTTTAGTGCGCTATAGCCTTACCATTTTTAATTTTTTCACTCAAGCCAATCAATGCGTATCCGTTTCAACTTCACGTCAATGGGCATGAATACGCTCAAAGGAAGTTATCTATGCGACGTGCCACCGATTTTGAAAAAATCTTTCGACATCCCTGGGGCAAAATTTTAGTGGGCTTATAGCCTTACCTTTTTTTCATTTTTTCTCGCAAGCCAATCGATGCATATTCGTTTCTACTTCGCGTCAGTGGGCATGACTACGCTCAAAGGAAGTTTTTTATGCGACGTGCGCCGATTTTGGAAAAATCTTTCGACATCCCTGGGGCAAAATTTTAGTGGGCTATAGCCTTACCTTTTTTTTATTTTTTTCTCGCAAGCCAATCAATGCGTATCCGTTTCAACTTCGCGTCAATGGGCATGAATACGCTCAAAGGAAGTTTTTTATGCGACGTGCGCCGATTTTGAAAAAATCTTTCGACATCCCTGGGGCAAAATTTTAGTGGGCTATATAGCATTAACTTTTTTTTCATTTTTTCTCGCAAGCCAATCAATGCGTATCCGTTTCTACTTCGCGTCAGTGGGCATGATTACGCTCAAAGGAAGTTATCTATGCGACGTGCCACCGATATTGAAAAAATTTTTTGACATCCCTGGGGCAAAATTTTAGTGGGCTATAGCGTTACTTTTTTTCATTTTTTCACGCAACCCAATCAATGCGTATCCGTTTCAACTTCGCGTCAGTGGGCATGATTACGCTCAAAGGAAGTTATCTATGCGACGTGCCACCGATTTTGAAAAAATCTTTCGACATCCCTGCGGCAAAATTTTAGTGGGCAATAGCCTTACCTTTTTATTTCATTTTTCTCGCAAGCCAATCGATGCGTATCCGTTTCAACTTCGCATCAATGGGCATGAATACGCTCAAAGGAAGTTATCTATGCGACGTGCCACCGATTTTGAAAAAATCTTTGGACATCCCTGGGGCAAAATTTTAGTGGGCTATAGCATTAACTTTTTTTTCATTTTTTCTCGCAAGCCAATCAATGCGTATCCGTTTCTACATCGCGTCAGTGGGCATGATTACGCTCAAAGGAAGTTATCTATGCAACGTGCCACCGATATTGAAAAAATTTTTTGACATCCCTGGGGCAAAATTTTAGTGGGCTATAGCGTTACTTTTTTTCATTTTTTCACGCAAGCCAATCAATGCGTATCCGTTTCAACTTCGCGTCAGTGGGCATGATTACGCTCAAAGGAAGTTATCTATGCGACGTGCCACCGATTTTGAAAAAATCTTTCGACATCCCTGCGGCAAAATTTTAGTGGGCTATAGCCTTACCTTTTTTTTTATTTTTTCACCGAAGCCAATCAATGCGTATCCGTTTCAACTTCGCGTCAATGGGCATGAGTACGCACAAAGGAAGTTATCTATGCGACGTGCCACCGATTTTGAAAAAATCTTTCGACATCCCCTCGGCAAAATTTCAGTGGGCTATAGCCTTACCTTTTTTTGTATTTTTTCACGCAAGACAATCGATGCGTATCCGTTTCTACTTCGCGTCAATGGGCATGAATACGCTCAAAGGAATTTATCTATGCGACGTGCCACCGATTTTGAAAAAATCTTTCGACATCCCTGGGGCAAAATTTTAGTGGGCTATAGCATTAACTTTTTTTTCATTTTTTCTCGCAAGCCAATCAATGCGTATCCGTTTCAACTTCGCGTCAGTGGGCATGATTACGCTCAAAGGAAGTTATCTATGCGACGTGCCACCGATTTTGAAAAAATCTTTCGACATCCCTGCGGCAAAATTTTAGTGGGCAATAGCCTTACCTTTTTATTTCATTTTTCTCGCAAGCCAATCGATGCGTATCCGTTTCAACTTCGCATCAATGGGCATGAATACGCTCAAAGGAAGTTATCTATGCGACGTGCCACCGATTTTGAAAAAATCTTTCGACATCCCTGGGGCAAAATTTTAGTGGGCTATAGCATTAACTTTTTTTTCATTTTTTCTCGCAAGCCAATCAATGCGTATCCGTTTCTACATCGCGTCAGTGGGCATGATTACGCTCAAAGGAAGTTATCTATGCGACGTGCCACCGATATTGAAAAAATTTTTTGACATCCCTGGGGCAAAATTTTAGTGGGCTATAGCGTTACTTCTTTTCATTTTTTCACGCAAGCCAATCAATGCGTATCCGTTTCAACTTCGCGTCAGTGGGCATGATTACGCTCAAAGGAAGTTATCTATGCGACGTGCCACCGATTTTGAAAAAATCTTTCGACATCCCTGCGGCAAAATTTTAGTGGGCAATAGCCTTACCTTTTTATTTCATTTTTCTCGCAAGCCAATCGATGCGTATCCGTTTCAACTTCGCATCAATGGGCATGAATACGCTCAAAGGAAGTTATCTATGCGACGTGCCACCGATTTTGAAAAAATCTTTCGACATCCCTGGGGCAAAATTTTAGTGGGCTATAGCATTAAGTTTTTTTTTCATTTTTTCTCGCAAGCCAATCAATGCGTATCCGTTTCTACATCGCGTCAGTGGGCATGATTACGCTCAAAGGAAGTTATCTATGCAACGTGCCACCGATATTGAAAAAATTTTTTGACATCCCTGGGGCAAAATTTTAGTGGGCTATAGCGTTACTTTTTTTCATTTTTTCACGCAAGCCAATCAATGCGTATCCGTTTCAACTTCGCGTCAGTGGGCATGATTACGCTCAAAGGAAGTTATCTATGCGACGTGCCACCGATTTTGAAAAAATCTTTCGACATCCCTGCGGCAAAATTTTAGTAGGCTATAGCCTTACCTTTTTTTTATTTTTTCACCGAAGCCAATCAATGCGTATCCGTTTCAACTTCGCGTCAATGGGCATGAGTACGCACAAAGGAAGTTATCTATGCGACGTGCCACCGATTTTGAAAAAATCTTTCGACATCCCCTCGGCAAAATTTCAGTGGGCTATAGCCTTACCTTTTTTTGTATTTTTTCACGCAAGACAATCGATGCGTATCCGTTTCAACTTCGCGTCAATGGGCATGAATACGCTCAAAGGAAGTTATCTATGCGACGAGCCACCGATTTTGAAAAAATCTTTCGACATCCCTGGGGCAAAATTTTAGTGGGCTATAGCCTTACCTTTTTATTTCATTTTTCTCGCAAGCCAATCGATGCCTATCCGTTTCAACTTCGCATCAATGGGCATGAATACGCTCAAAGGAAGTTATCTATGCGACGTGCCACCGATTTTGAAAAAATCTCTCGACATCCCTGGGGCAAAATTTTAGTGGGCTATAGCCTTACCTTTTTATTTCATTTTTCTCGCAAGCCAATCGATGCGTATCCGTCTCAACTTCGCATCAATGGGCATGAATACGCTCAAAGGAAGTTATCTATGCGACGTGCCACCGATTTTGAAAAAATCTTTCGACATCCCTGGGGCAAAATTTTAATGGGCTATAGCTTTACCTTTTTTTCATTTTTTCTCGGAAGCCAATCAATGCGTATCCGTTTCTACTTCGCGTCAGTGGGCATGAATACGCTCAAAGGAAGTTATCTATGCGACGTGCCACCGATTTTGAAAAAATCTTTCGACATCCCCTCGGCAAAATTTCAGTGGGCTATAGCCTTACCTTTTTTTGTATTTTTTCACGCAAGACAATCGATGCGTATCCGTTTCAACTTCGCGTCAATGGGCATGAATACGCTCAAAGGAAGTTATCTATGCGACGTGCCACCGATTTTGAAAAAATCTTTCGACATCCCTGGGGCAAAATTTTAGTGGGCTATAGCCTTACCTTTTTTTTTTCATTTTTTCACGCAAGCCAATCGATGCGTATCCGTTTCTATTTCGCGTCAATGGGCATGGATACGCTCAAAGGAAGTTATCTATGCGAATGCCACCTTTTGAAAAAATCTTTCGACATCCCTGGGGCAAAATTTTAGTGCGCTATAGCCTTACCTTTTTAAATTTTTTCACGCAAGCCAATCAATGCGTATCCGTTTCCACTTCACCTCAATGGGCATGAATACGCTCAAAGGAAGTTATCTATGCGACGTGCCACCGATTTTGAAAAAATCTTTCGACATCCCTGGGGCAAAATTTTAGTGGGCTATAGCCTTACCTTTTTTTCATTTTTTCTCGCAAGCCAATCGATGCGTATTCGTTTCTACTTCGCGTCAGTGGGCATGACTACGCTCAAAGGAAGTTTTTTATGCGACGTGCGCCGATTTTGAAAAAATCTTTCGACATCCCTGGGGCAAAATTTTTGTGGGCTATAGCCTTACCTTTTTTTTCATTTTTTTTCTCGCAAGCCAATCAATGCGTATCCGTTTCAACTTCGCGTCAATGGGCATGAATACGCTCAAAGGAAGTTTTTTATGCGACGTGCGCCGATTTTGAAAAAATCTTTCGACATCCCTGGGGCAAAATTTTAGTGGGCTATAGCCTTACCTTTTTTTTTTCATTTTTTCACGCTAGCCAATCGATGCGTATCCGTTTCTATTTCGCGTCAATGGGCATGGATACGCTCAAAATAAGTTATCTATGCGACGTGCCACCGATTTTGAAAAAATCTTTCGACATCCCTGGGGCAAAATTTTAGTGGGCTATAGCCTTACCTTTTTTAATTTTTTCTCGCAAGCCAATCGATGCGTATCCGTTTCAACTTCGCATCAATGGGCATGAATACGCTCAAAGGAAGTTATCTATGCGACGTGCCACCGATTTTGAAAAAATCTTTCGACATCCCTGGGGCAAAATTTTAGTGGGCTATAGCATTAACTTTTTTTTCATTTTTTCTCGCAAGCCAATCAATGAGTATCCGTTTCTACATCGCGTCAGTGGGCATGATTACGCTCAAAGGAAGTTATCTATGCGACGTGCCACCGATATTGAAAAAATTTTTTGACATCCCTGGGGCAAAATTTTAGTGGGCTATAGCGTTACTTTTTTTCATTTTTTCACGCAAGCCAATCAATGCGTATCCGTTTCAACTTCGCGTCAGTGGGCATGATTACGCTCAAAGGAAGTTATCTATGCGACGTGCCACCGATTTTGAAAAAATCTTTCGACATCCCTGCGGCAAAATTTTAGTGGGCTATAGCCTTACCTTTTTTTTTATTTTTTCACCGAAGCCAATCAATGCGTATCCGTTTCAACTTCGCGTCAATGGGCATGAGTACGCACAAAGGAAGTTATCTATGCGACGTGCCACCGATTTTGAAAAAATCTTTCGACATCCCCTCGGCAAAATTTCAGTGGGCTATAGCCTTACCTTTTTTTGTATTTTTTCACGCAAGACAATCGATGCGTATCCGTTTCAACTTCGCGTCAATGGGCATGAATACGCTCAAAGGAAGTTATCTATGCGACTAGCCACCGATTTTGAAAAAATCTTTCGACATCCCTGGGGCAAAATTTTAGTGGGCTATAGCCTTACCTTTTTGTTTCATTTTTCTCGCAAGCCAATCGATGCCTATCCGTTTCAACTTCGCATCAATGGGCATGAATACGCTCAAAGGAAGTTATCTATGCGACGTGCCACCGATTTTGAAAAAATCTTTCGACATCCCTGGGGCAAAATTTTAGTGGGCTATAGCCTTACCTTTTTTTTATTTTTTTCTCGCAAGCCAATCAATGCGTATCCGTTTCAACTTCGCGTCAATGGGCATGAATACGCTCAAAGGAAGTTTTTTATGCGACGTGCGCCGATTTTGAAAAAATCTTTCGACATCCCTGGGGCAAAATTTTAGTGGGCTATAGCCTTACCTTCTTTTTTTCATTTTTTCACGCTAGCCAATCGATGCGTATCCGTTTCTATTTCGCGTCAATGGGCATGGATACGCTCAAAATAAGTTATCTATGCGACGTGCCACCGATTTTGAAAAAATCTTTCGACATCCCTGGGGCAAAATTTTAGTGGGCTATAGCCTTACCTTTTTTAATTTTTTCTCGCAAGCCAATCGATGCGTATCCGTTTCAACTTCGCATCAATGGGCATGAATACGCTCAAAGGAAGTTATCTATGCGACGTGCCACCGATTTTGAAAAAATCTTTCGACATCCCTGGGGCAAAATTTTAGTGGGCTATAGCATTACCTTTTTTTTCATTTTTTCTCGCAAGCCAATCAATGCGTATCCTTTCTACATCGCGTCAGTGGGCATGATTACGCTCAAAGGAAGTTATCTATGCGACGTGCCACCGATATTGAAAAAATTTTTTGACATCCCTGGGGCAAAATTTTAGTGGGCTATAGCGTTACTTTTTTTCATTTTTTCACGCAAGCCAATCAATGCGTATCCGTTTCAACTTCGCGTCAGTGGGCATGATTACGCTCAAAGGAAGTTATCTATGCGACGTGCCATCGATTTTGAAAAAATCTTTCGACATCCCTGCGGCAAAATTTTAGTGGGCTATAGCCTTACCTTTTTTTTTATTTTTTCACCGAAGCCAATCAATGCGTATCCGTTTCAACTTCGCGTCAATGGGCATGAGTACGCACAGAGGAAGTTATCTATGCGACGTGCCACCGATTTTGAAAAAATCTTTCGACATCCCCTCGGCAAAATTTCAGTGGGCTATAGCCTTACCTTTTTTTGTATTTTTTCACGCAAGACAATCGATGCGTATCCGTTTCAACTTCGCGTCAATGGGCATGAATACGCTCAAAGGAAGTTATCTATGCGACTAGCCACCGATTTTGAAAAAATCTTTCGACATCCCTGGGGCAAAATTTTAGTGGGCTATAGCCTTACCTTTTTATTTCATTTTTCTCGCAAGCCAATCGATGCCTATCCCTTTCAACTTCGCATCAATGGGCATGAATACGCTCAAAGGAAGTTATCTATGCGACGTGCCACCGATTTTGAAAAAATCTTTCGACATCCCTGGGGCAAAATTTTAGTGGGCTATAGCCTTACCTTTTTATTTCATTTTTCTCGCAAGCCAATCGATGCCTATCCCTTTCAACTTCGCATCAGTGGGCATGAATACGCTCAAAGGAAGTTATCTATGCGACGTGCCACCGATTTTGAAAAAATCTTTCGACATCCCTGGGGCAAAATTTTAATGGGCTATAGCTTTACGTTTTTTACATTTTTTCTCGGAAGCCAATCAATGCGTATCCGTTTCTACTTCGCGTCAGTGGGCATGAATACGCTCAAAGGAAGTTATCTATGCGACGTGCCACCGATTTTGAAAAAATCTTTCGACATCCCCTCGGCAAAATTTCAGGGGGGGTTAGCCTTACCTTTTTTTGTATTTTTTCACGCAAGACAATCGATGCGTATCCGTTTCAACTTCGCGTCAATTGGCATGAATACGCTCAAAGGAAGTTATCTATGCGACGTGCCACCGATTTTGAAAAAATCTTTCGACATCCCTGGGGCAAAATTTTAGTGGGCTATAGCCTTACCTTTTTAAATTTTTTCACGCAAGCCAATCGATGCGTATTCGTTTCTACTTCGCGTCAGTGGGCATGATTACGCTCAAAGTAAGTTATCTATGCGACGTGCCACCGATATTGAAAAAATCTTTCGACATCCCTGGGGCAAAATTTTAGTGGGCTATAGCCTTACCTTTTTTAATTTTTTCACTCAAGCCAATCAATGCGTATCCGTTTCAACTTCACGTCAATGGGCATGAATACGCTCAAAGGAAGTTATCTATGCGACGTGCCACCGATTTTGAAAAAATCTTTCGACATCCCTGGGGCAAAATTTTAGTGGGCTATAGCCTTACCTTTTTTTCATTTTTTCTCGCAAGCCAATCGACGCATATTCGTTTCTACTTCGCGTCAGTGGGCATGACTACGCTCAAAGGAAGTTTTTTATGCGACGTACGCCGATTTTGAAAAAATCTTTCGACATCCCTGGGGCAAAATTTTAGTGGGCTATAGCCTTACCTTTTTTTTCATTTTTTTCTCGCAAGCCAATCAATGCGTATCCGTTTCAACTTCGCGTCAATGGGCATGAATACGCTCAAAGGAAGTTTTTTATGCGACGTGCGCCGATTTTGAAAAAATCTTTCGACATCCCTGGGGCAAAATTTTAGTGGGCTATAGCCTTACCTTTTTTTTCATTTTTTCACGCTAGCCAATCGATGCGTATCCGTTTCTATTTCGCGTCAATGGGCATGGATACGCTCAAAATAAGTTATCTATACGACGTGCCACCGATTTTGAAAAAATCTTTCGACATCCCTGGGGCAAAATTTTAGTGGGCTATAGCCTTACCTTTTTTAATTTTTTCACGCAAGCCAATCAATGCGTATCCGTTTCAACTTCACGTCAATGGGCATGAATACGCTCAAAGGAAGTTATCTATGCGACGTGCCACCGATTTTGAAAAAATCTTTCGACATCCCTGGGGCAAAATTTTAGTGGGCTTTAGCCTTACCTTTTTTTTCATTTTTTCTCGCAAGCCAATCGATGCATATTCGTTTCTACTTCGCGTCAGTGGGCATGACTACGCTCAAAGGAAGTTTTTTTATGCGACGTGCGCCGATTTTGAAAAAATCTTTCGACATCCCTGGGGCAAAATTTTAGTGGGCTTTAGCCTTACCTTTTCTTCATTTTTTCTCGCAAGCCAATCGATGCATATTCGTTTCTACTTCGCGTCAGTGGGCATGACTACGCTCAAAGGAAGTTTTTTATGCGACGTGCGCCGATCTTGAAAAAATCTTTCGACATCCCTGGGGCAAAATTTTAGTGGGCTATAGCCTTACCTTTTTTTTCATTTTTTCTCGCAAGCCAATCAATGCGTATCCGTTTCTACTTCGCGTCAATGGGCATGAATACGCTCAAAGGAAGTTTTTTATGCGACGTTCGCCGATTTTGAAAAAATCTTTCGACATCCCTGGGGCAAAATTTTAGTGGGCTATAGCTTTACCTTTTTTTAATTTTTTCTCGCAAGCCAATCAATGCGTATCCGTTTCTACTTCGCGTCAGTGGGCATGATTACGCTCAAATGAAGTTATCTATGCGACGTGCCACCGATTTTGAAAAAATCTTTCGACATCCCTGGGGCAAAAGTTTAGTGGGCTATATAGCCTTACCTTTTTTTCATTTTTTCTCGCAAGCCAATCAATGCGTATCCGTTTCTACTTCGCGTCAATGGGCATGAATACGCTCAAAGGAAGTTATCTATGCGACTTGCCACCGCTTTTGAAAAAATCTTTCGACATCCCTGGGGCAAAATTTTAATGGGCTATAGCCTTACCTTTTTTTCATTTTTTCTCGCAAGCCAATCAATGCGTATTCGTTTCTACTTCGCGTCAGTGGCCATGAGTACGCTGAAAGGAAGTTATCTATGCGACGTGCCACCGATTTTGAAAGAATCTTTCGACAACCCTGGGGCAAAAGTTTAGTGGGCTATAGCCTTACCTTTTTTTCATTTTTTCTCGCAAGCCAATCAATGAGTATCCGTTACTACTTCGCGTCAATGGGCATGAATACGCACAAAGGAAGTTATCTATGCGACGTGCCACCGATTTTGAAAAAATCTTTCGACATCCCTGGGGCAAAATTTTAGTGGGCTATAGCCTTACTTTTTTTTCATTTTTTCACCCAAGCCAATCAATGCGTATCCGTTTCAACTTCGCGTCAATGGGCATGAATACGCTCAAAGGAAGTTATCTATGCGACGTGCCACCGATTTTGAAAAAATCTTTCGACATCCCTGCGGCAAAATTTTAGTGGGCTATAGCCTTACCTTTTTTTTTTCACCCAAGCCAATCAATGCGTATCCGTTTCAACTTCGCGTCAATGGGCATGAATACGCTCAAAGGAAGCTATCTATGCGACGTGCCACATATTTTGAAAAAATCTTTCGACATCCCCTCGGCAAAATTTCAGTGGGCTATAGCCTTACCTTTTTTTGTATTTTTTCACGCAAGACAATCGATGCGTATCCGTTTCAACTTCGCGTCAATGGGCATGAATACGCTCAAAGGAAGTTATCTATGCGATGTGCCACCGATTTTGAAAAAATCTTTCGACATCCCTGGGGCAAAATTTTAGTGGGCTATAGCCTTACCTTTTTATTTCATTTTTCTCGCAAGCCAATCGATGCCTATTCGTTTCAACTTCGCGTCAATGGGCATGAGTACGCTCAAATGAAGTTATCTATGCGACGTGTCACCGATTTTGAAAAAATCTTTCGACATCCCTGGGGCAAAATTTTAGTGGGCTATAGCCTTACCTTTTTTTATTTTTTCTCGCAAGCCTATCAATGCGTATCCGTTTCAACTTCGCGTCAATGGGCATGATTACGCTCAAAGGAAGTTATCTATGCGACGTGCCACCGATTTTGAAAAAATCTTTCGACATCCCTGGGGCAAAATTTTAGTGGGCTATAGCCTTACCTTTTTTTTTTACCCAAGCCAATCAATGCGTATCCGTTTCAACTTCGCGTCAATGGGCATGAATACGCTCAAAGGAAGCTATCTATGCGACGTGCCACATATTTTGAAAAAATCTTTCGACATCCCCTCGGCAAAATTTCAGTGGGCTATAGCCTTACCTTTTTTTGTATTTTTTCACGCAAGACAATCGATGCGTATCCGTTTCAACTTCGCGTCAATGGGCATGAATACGCTCAAAGGAAGTTATCTATGCGATGTGCCACCGATTTTGAAAAAATCTTTCGACATCCCTGGGGCAAAATTTTAGTGGGCTATAGCCTTACCTTTTTATTTCATTTTTCTCGCAAGCCAATCGATGCCTATTCGTTTCAACTTCGCGTCAATGGGCATGAGTACGCTCAAATGAAGTTATCTATGCGACGTGCCACCGACTTTGAAAAACTCTTTCGACATGCCTGGGGCAAAATTTTAGTGGGCTATAGCCTTACCTTTTTTCATTTTTTCACGCAAGCCAATCAATGCGTATCCGTTTCAACTTCACGTCAATGGGCATGAATACACTCAAAGGAAGTTATCTATGCGACATGCCACCGATTTTGAAAAAATCTTTCGACATCCCTGGGGCAAAATTTTAGTGGGCTACAGCCTTACCTTTTTTTTCATTCTTTCACGCAAGCCAATCAATGCGTATCCGTTTCAACTTCGCGTCA
The DNA here is from genome assembly GCF_050947875.1 of Dermacentor variabilis. NCBI lineage: Eukaryota > Metazoa > Arthropoda > Arachnida > Ixodida > Ixodidae > Dermacentor > Dermacentor variabilis. The sequence goes on along the minus strand of NC_134576.1, from coordinate 76,868,851 downwards.
ATGCGCATGAATACGCTAAAAGGAAGTTATCTATGCGACATGTCACCGATTTTTAAAAAATCTTTCGACATCCCTGGGGCAAAATTTTAGTGGGCTATAGCCTTACCTTTTTTATTTTTTCTCGTAAGCCAATCGATGCGTATCCGTTTCTACTTCGCGTCAGTGGGCATGATTACGCTCAAAGGAAGTTATCTATGCGACGTGCCACCAATTTTGAAAAACTCTTTCGACATCCCTGGGGCAAAATTTTAGTGGGCTATAGCCTTACCTTTTTTTTTATTTTTTCACGCGAGCCAATCAATGCGTATCCGTTTCAACTTTGCGTCAATGGGCATGATTACGCTCAAAGCAAGTTATCTATGCGACGTGCACCGATTTTGAAAAAATCTTTCGACATCCATGGGGCAAAATTTTAGTGGGCAATAGCCTTACCTTTTTTTCATTTTTTCACGCTAGCCAATCGATGCGTATCCGTTTCTATTTCGCGTCAATGGGCATGGATACGCTCAAAGGAAGTTATCTATGCGACGTGCCACCGATTTTGAAAAAATCTTTCGACATCCCTGGGGCAAAATTTTAGTGGGCTATAGCCTTACCTTTTTTAATTTTTTCACGCAAGCCAATCAATGCGTATCCGTTTCAACTTCACCTTAATAGGCATGAATACGCTCAAAGCAAGTTATCTATGCGTCGCGCCACCGATTTTGAAAAAATCTTTCAACATCCCTGGGGCAAAATTTTAGTGGGCTATAGCCTTACCTTTTTTCATTTTTTCTCGCAAGCCAATCGATGCGTATTCGTTTCTACTTCGCGTCAGTGGGCATAATTACGCTCAAAGGAAGTTTTTTATGCGACGTGCGCCGATTTTGAAAAAATCTTTCGACATCCCTGGGGCAAAATTGTAGTGGGCTATAGCCTTACCTTTTTTTTCATTTTTTCTCGCAAGCCAATCAATGCGTATCCGTTTCAACTTCGCGTCAATGGGCATGAATACGCTCAAAGGAAGTTTTTTATGCGACGTGCGCCGATTTTGAAAAAATCTTTCGACATCCCTGGGGCAAAATTTTAGTGGGCTATAGCCTTACCTTTTTTTAGTTTTTTCACGCAAGCCAATCAATGCGTATCCGTTTCAACTTCGTGTCAATGGGCATGAATACGCTCAAAGGAAGTTATCTATGCGACGTGGCACCGATTTTGAAAAAATCTTTCGACATCCCTGGGTCTAAATTTTAGTGGCCTATATTCATTACCTTTTTTTTTCATTTTTTCTCGCAAGCCAATGAATGCGTATCCGTTTCTAATTCGCGTCAACCTGCATGATTACGCTCAAAGGAAGTTATCTATGCGACGTGCCACCGATTTGAAAAAATCTTTCGACATCCCTGGGGCAAAATTTTAGTGGGCTATAGCCTTTCCTTTTTTTAATTTTTTCACGCAAGCCAATCAATGCGTATCCGTTTCTCCTTCGCGTCAGTGGGCATGATTACGCTCAGAGGAAGTTATCTATGCGACGTGTCACCGATTTTGAAAAAATCTTTCGACATCCCTGGGGCAAAATTTTATTGGGCTATAGCCTTACCTTTTTTTATTTTTTCACGCTAGCCAATCGATGCGTATCCGTTTCTATTTCGCGTCAATGGGCATGGATATGCTCAAAGGAAGTTATCTATGCGTCGTGTCACCGATTTTGAAAAAATCTTTCGACATCCCTGGGGCAAAATTTTAGTGGGCTATAGCCTTACCTTTTTTTTTCATTTTTTCACGCGAGCCAATCAATTCGTATCCGTTTCAACTTCGCGTCACTGAGCATGATTACGCTCAAAGCAAGTTATCTATGCGACGTGCCACCGATTTTGAAAAAATCTTTCGACATCCCTGGGGCAAAATTTTAGTGGGCTATAGCCTTACCTTTTTTTAATTTTTTCACGCAAGCCAATCAATGCGGATCCGTTTCAACTTCGCGTCAGTGGGCAAGATCACGCTCGAAGGAAGTTATCTATGCGACGTGTCACCGATTTTGAAAAAATCTTTCGACATCCCTGGGGCAAAATTTTAGTGGGCTATAGCCTTACCTTTTTTTATTTTTTCTCGCAAGCCAATCGATGCGTATCCGTTTCTACTTCGCGTCAGTGAGCATGATTACGCTCAAAGGAAGTTATCTATGCGACGTGCACCGAATTTGAAAAAATCTTCAGACATCCCTGGGGCAAAATTTTAGTGGGCTATAGCCTTACCTTTTTTTTTATTTTTTCACGCAAGCCAGTCAATGCGTATCTGTTTCAACTTCGCGTCAATGGGCATGAATACGCTCAAATGAAGTTATCTATGCGACGTGTCACCGATTTTGAAAAAATCTTTCGACATCCCTGGGGCAAAATTTTAGTGGGCTATAGCCTTACCTTTTTTTTCATTTTTTCACGCGAGCCAATCAATGCGTATCCGTTTCAACTTTGCGTCAATGGGCATGATTACGCTCAAAGCAAGTTATCTATGCGACGTGCACCGATTTTGAAAAAATCTTTCGACATCCCTGGGGCAAAATTTTAGTGGGCTATAGCCTTACCTTTTTTTAATTTTTTCACGCAAGCCAATCGATGCGTATCCGTTTCTACTTCGCGTCACTGGGCATGATTACGCTCAAAGCAAGTTATCTATGCGACGTGTCACCGATTTTGAAATAATCTTTCGACATCCCTTCGTCAAAATTTTAGTGGGCTATAGCCTTACCTTTTTTTTATTTTTTCTCGCAAGCGAAACGATGCGTATCCGTTTCTACTTCGCGTCAGTGGGCATGATTACGCTCAAAGGAAGTTATCTATGCGACGTGCCACCGATTTTGAACAAATCTTTCGACATCCCTGGGGCAAACCTTTAGTGGGCTATAGCCTTACCTTTTTTTTCATTTTTTCTCGCAAACCAATCAATGCGTATCCGTTTCAACTTCGCGTCAATGGGCATGAATACGCTCAAAGGAAGTTTTTTATGCGACGTGTGCCGATTTTGAAAAAATCTTTCGACATCCCTGGGGCAAAATTTTAGTGGGCTATAGCCTTACCTTTTTTAATTTTTTCACGCAAGCCAATCAATGCGTATCCGTTTCAACTTCCTGTCAATGGGCATGAATACGCTCAAAGGAAGTTATCTATGCGACGTGCCACCGATTTTGAAAAAATCTTTCGACATCCCTGGGGCAAAATTTCAGTGGGCTATAGCCTTACCTTTTTTTAATTTTTTCACGCAAGCCAATCAATGCGTATCCGTTTCTCCTTCGCGTCAGTCGGCATGAATACGCTCAAAAGAAGTTATCTATGCGACGTGCACCGAATTTGAAAAAATCTTTCGACATCCCTGGGGCAAAATTTTAGTGGGCTATAGCCTTACCTTTTTTTTCATTTTTTCACGCAAGCCAATCAATGCGTATCCGTTTCAACTTCGCGTCACTGGGCATGATTACGCTCAAAGGAAGTTATCTATGCGACGTGTCACCGATTTTGAAAAAATCTTTCGACATCCCTGGGGCAAAATTTTAGTGGGCTATAGCCTTACCTTTTTTTAATTTTTTCACGCAAGCCAATCAATGCGTATCCGTTTCAACTTCGCGTCACTGGGCATGATTACGCTCAAAGGAAGTTATCTATGCGACGTGTCACCGATTTTGAAAAAATCTTTCGACATCCCTGGGGCAAAATTTTAGTGGGCTATAGCCTTACCTTTTTTTAATTTTTTCACGCAAGCCAATCAATGCGTATCCGTTTCCACTTCGCGTCAGTGGGCAAGATTACGCGCGAAGGAAGTTATCTATGCGACGTGTCACCGATTTTGAAAAAATCTTTCGACATCCCTGGGGCAAAATTTTAGTGGGCTATAGCCTTACCTTTTTTTATTTTTTCTCGCAAGCCAATCGATGCGTATCCGTTTCTACTTCGCGTCAGTGAGCATGATTACGCTCAAAGGAAGTTATCTATGCGACGTGCACCGAATTTGAAAAAATCTTTCGACATCCCTGGGGCAAAATTTTAGTGGGCTATAGCCTTACCTTTTTTTTCATTTTTTCACGCAAGCCAATCAATGCGTATCTGTTTCAACTTCGCGTCAATGGGCATGAATACGCTCAAATGAAGTTATCTATGCGACGTGTCACCGATTTTGAAAAAATCTTTCGACATCCCTGGGGCAAAATTTTAGTGGGCTATAGCCTTACCTTTTTTTATTTTTTCTCGCAAGCCTATCAATGCGTATCCGTTTCAACTTCGCGTCAATGGGCATGATTACGCTCAAAGGAAGTTATCTATGCGACGTGCCACCGATTTTGAAAAAATCTTTCGACATCCCTGAGGCAAAACTTTAGTGGGCTATAGCCTTACCTTTTTTTTTATTTTTTCACGCGAGCCAATCAATGCGTATCCGTTTCAACTTTGCGTCAATGGGCATGATTACGCTCAAAGCAAGTTATCTATGCGACGTGCACCGATTTTGAAAAAATCTTTCGACAGCCCTAGGGCAAAATTTTAGTGGGCTATAGCCTTACCTTTTTTTAATTTTTTCACGCAAGCCAATCGATGCGCATCCGTTTCTACTTCGCGTCACTGGGCATGATTACGCTCAAAGCAAGTTATCTATGCGACGTGTCACCGATTTTGAAATAATCTTTCGATATCCCTGGGTCAAAATTTTAGTGGGCTATAGCCTTACCTTTTTTTATTTTTTCTCGCAAGCCAAACGATGCGTATCCGTTTCTACTTCGCGTCAGTGGGCATGATTACGCTCAAACGAAGTTATCTATGCGACGTGCCACCGATTTTGAAAAAATCTTTCGACATCCCTGGGGCAAAATTTTAGTATAGCCTTACCTTTTTTTTCATTTTTTCACGCGAGCCAATCAATGGGTATCCGTTTCAACTTTGCGTCAATGGGCATGATTACGCTCAAAGCAAGTTATCTATGCGACGTGCACCGATTTTGAAAAAATCTTTCGACATCCATGGGGCAAAATTTTAGTGGGCTATAGCCTTACCTTTCCTTAATTTTTTCACGAAAGCCAATCAATGCGTATCCGTTTCTCCTTCGCGTCAGTGGGCATGAATACGCTCAAAAGAAGTTATCTATGCGACGTGAACCGAATTTGAAAAAATCTTTCGACATCCCTGGGGCAAAATTTTAGTGGGCTATAGCCTTACCTTTTTTTTCACTTTTTCACGCAAGCCAATCAATGCGTATCTGTTTCAACTTCGCGTCAATGGGCATGAATACGCTCAAAGGAAGTTATCTATGCGACGTGTCACCGATTTTGAAAAAATCTTTCGACATCCCTGGGGCAAAATTTTAGTGGGCTATAGCCTTACCTTTTTTTATTTTTTCTCGCAAGCCAATCGATGCGTATCCGTTTCTACTTCGCGTCAGTGGGCATGATTACGCTCAAAGGAAGTTATCTATGCGACGTGCCACCGATTTTGAAAAAATCTTTCGACATCCCTGGGGCAAAATTTTAGTGAGCTATAGCCTTACCTTTTTTTTTCATTTTTTCACGCGAGCCAATCAATGCGTATCCGTTTCAACTTTGCGTCAATGGGTATGATTACGCTCAAAGCAAGTTATCTATGCGACGTGCACCGATTTTGAAAAAATCTTTCGACATCCATGCGGCAAAATTTTAGTGGGCTATAGCCTTACCTTTTTTTTCATTTTTTCACGCTAGCCAATCGATGCGTATCCGTTTCTATTTCGCGTCAATGGGCATGGATACGCTAAAAGGAAGTTATCTATGCGACGTGCCACCGATTTTGAAAAAATCTTTCGACATCCCTGGGGCAAAATTTTAGTGGGCTATAGCCTTACCTTTTTTTATTTTTTCTCGCAAGCCAATCGATGTGTATCCGTTTCTACTTCGCGTCAGTGGGCATGATTACGCTCAAAGGAAGTTATCTATGCGACGTGCCACCGATTTTGAAAAAATCTTTCGACATCCCTGGGGCAAAATTTTAGTGAGCTATAGCCTTACCTTTTTTTTTCATTTTTTCACGCGAGCCAATCAATGCGTATCCGTTTCAACTTTGCGTCAATGGGCATGATTACGCTCAAAGCAAGTTATCTATGCGACGTGCACCGATTTTGAAAAAATCTTTCGACATCCCTGGGGCAAAATTTTAGTGGGCTATAGCCTTACCTTTTTTTTATTTTTTCTCGCAAGCCAATGAATGCGTATCCGTTTCTACTTCGCGTCAGTGGGCATGAATACGCTCAAAGGAAGTTATCTATGCGACGTGCCACCGATTTTGAAAAAATCTTTCGACATCCCTGGGGCAAAATTTTAGTGGGCTATAGCCTTACCTTTTTTTAATTTTTTCACGCAAGCCAATCAATGCGTATCCGTTTCGCCTTCGCGTTAGTGGGCATGATTACGCTCAAAGGAAGTTATCTATGCGACGTGCCACCGATTTTGAAAAAATCTTTCGACATCCCTGGGGCAAAATTTTAGTGGGCTATAGCCTTACCTTTTTTAGAGCGCAGCTCTTTTGCGTCCGTTCCTGGGTTTCGCGTCGTCGTCGTCGTCGGCGTCGTCGTCGGCGTCGTCGTCGGCGTCGTCGTCGGCCTCGTAACCAGCTCCGCCCCCCTTTCATCCCCCCAGCGCTAGCAGCGACCGACTGATACCGCTGGATGCCGCTGACGCCGCTAGAGAGTCAAGATAACGTGACTACATAGAACACCGTCGCCGCCATGCAGAAAGAGGAGGAAAGGGTCCCCCCCCTGTTCTTATGTGGCGGATAGCTGGGGTTGACTCACTATCGCCGTCAGCGGCATCAGTCAGTCGCTGCTATCTCTTCCCTCCTCCCTTTATCGTTTTGTCCGCTTGCTGCGCGCGCTTCTGCCCCCATCGTTTGCCGCTGGGTGTACACGCCGCCCCCCTCCGCTTCCGCTTACTGCTGGTTGCTCTCGACGGCGGCGATGAGCCTCCGCTTCGGCGGCGCGAACTGCAGGGTCTTCTCGGCGGCGGCGATGAGCTTCTGCTTCAGCCTCGCTTACGGCTGGTTGCTCTCGACGGCGGCGATGAGCCTCCGCTTCGGCGGCGCGAACGGCAGGGTCTTCTCGGCGGCGGCGCTTAGCCTCTGCTTCCCCCACGGCTGTGACAACCTCGCGAGGCACTTGTATAGATTTCGTCTTTGAGAATCAAGCATTGGTGTACCAAGTCGAACATATATCAGCCTATTTCTCCGACCACAAAGCTTCCTTCATGACTGTCAAGAACTGTTAGTGGAGTCTTTGTTAAAGGAATACGTGTGAAAAATAAAAAAAAAATTATGTGATAGCGCATACATGTGTTGCTCGATTTCTTTGCCTCAATCTATCCAAAAGGTGAAACAGCTTATTTGCTGCGCTCACATTTCGCATTAGGAAGTAACGTAATCGTCGGTAATTTTTTTAATTTTTTCACGCAAGCCAATCAATGCGTATCCGTTTCTCCTTCGCGTCAGTGGGCATGATTACGCTCAAAGGAAGTTATCTATGCGACGTGCACCGAATTTGAAAAAATCTTTCGACATCCCTGGGGCAAAATTTTAGTGGGCTATAGCCTTACCTTTTTTTTCATTTTTTCACGCAAGCCAATCAATGCGTATCTGTTTCAACTTCGCGTCAATGGGCATGAATACGCTCAAATGAAGTTATCTATGCGACGTGTCACCGATTTTGAAAAAATCTTTCGACATCCCTGGGGCAAAATTTTAGTGGGCTATAGCCTTACATTTTTTATTTTTTCTCGCAAGCCTATCAATGCGTATCCGTTTCAACTTCGCGTCAATGAGCATGAATACGCTCAAAGGAAGTTATCTATGCGACGTGCCACCGATTTTGAAAAAATCTTTCGACATCCCTGAGGCAAAATTTTAGTGGGCTATAGCCTTACCTTTTTTTTCATTTTTTCACGCGAGCCAATCAATGCGTATCCGTTTCAACTTTGCGTCAATGGGCATGATTACGCTCAAAGCAAGTTATCTATGCGACGTGCACCGATTTTGAAAAAATCTTTCGACATCCCTGGGGCAAAATTTTAGTGGGCTATAGCCTTACCTTTTTTTAATTTTTTCACGCAAGCCAATCGATGCGTATCCGTTTCTACTTCGCGTCACTGGGCATGATTACGCTCAAAGTAAGTTATCTATGTGACGTGTCACCGATTTTGAAATAATCTTTCGACATCCCTGGGTCAAAATTTTAGTGGGCTATAGCCTTACCTTTTTTTATTTTTTCTCGCAAGCCAAACGATGCGTATCCGTTTCTACTTCGCGTCAGTGGGCATGATTACGCTCAAAGGAAGTTATCTATGCGACGTGCCACCGATTTTGAAAAAATCTTTCGACATCCCTGGGGCAAAATTTTAGTATAGCCTTACCTTTTTTTTCATTTTTTCACGCGAGCCAATCAATGCGTATCCGTTTCAACTTTGCGTCAATGGGCATGATTACGCTCAAAGCAAGTTATCTATGCGACGTGCCACCGATTTTGAAAAAATCTTTCGACATGCCTGGGGCAAAATTTTAGTGGGCTATAGCCTTACCTTTTTTCATTTTTTCACGCAAGCCAATCAATGCGTATCCGTTTCAACTTCACGTCAATGGGCATGAATACGCTCAAAGGAAGTTATCTATGCGACGTGCCACCGATTTTGAAAAAATCTTTCGACATCCCTGGGGCAAAATTTTAGTGGGCTATAGCCTTACCTTTTTTTCATTTTTTCTCGCAAGCCAATCTATGCGTATTCGTTTCTACTTCGTGTCAGTGGGCATGATTACGCTCAAAGGAAGTTTTTTATGCGACGTGCGCCGATATTGAAAAAATCTTTCGACATCCCTGGGGCAAAATTTTAGTGGGCTATTATAGCCTTACCTTTTTTTTCATTTTTTCTCGCAAGCCAATCAATGCGTATACGTTTCAACTTCGCGTCAATGGGCATGAATACGCTCAAAGGAAGTTTTTTATGCGACGTGTGCCGATTTTGAAAAAATCTTTCGACATCCCTGGGGCAAAATTTTAGTGGGCTATAGCCTTACTTTTTTTTAATTTTTTCACGCAAGCCAATCAATGCGTATCCGTTTCAACTTCGTGTCAATGGGCATGAATACGCTCAAAGGAAGTTATCTATGCGACGTGCCACCGATTTTGAAAAAATCTTTCGACATCCCTGGGGCAAAATTTTAGTGGGCTATAGCCTTACCTTTTTTTAATTTTTTCACGCAAGCCAATCAATGCGTATCCGTTTCTCCTTCGCGTCAGTGGGCATGAATACGCTCAAAAGAAGTTATCTATGCAACGTGCACAGAATTTGAAAAAATCTTTCGACATCCCTGGGGCAAAATTTTAGTGGGCTACAGCCTTACCTTTTTTTTTATTTTTTCACGCAAGCCAATCAATGCGTATCCGTTTCAACTTCGCGTCAATGCGCATGAATACGCTAAAAGGAAGTTATCTATGCGACGTGTCACCGATTTTGAAAAAATCTTTCGACATCCCTGGGGCAAAATTTTAGTGGGCTATAGCCTTACCTTTTCTTATTTTTTCTCGTAAGCCAATCGATGCGTATCCGTTTCTACTTCGCGTCAGTGGGCATGATTACGCTCAAAGGAAGTTATCTATGCGACGTGCCACCGATTTTGAAAAAATCTTTCGACATCCCTGGGGCAAAATTTTAGTGGGCTATAGCCTTACCTTTTTTTTATTTTTTCACGCGAGCCAATCAATGCGTATCCGTTTCAACTTTGCGTCAATGGGCATGATTACGCTCAAAGCAAGTTATCTATGCGACGTGCACCGATTTTGAAAAAATCCTTCGACATCCATGGGGCAAAATTTTAGTGGGCTATAGCCTTACCTTTTTTTCATTTTTTCACGCTAGCCAATCGATGCGTATCCGTTTCTATTTCGCGTCAATGGGCATGGATACGCTCAAAGGAAGTTATCTATGCGACGTGCCACCGATTTTGAAAAAATCTTTCGACATCCCTGGGGCAAAATTTTAGTGGGCTATAGCCTTACCTTTTTTAATTTATTCATGCAAGCCAATCAATGCGTATCCGTTTCAACTTCACCTTAATGGGCATGAATACGCTCAAAGGAAGTTATCTATGCGACGCGCCACCGATTTTGAAAAAATCTTTCAACATCCCTGGGGCAAAATTTTAGTGGGCTATAGCCTTACCTTTTTTCATTTTTTCTCGCAAGCCAATCGATGCGTATTCGTTTCTACTTCGCGTCAGGGGGCATAATTACGCTCAAAGGAAGTTTTTTATGCGACGTGCGCCAATTTTGAAAAAATCTTTCGACATCCCTGGGGCAAAATTTTAGTGGGCTATAGCCTTACCTTTTTTTTTCATTTTTTCTCGCAAGCCAATCAATGCGTAACCGTTTCAACTTCGCGTCAATGGGCATGAATACGCTCAAAGGAAGTTTTTTATGCGACTTGCGCCGAATTTGAAAAAATCTTTCGACATCCCTGGGGCAAAATTTTAGTGGGCTAAAGCCTTACCTTTTTTTTTCATTTTTTCTCGCAAGCCAATCAATGCGTATCCGTTTCAACTTTGCGTCAATGGGCATGATTACGCTCAAAGCAAGTTATCTATGCGACGTGCACCGATTTTGAAAAAATCTTTCGACATCCCTGGGGCAAAATTTTAGTGGGCTATAGCCTTACCTTTTTTTAATTTTTTCACGCAAGCCAATCGATGCGTATCCGTTTCTACTTCGCGTCACTGGGCATGATTACGCTCAAAGCAAGTTATCTATGCGACGTGTCACCGATGTTGAAATAATCTTTCGACATCCCTGGGTCAAAATTTTAGTGGGCTATAGCCTTACCTTTTTTTATTTTTTCTCGCAAGCCAAACGATGCGTATCCGTTTCTACTTCGCGTCAATGGGCATGATTACGCTCAAAGCAAGTTATCTATGCGACGTGCACCGATTTTGAAAAAATCTTTCGACATCCATGGGGCAAAATTTTAGTGGGCTATAGCCTTACCTTTTTTTTCATTTTTTCACGCTAGCCAATCGATGCGTATCCGTTTCTATTTCGCGTCAATGGGCATGGATACGCTCAAAGGAAGTTATCTATGCGACGTGCCACCTATTTTGAAAAAATCTTTCGACATCCCTGGGGCAAAATTTTAGTGGGCTATAGACTTACCTTTTTTAATTTTTTCACGCAAGCCAATCAATGCGTATCCGTTTCAACTTCACGTCAGTGGGCATGATTACGCTCAAAGGAAGTTATCTATGCGACGTGCCACCGATTTTGAAAAAATCTTTCGACATCCCTGGGGCAAAATTTTAGTGGGCTATAGGCTTACCTTTCTTCAGTTTTTCGGGCAAGCCAATCGATGCGTATCCGTTTCTATTTCGCGTCAATGGGCATGGATACGCTCAAAGGAAGTTATCTATGCGACGTGCCACCGATTTTGAAAAAATCTTTCGACATGCCTGGGGCAAAATTTTAGTGGGGCTATAGCCTTACCTTTTTTCATTTTTTCACGCAAACCAATCAATGCGTATCCGTTTCAACTTCACGTCAATGGGCATGAATACGCTCAAAGGAAGTTTTTATGCGACGTGCGCCGATATTCAAAAAATCTTTCGACATCCCTGGGGCAAAATTTTAGTGGGCTATAGCCTTACCTTTTTTTTCATTTTTTCTCGCAAGCCAATCAATGCGTATCCGTTTCAACTTCGCGTCAATGGGCATGAATACGCTCAAAGGAAGTTTTTTATGCGACGTGCGCCAATTTTGAAAAAGTCTTTCGACATCCCTGGGGCAAAATTTTAGTGGGCTATAGCCTTACCTTTTTTTAATTTTTTCACGCAAGCCAATCAATGCGTATCCGTTTCGCCTTCGCGTTAGTGGGCATGATTACGCTCAAAGGAAGTTATCTATGCGACGTGCCACCGATTTTGAAAAAATCTTTCGACATCCCTGGGGCAAAATTTTAGTGGTCTATAGCCTTACCTTTTTTTCATTTTTTCTCGCAAGCCAATCTATGCGTATTCGTTTCTACTTCGTGTCAGTGGGCATGATTACGCTCAAAGGAAGTTTTTATGCGACGTGCGCCGATATTCAAAAAATCTTTCGACATCCCTGGGGCAAAATTTTAGTGGGCTATAGCCTTACCTTTTTTTTCATTTTTTCTCGCAAGCCAATCAATGCGTATCCGTTTCAACTTCGCGTCAATGGGCATGAATACGCTCAAAGGAAGTTTTTTATGCGACGTGCGCCAATTTTGAAAAAGTCTTTCGTCATCCCTGGGGCAAAATTTTAGTGGGCTATAGCGCTACCTTTTTTTAATTTTTTCACGCAAGCCAATCAATGCGTATCCGTTTCGCCTTCGCGTTAGTGGGCATGATTACGCTCAAAGGAAGTTATCTATGCGACGTGCCACCGATTTTGAAAAAATCTTTCGACATCCCTGGGGCAAAATTTTAGTGGGCTATAGCCTTACCTTTTTTTAATTTTTTCACGCAAGCCAATCAATGCGTATCCGTTTCTCCTTCGCGTCAGTGGGCATGAATAGGCTCAAAAGAAGTTATCTATGCGACGTGCACCGAATTTGAAAAAATCTTTCGACATCCCTGGGGCAAAATTTTAGTGGGCTATAGCCTTACCTTTTTTTTCATTTTTTCACGCAAGCCAATCAATGCGTATCCGTTTCAACTTCGCGTCAATGGGCATGAATACGATCAAAGGAAGTTATCTATGTGACGTGTCACCAATTTTGAAAAAATCTTTCGACATCCCTGGGGCAAAATTTTAGTGGGCTATAGCCTTACCTTTTTTTATTTTTTCTCGCAAGCCAATCGATGCGTATCCGTTTCTACTTCGCGTCAGTGGGCATGATTACGCTCAAAGGAAGTTATCTATGCGACGTGCCACCGATTTTGAAAAAATCTTTCGACATCCCTGGGGCAAAATTTTAGTGGGCTATAGCCTTACCTTTTTTTTTATTTTTTCACGCGAGCCAATCAATGCGTATCCGTTTCAACTTTGCGTCAATGGGCATGGATACGCTCAAAGGAAGTTATCTATGCGACGTGCCACCGATTTTGAAAAAATCTTTCGACATGCCTGGGGCAAAATTTTAGTGGGGCTATAGCCTTACCTTTTTTCATTTTTTCACGCAAACCAATCAATGCGTATCCGTTTCAACTTCACGTCAATGGGCATGAATACGCTCAAAGGAAGTTATCTACGTGACGTGCCACCGATTTTGAAAAAATCTTTCGACATCCCTGGGGCAAAATTTTAGTGGTCTATAGCCTTACCTTTTTTTCATTTTTTCTCGCAAGCCAATCTATGCGTATTCGTTTCTACTTCGTGTCAGTGGGCATGATTGCGCTCAAAGGAAGTTTTTATGCGACGTGCGCCGATATTCAAAAAATCTTTCGACATCCCTGGGGCAAAATTTTAGTGGGCTATAGCCTTACCTTTTTTTTCATTTTTTCTCGCAAGCCAATCAATGCGTATCCGTTTCAACTTCGCGTCAATGGGCATGAATACGCTCAAAGGAAGTTATCTATGCGACGTGCCACCGATTTTGAAAAAATCTTACGACATCCCTGGGGCAAAATTTTAGTGGGCTATAGCCTTACCTTTTTTTTTCATTTTTTCTCGCAAGCCAATCAATGCGTAACCGTTTCAACTTCGCGTCAATGGGCATCAATACGCTCAAAGGAAGTTTTTTGTGCGACGTGCGCCGAATTTGAAAAAATCTTTCGACATCCCTAGGCAAAATTTTAGTGGCCTATAGCCTTACCTTTTTTTTCATTTTTTCTCGCAAGCCAATCAATGCGTATCCGTTTCAACTTTGCGTCAATGGGCATGATTACGCTCAAAGCAAGTTATCTATGCGACGTGCACCGATGTTGAAAAAATCTTTCGACATCCTTGGGGCAAAATTTTAGTGGGCTATAGCCTTACCTTTTTTTTATTTTTTCTCGCAAGCCAAACGATGCGTATCCGTTTCTACTTCGCGTCAGTGGGCATGATTACGCTCAAAGGAAGTTATCTATGCGACGTGCCACCGATTTTGAAAAAATCTTTCGACATCCCTGGGGCAAAATTTTAGTATAGCCTTACCTTTTTTTTCATTTTTTCACGCGAGCCAATCAATGCGTATCCGTTTCAACTTTGCGTCAATGGGCATGATTACGCTCAAAGCAAGTTATCTATGCGACGTGCACGGATTTTGAAAAAATCTTTCGACATCCATGGGGCAAAATTTTAGTGGGCTATAGCCTTACCTTTTTTTTTCATTTTTTCACGCTAGCCAATCGATGCGTATCCGTTTCTATTTCGCGTCAATGGGCATGGATACGCTCAAAGGAAGTTATCTATGCGACGTGCCACCGATTTTGAAAAAATCTTTCGACATCCCTGGGGCAAAATTTTAGTGGGCTATAGCCTTACCTTTTTTTTCATTTTTTCTCGCAAGCCAATCAATGCGTATCCGTTTCAACTTCGCGTCAATGGGCATGAATACGCTCAAAGGAAGTTTTTTATGCGACGTGCGCCAATTTTGAAAAAGTCTTTCGACATCCCTGGGGCAAAATTTTAGTGGGCTATAGCCTTACCTTTTTTTAATTTTTTCACGCAAGCCAATCAATGCGTATCCGTTTCGCCTTCGCGTTAGTGGGCATGATTACGCTCAAAGGAAGTTATCTATGCGACGTGCCACCGATTTTGAAAAAATCTTTCGACATCCCTGGGGCAAAATTTTAGTATAGCCTTACCTTTTTTTTCATTTTTTCACGCGAGCCAATCAATGCGTATCCGTTTCAACTTTGCGTCAATGGGCATGGATACGCTCAAAGGAAGTTATCTATGCGACGTGCCACCGATTTTGAAAAAATCTTTCGACATGCCTGGGGCAAAATTTTAGTGGGGCTATAGCCTTACCTTTTTTCATTTTTTCACGCAAACCAATCAATGCGTATCCGTTTCAACTTCACGTCAATGGGCATGAATACGCTCAAAGGAAGTTATCTACGTGACGTGCCACCGATTTTGAAAAAATCTTTCGACATCCCTGGGGCAAAATTTTAGTGGTCTACAGCCTTACCTTTTTTTCATTTTTTCTCGCAAGCCAATCTATGCGTATTCGTTTCTACTTCGTGTCAGTGGGCATGATTACGCTCAAAGGAAGTTTTTATGCGACGTGCGCCGATATTCAAAAAATCTTTCGACATCCCTGGGGCAAAATTTTAGTGGGCTATAGCCTTACCTTTTTTTTCATTTTTTCTCGCAAGCCAATCAATGCGTATCCGTTTCAACTTCGCGTCAATGGGCATGAATACGCTCAAAGGATGTTTTTTATGCGACGTGCGCCAATTTTGAAAAAGTCTTTCGACATCCCTGGGGCAAAATTTTAGTGGGCTATAGCCTTACCTTTTTTTAATTTTTTCACGCAAGCCAATCAATGCGTATCCGTTTCGCCTTCGCGTTAGTGGGCATGATTACGCTCAAAGGAAGTTATCTATGCGACGTGCCACCGATTTTGAAAAAATCTTTCGACATCCCTGGGGCAAAATTTTAGTATAGCCTTACCTTTTTTTTCATTTTTTCACGCGAGCCAATCAATGCGTATCCGTTTCAACTTTGCGTCAATGGGCATGGATACGCTCAAAGGAAGTTATCTATGCGACGTGCCACCGATTTTGAAAAAATCTTTCGACATGCCTGGGGCAAAATTTTAGTGGGGCTATAGCCTTACCTTTTTTCATTTTTTCACGCAAACCAATCAATGCGTTTCCGTTTCAACTTCACGTCAATGGGCATGAATACGCTCAAAGGAAGTTATCTACGTGACGTGCCACCGATTTTGAAAAAATCTTTCGACATCCCTGGGGCAAAATTTTAGTGGGGCTATAGCCTTACCTTTTTTCATTTTTTCACGCAAACCAATCAATGCGTATCCGTTTCAACTTCACGTCAATGGGCATGAATACGCTCAAAGGAAGTTATCTATGCGACGTGCCACCGATTTTGAAAAAATCTTTCGACATCCCTGGGGCAAAATTTTAGTGGGCTATAGCCTTACCTTTTTTTTCATTTTTTCACGCGAGCCAATCAATGCGTATCCGTTTCAACTTTGCGTCAATGGGCATGATTACGCTCAAAGCAAGTTATCTATGCGACGTGCACGGATTTTGAAAAAATCTTTCGACATCCATGGGGCAAAATTTTAGTGGGCTATAGCCTTACCTTTTTTTTTTCATTTTTTCACGCTAGCCAATCGATGCGTATCCGTTTCTATTTCGCGTCAATGGGCATGGATACGCTCAAAGGAAGTTATCTATGCGACGTGCCACCGATTTTGAAAAAATCTTTCAACATCCCTGGGGCAAAATTTTAGTGGGCTATAGACTTACCTTTTTTAATTTTTTCACGCAAGCCAATCAATGCGTATCCGTTTCAACTTCACGTCAATGGGCATGAATACGCTCAAAGGAATTTATCTATGCGACGTGCAGCGATTTTGAAAAAATCTTTCGACATCCCTGGGGCAAAATTTTACCTTTTTTTCATTTTTTCACGCGAGCCAATCAATGCGTATCCGTTTCTACTTCGCGTCAGTGGGCATGATTACGCTCAAAGGAAGTTATCTATGCGACGTGCCACCGATTTTGAAAAAATCTTTCGACATCCCTGGGGCAAAATTTTAGTGGGCTATAGGCTTACCTTTCTTCAGTTTTTCGGGCAAGCCAATCGGTGCGTATCCGTTTCAACTTTGCGTCAATGGGCATGATTACGCTCAAAGCAAGTTATCTATGCGACGTGCACCGATTTTGAAAAAATCTTTCGACATCCATGGGGCAAAATTTTAGTGGGCTATAGCCTTACCTTTTTTTTTTCACGCTAGCCAATCGATGCGTATCCGTTTCTATTTCGCGTCAATGGGCATGGATACGCTCAAAGGAAGTTTTTATGCGACGTGCGCCGATATTCAAAAAATCTTTCGACATCCTTGGGGCAAAATTTTAGTGGGCTATAGCCTTACCTTTTTTTTTCATTTTTTCTCGCAAGCCAATCAATGCGTATCCGTTTCAACTTCGCGTCAATGGGCATGAATACGCTCAAAGGAAGTTTTTTATGCGACGTGCGCCAATTTTGAAAAAGTCTTTCGACATCCCTGGGGCAAAATTTTAGTGGGCTATAGCCTTACCTTTTTTTAATTTTTTCACGCAAGCCAATCAATGCGTATCCGTTTCGCCTTCGCGTTAGTGGGCATGATTACGCTCAAAGGAAGTTATCTATGCGACGTGCCACCGATTTTGAAAAAATCTTTCGACATCCCTGGGGCAAAATTTTAGTGGGCTATAGCCTTACCTTTTTTTAATTTTTTCACGCAAGCCATTCAATGCCTATCCGTTTCTCCTTCGCGTCAGTGGGCATGAATACGCTCAAAAGAAGTTATCTATGCGACGTGCACCGAATTTGAAAAAATCTTTCGACATCCCTGGGGCAAAATTTTAGTGGGCTATAGCCTTACCTTTTTTTTTCATTTTTTCACGCAAGCCAATCAATGCGTATCCGTTTCAACTTCGCGTCAATGGGCATGAATACGATCAAAGGAAGTTATCTATGTGACGTGTCACCAATTTTGAAAAAATCTTTCGACATCCCTGGGGCAAAATTATAGTGGGCTATAGCCTTACCTTTTTTTATTTTTTCTCGCAAGCCAATCGATGCGTATCCGTTTCTACTTCGCGTCAGTGGGCATGATTACGCTCAAAGGAAGTTATCTATGCGACGTGCCACCGATTTTGAAAAAATCTTTCGACATCCCTGGGGCAAAATTTTAGTGGGCTATAGCCTTACCTTTTTTTAATTTTTTCACGCAAGCCAATCAATGCGTATCCGTTTCAACTTCCCGTCAATGGGCATGAATACGCTCAAAGGAAGTTATCTATGCGAGGTGCACCGATTTTGAAAAAAATCTTTCGACATCGCTGGGGCAAAATTTTAGTGGGCTATAGCACTACCTTTTTTTAATTTTTTCACGCTAGCCAATCGATGCGTATCCGTTTCTATTTCGCGTCAATGGGCATGGATACGCTCAAAGGAAGTTATCTATGCGACGTGCAGCGATTTTGAAAAAATCTTTCGACATCCCTGGGGCAAAATTTTAGTGGGCTATAGCCTTACCTTTTTTTCATTTTTTCACGCGAGCCAATCAATGCGTATCCGTTTCTACTTCGCGTCAGTGGGCATGATTACGCTCAAAGGAAGTTATCTATGCGACGTGCCACCGATTTTGAAAAAATCTTTCGACATCCCTGGGGCAAAATTTTCGTGGGCTATAGCCTTACCTTCTTTTTTCATTTTTTCTCGCAAGCCAATCAATGCGTATCCGTTTCAACTTCGCGTCAATGGGCATGAATACGCTCAAAGGAAGTTATCTATGCGACGTACCACAGATTTTGAAAAAGTCTTGCGACATCCCTGGGGCAAAATTTCAGTGGGCTATAAGCTTACCTTTCTTCAGTTTTTCGGGCAAGCCAATCGGTGCGTATCCGTTTCTTCTTCGCGTCAATGGGCATGAATAAGCTCAAAGGAAGTTATCTATGGGACGTGCCACTGATTTTGAAAAAATATTGCGACATCCCTGGGGCAAAATTTCAGTGGGCTATAGGCTTACCTTTCTTCAGTTTTTCGGGCAATCCCGTCGTTCGTATCCGTTTCTACTTCGCGTCAATGGGCATGAATACGCTCAAAGGAAGTTATCTATGCGACGTGCCACTGATTTTGAAAAAATATTGCGACATCCCTGGGGCAAAATTTCAGTGGGCTATAGGCTTACCTTTCTTCAGTTTTTCGGGCAATCCCGTCGTTCGTATCCGTTTCTACTTCGCGTCAATGGGCATGAATACGCTCAAAGGAAGTTATCTATGCGACGTGCCACTGATCTTGAAAAAATATTGCGACATCCCTGGGGCAAAATTTCAATGGGCTATAGCCTTACCTTTTTTTTCATTTTTTCTCGCAAGCCAATCGATGCGTATCCGTTTTTACTTCGTGTACATGGGCGTGCGTATGCTCAAAAGAAGTGGTCTATGCGATGTACCATCAATATTGAGAAAAATATTTGGACATCTCTGGGACATGATTTGAGTGGGTTATAGCTTTACCCTTTTTCAGTTTTTCGGGCAAGTGAATCGGTGCGCGTGTTTCTACTTCGCGTAAATAGGTGTGAGCAGGCTTATAGAAATATATTTATGCCACGTACCATCTATATTGAGAAAAATGTTTGGACAACTCTGGAACAAAATTTTAGTGGCCTGTAGCCTTACCTTTTTTTTCACTTTTTCGGGCAAGAAATTCGGCGCGTATCCGTTTCTACTTCGCAATAAACCAGCATGAGCACGCTTGTGGGGAGCGAGCCATGCGCCAAATCAGTGATTTTGAGAAAATTGTTTCATGTCTGAGGCAAAAATTTTTTGGGCCATTGACTTACCTTTTTTTCGTCTTTTTCGGGCAAGCCAATCGGCGCGTATCCGTTTCTACTTTCAGTAAATCTACGTGAGCACGCTCATAGGGTGCCATCTATGTGACGAACCAGCAATTTTTGAAAATTGTTTGGACATGTCTGGTGCAGGGTTTTGGGGGCTATAAACTTACCTTTATATTTTTGTGTTTCAGGCAAGGCAGTCGGCGCATATGCGTTTCAACTTACGCTAAGTCTGTGTGAGCAAGGTCATAGGAAGTGGTTTTTGATCGGATCCATCGATTTCGAGAAAAAAGCTTGGACCTGTCTGGGCCAAAATTTTAATGTGCTGTACTCCTACTAGTTGAATTAGGAAGGAACAGCGCCAGCTAGGACGATCACGAGAAGGATAACCACACAGAACAAGCGCCAACTTCATATATCTTTATTCAGCGAAAAATAAGAAAATATAAGGAAAATCACAGACATGCGCACAATGACCATAATGCATCATCTTCCAAACCGTTCTGTTCCTCCCTAATTCAAGTATGCACCATCTAGCCCAAATGAATGTTGTCCTACCCTTCTACCTTACCACTTACCGCGTGCTCGCTTACAACGCTACCACTTTCTTCATTTTTTCGGACAAGCCAATCTGCGTGTATCCGTTTCTACTTCACGTAAATCTGTGTGACCACGCTCACAGGAAGTGATTTATGTGCCAAAACATCACTATTGAGAAAAATGTTTGAACCTGCCTTGGCCAAAATTTTAATGCTCTAAAGCTTTACTCTTTCTTTTTCTGTCAAGCCAATCGGCGCGTATCGGTTTCTACTTCGCGTAAGTCTGCGTGATGACCCTCATGGGAAGTGATTTATGTGCCGATCGATCGATGTCGAGAAAAATGTTTGGACCTGTCGGCGGCAAAATTGTAATGGGCCTTACCTTTTTTTCATTTTTTCGGACAAGTCAATCTGCGCGTATTCCTTTCTACTTCGCGTAAATCTCTGTGAGGAGGCTCATATGGTGTCATGTAAGCGCCGTGGCATCGATTTTGAGAAAAATGTTTGACCGTCTCGGTAAAAATTTTTATAGATTTAGAAGAAAGTGGAAGAACGATGCAATCGATGCGTGTACATCGTTTTCTTTTTTTTATTGTGCCCACGCTACTTCCTTTTTCTTCTTCCATATGTGACATTCCTCGGCTGATAAAGAACATCTCTTGCATAGCGCGTAGTCGCTTTATTTTAAGGGCGTTTTCTTAACTCGAACGCTCCTCCGTGGTGTTGGGGCGGTCTGTTTTCATGCGGTGAAGAGGGCCCTGGACTTGATTCACTGTTGTGCGCTTGTGTTATCTCTTGCCATGATGTAAATGGATAGTCAGCAGGCTGCTCAGCCGGAGGCAAGGCGCTACCTTGAAGAGGCGGGTCGAGCAGAAGGGTCGAGCCCACTCTAAGAAACCAGGACGGTTCGTTGTGAACTTGACAGCTTCTGTGTGTAATTCTAGAAACCTGGAAGCATTCCATGCTCGACCATCTTCCAAAAGAAAGGACGCTGGTCCTCGTTGATGGATAATCCTCTTGGGGTGCGAAGAAATCTTTCCCCGAACAGAAGGTTTTCTGATTTTTTTAATGCGAGTGTTAATACCTCAGGGCATACAGGGGTATGGGATCCGGGCGAATAAGGATGATTACATGAATAAAAAAAATTGCGGATCTAATGCAGTCCAGGAGGGATCGATAATGTGGTCCATGCGTCCAAGCAGTGTCATCATTATCAACATCATCCTGGTTACGCCCACTGCAGGGCAAAGGACTCTCCTATACTTCTCCAACTACCCCCGCCATGTACTAATTGTGGCCATGCTGTCCCTGCAAACTTCTTAATTTCATCCGCCCACCTAACTTTGTGCCGCCCCCTGCTACGCTTCCCTTCCTTTGGAATCCAGTCCGTAACCCTTAATGACCATCGGTTATCTTCCCTCCTCATTACATGTCCTGCCCATGCCCATTTCTTTTTCTTGATTTCAACTAAGATGTCATTAATTCGCGTTTGTTCCTTCACCCAATCTGCTCTTTTCTTATCCCTTAACGTTACACGTATCATTCTTCTTTGCATAGCTCGTTGCGTCGTCCTCAATTTAAGTAGAACCAGGTTTCTGCCCCGTACGTGAGTACTGGTAAGACACAGCTGTTATATACTTTTCTCTTGAGGGATAATTGCAACCTGCTGTTCATGATCTGAGAATGCCTGCCAAATGCATCCCAGCCCATTCTTATTCTTCTGATTGTTTCAGTCTCATGATCTGGATCCGCAGTCACTACCTGTCCTAAGTAGATGTATTCCCCCGCACCTATCGTAAACTGATGTTCTCTTCCGAGACTGTTAAACATTACTTTAGTTTTCTGCAGATTAATTTTTAGACCCACACTTCGCCTTTGCCTCTCCAGGTCAGTGAGAATGCATTGCAGTTGGTCCCCTGAGTTACTAAGCGAGGCAATATCATCAGCAGTGTCAATATCATCCAAGCAGTGTAGTGGCTAGAATTATGCGGCGAAAGTCCCTTGCTCCGAGGTGCCGGAGCCTCGTCGGTTTCAACGCAGGGCAAAAAAAAGCAGCTGTTGGATGTAAACTTCAGCACTGCGTGACTTGCAGACTGGACACCCAGGGCGGGGATAAAACTGGCGAAAGTGCGGCCGCTTCCGAGTCGTGGCAGGAGTGAGGACAACCCCGACCCGGATCCTCCGAAACGCAACCTCCTCTGCACGGGTAAGACCGCGGGGCAGGGGAACGTACACGGAGGTATTATAGCACGTGTGCGGCGCCGGAGGTGCTCATTCTTGTTAAAAGGAAAGTAACATCATCTAGGTGAAAGAGTTGGGGCAATGACGATGTAGAGGTCGCTAGAGGAGTCGCCGAATCCGCACGCCTTTTGAAGCTCAGAATGTCGCGTGGGATCCACTCGATAGACATTAAGTGCGAGATGCGTGCTGCCAGAAGATGGATCTGCTGACAGATTTCAGGGCTGTGACTGATGCGTAGCAGGATCCGCGTCACCTGAAGGGCATCAGTGCTGATGACGATGCGGGCCGTGGGGACCATGGAACGGCGGCCAGAGAACACAGCGCTTCTGGAACAGCAAGGAGCTCAGCACAAAAGGTGGCTCTTGGATTTGAAACCGGCACGTCTGATTCAGGGCGGGTGCGCAAGGGCAATAAAGTGCAGTGGTCGTTTCGCAGTCCTGGATGCTTGCATCAAAGTAAATAACAATGGGGCAAAGCGCTAGGTAGGCGGCTTGAGATATGTCACGTAGCAACGCCGCCGCCTGAGTTGATGTCGGGCGACGTGTATCTGTTGGCTTGTTATCGCTCAGCTGTACAAAAACTCCAGCGAGGAAGAACTGGCAATGGCGGTGGTAGAAGGGAGTGCGATGAAGCGTAAGCCCTGAGAGCGCACGTTGCGTGCGAAAGGCTGGCGTTAAGCCTTCGAGCACCACGTTGCTGCTGCACCAGCTCATCTAGTGTGTTCAGCTGTGCATTCTCTTGGAGAGCCACGATCAGGGTGATGCGAGGAAGGCAAGTGATGACCCTCATTGCCTCATGATTAACAGCTTCAAGGAGATCCCATTGTGCCCTCGTCAAATGCTGGAATTGGGCTTGATAAACAAGGCGTCGTTGCACTACCGCCTTCACCAACTGTCGCGCAACATATGAGCGGGCGCCACCCGTTTTAGAAGCAATGCGTCTAATCAGACCCAAAGTGTGAATCGCCTGCTGCTTAGCGCTGGAGAGCAAAGCCGTTCCACTTCCCGACTCGTGGACCATCAAGCCCAGAATGCTTATAGTTGACCATTGTTGAAGTCGGGTTCCGGATAGATGAAGACGAATGGGTGTCGCAGAGAGTTTACGCCGGCCCCAGCGGTTGGCGACTGACATGTGAGCAGGTTTGCTGACGGAAAGCTTAAGGTCGACCGAAGAAGCGTAAGTCGAAGTGATATCTAAAGCCGATTGAAGGGCAGCGGCTCGAGTCTGCAGGTCACGATGAGTGTTCCAAACCATGATGTCATCAGCGTACAACAAGAACGTTATGTCAGGCACATCGTGTAAGCGCCATGCGAGCGGGATGAAATCGACATTGAATAATGTGGGCGACAATACCAATCCCTGAGGTACGCTGCGAAGAGGGACAAATGGGCCGATGGCGTCACCACTGAGGCGGACTGCAAAGTATCGGTCTTCAAGGAAGGATTTCACAAAATTCCGTACTCTAGGGGGAAAATGCACCATGTCAATTGAAGCCAATATGGTAGCATGACTGATGTTATCGTACGTCTTTCGACGTCCACAGCGAGGACAGTACGGAGAAGGTGGCTGTGAGTTGACGATAAAACTGAGGATGCCAAGTCAGTCAGCCCATCTTCAGTACCTATGGCTGGACGGAAGCCAATTTGAGCAGGGTGGTAGAAACCGTGGTGTTCTAGCCCCCACGACAGTCGTGCGGCTACCATTTTCTGAGCAAACTTGTACATTGTTGATGTTAGGGAAATGGGTCGGAAGTTGCCAAGCTCGGTCGGTGGCTTGCCCGGTTTCGGAATCGGGATCACCACAGCCGATTTCCAGCCCGGAGGGAGAATGACATCTAGCCCTACCTTGTTAATGGTGTCGAGGAGTTGAGGCAGTACAGCGCAACTCAGGTTCTTGTAAACCTCCTAAGTAATAGAGTCTGGACCGGGTGCTGTCTTGCGAATGGTGCCATTTATCGCTGCAAGCAACTCAGGCAAGGTGAAAGAGTTTGCAATTCCCTCCGCATCGGCTGTAGATGGTAACTTCTAGACATGTGCTGGAATGCCGGCCAAGAAAGCAGCATTGGTTGTTTGAGGCAACACGTCGTACTGGGGAGAAAACTGCCGGGCTGCTTCTCTGGCGAAATCAACCCGCGATAAGCAGGCAGCGAACAAGGCTGTGGCTGCCGCGTCGGGATGGCGCAAACCGTGTTCCATGGCACGGAACGTTCGCCGGAGAGACGCATTGGATGTCTTCGATGAAAACCGCTCGCACTACATATGCCATTGCCGCCGTGAGAGGTCGCGTTTATATGCGGGCCTTAGCAGCAACACGATTCAGTCTTGTACGTGCTTGTGCAGCAGTGGGGTCTCGGGATGCTGCCAGCTCAGTTTGCCTGGGAGCAGCCCGCAAGTTGAGCAGGCCGACATCCGTTGCCGGTAGATCGACGTCCACGCAGTTGATGATTGTAGTTTCATTGAGCGCACTTCGTGTGCGGTAAACAAGTAGTGGTGACGAGTCCACAGAGATGTCTTGGACAATGGCGCGAAAGGTGTCCCAGTTGACCAAAGTACACTTGCGGCGTAATCGGCGGGCCTGCGACGGATAAAGACCCATGATGATAGGGTGGTGGTCACTACCCCAGCAGTCAGGTTCCAGGTGCCAAGTGGGAGTGCCGGGACCCGACCACCACGTAAGATCCTGTGCGCATGCTGTACGTCGAGCTGGAGGCACAGGCCGCATTGCGGAATCAGGATGGTTCAGTAGAACAAACAACGCGTCCGCGAAGGCGTCCCTCACGCGCCTACCTCGTGGGCTAGAAGTGGGGTACCCCCATTCTTGGTGAGAGGCGTTGAAGTCAGCACCAACTAAAATAGCACACCTTGAGTATTGACGACGGACATTCAATAACCAGCCCAGCCACCGGCTGGCCTTACGTAGTACGACACTACTACAACAGTTGCCTTGGGCAACTTCACAGCTGCTTCCACTACGTCCTGATATGAGTTACACCAGGTTTCAAGAGAAAGGCGGACCTGAGGATAACACGTATCCACATACACTGCCGCCTTTCCTGCGGGACAGCCGTGAGCAGGCGACGGTCGCTCATCGAAGGAGACACGTATCCGCTGAAGCCCGGAATGGCAGACAAGGTGTTGGTCTCCTGCAGTAACAACGTCCACACCTGCTGCTTGTTCATGCGAAGACGGGATTCAAGCTCCCCCACTTTCGTGGTAAGGTCTCTACAGTCCCCCGGCAGCACACCGCAAATACCTGTACCCGCCATTTCTATTACGAGCCCAGGCGTTTTAATTCACAGATGTCAGGTTGGATAACTGGCTGACCATGAACCGCAGAAGGGATCTTGTGGAGTTATCCGGCAACGGAGCAGAAGACCTGATAGAATCGGTGAACGATACAGTGCGGCGCAACAGAGACGATGATGCAGCGGAATCTATATTTGAGGCGGCCGTGTGAGATACCACTGCTCGTCTGCGACGCGCAATTTGTTCACGGTGTTGTCGGAGCTTGGACGCCTCCGCTAAAAGGCGGGCAATTTGATTGTAAACTGCTGCGATATCATCACGCGGATGTTCCTGCGTGCTCTCCAGCGTAACCAGCTGGCGATGGCGGTCTTTGCGAGCTTTGTCATTGTAAGTCTGTAAGGCTTTCTTATGCGGACGTAGTCGCCGACGGCAAATTATCTTGCTCGAGCTCCGCGACGTCCATCTGTGTAAAGCTTTGAAGAAGCTTGTTCATGTCTGGCATGCTGACGCGGCAGTTTCGCTGCCTCTGCTGGATTTTCATGAAAAGAGTTATCCGGCAGGTCAACGATGTTTAATCGCGTTCGTAGTAGTCGTCCAATGCAACAAAACGGTGCGTGCAACTCCCGTTGTGGCCTCAGGTGTGCAGCGGTAGCCCCCAAGTAATCTGTGACGACGACGCGAATATCGCGCCGCTCATATACTGTCATCTGCACAACAGACTTCAGAACTCTGCTGAACCTTTCGACAAGACCGTTTGCATGGATGTGGTACACAGGCGAGAAACAATGGCGTATACCTCGTTCCTGAAGGAACTCTTCAAATTCAGCCGAGCCGAACTGCGGTCCACGGTCGGGAACTATCTCATTGGGGGTAGCCTTTACGAGCAAACACTTGTACCAGAAAATTCTTGACGTCGCTGTAGAAACTTGTCCTGAAAAATTAAATTCCAGCCATTTGCTGTGATAATCAATGTCACTGCATAAAGACAGTCGACGGGAGCTTGTTCAAAGGGTCCAATAATAATAATAATAATTGGGGTTTTACGTGCCAAAACCACTTTCTGATTATGAGGCACGCCGTAGTGGAGGACTCCGGAAATTTTGACCACCTGGGGTTCTTTAACGTGCACCTAAATCTAAGCACACGGGTGTTTTCGCATTTCACCCCCATCGAAATGCGGCCGCCGTGGCCGGGATTCGATCCCGCGACCTCGTGCTCAGCAGCCCAACACTATAGCCACTGAGCAACCACGGCGGGTAAAGGGTCCAATAATATCAATGCCAATCTTCTCCCAAGGTTTGTCCGGGAACGCTACTGGCTGCGTAGGCACTGCAGCTGGCCTCGTGGACTTATCACAGGAATGACAAACAAGACAGGTTTTAGTTGTTCAACGTGTTCATCCATTCGAGGCCGCCAGTACAACTCCCGCAGCCTACTTTTCATACGATTGACCCCCGGATGGGACTCGTGTGCAACTCCCATCAAACAACGAGTAAGTATGTTTGGAACCACTATCCTTTCACCATGGTAAAGTAAGTTGTGTGCAATCCACAGTTCTGCACATCGATAAAAATATGGTATTAGCGCCGCTTCCAGATCTTTTTTATGAGGCCATGGAGGATGACAAAGTCCATAAATTTTGCAATAGTACTGTCAGTTGCACCCGCTGCTTGGAGTTCTCTGATCGTTAGCATCGGAGAAAGAACGCCAATTCATCTTCAACAGCAAACCATCAGGTTATCCTTGCAAAGGAGTCGAGAGAGTGCATCAGCCACCGTATTGTCACTTCCCTTGCGGTATTGTATGGTGTAGTTACAACAAAGTAGGTGCGCTGACCAATGTGAAATACACATAGACCGATGTGCAGTACCTTTTGGTGGCAACAAGGTGACGAGAGCACTGTGGTCAGTTCGCAAGAGACGGCCCCAAGGATAGACATGCCAATATTCAGAGGCCCAAAGGCATGCTAAGGCTTCACGTTCGCCTGCAAAATATCTTCGTTCTTGTGGGCTCAATGTGTGGGAGACAAATAGTTCCCTTGTTATCTTGTTACAGCACCGCGCCGAGTCGTAATGATGACAGGAAGATTCGGATTAAAGAAATGTTGGATTTCGCAAGTTGTCAGTAGTGATTTCAAACATACAAAACTCTGTTCAGCAACTGGCATCCAAACAAATGGTTCGTTGCCTCGAAGAAATGCCCGTATAGGTTCCACAACATCTGAAAAATGCAGAACAAACCTCGAGTAAAATCCCCCCAGTCCTAGCAGAGAATGAAGTTCATTTACGCTTCAAGGTGTAGGAGCTTCTTTTTCTCTTGAAAAGATGACAGTGGAAAAAGCCGTTTGCCGTTCACAACATGCCCCAGAAATGCGACTTCTGTGACGTCAAAAACTCGCTTCTAGGCGAGTTTGAGGCCTGCTTTAGAAAGCCGTTGCAAGACGGTGCGGAAATTCGAGAGATGATCTTCTCGAGAATGGCCATAAGTAATAATGTCGGCTATGTTGAAAAGTACACCTTTGCATCCTCCAAGTATGAAATGCATTATCTTGTGAAATGCTGATAAAGCTGAAGCGAAGCCAAAGCACACTCTCTTAAAACGAAAGAGCCCATCATGCGTAATAAAGGTTGTCAGATCACGGCTCTCAGGATTGAGTTCCACTTGGTGGTAAGCAGACACTAAATCCAGCTTCGAAAAGCGCTGGGCGCCAGTTAAGCTATGCAGCAGTTCTTCTGTCTGTGGAAGTGGAAAGGTATCAACAATTTTAGCTTGATTTGGCTCTCGCAGATAATGCACATTCAAATTGATCCATCCTTTTTCCGAACCACTACTATTGGAGAAACCCACCGAAAGGCGTCAACGTGCTCAATAATGTATTGTGCTTCAAGTTTCTGTAATTCACCTGACACTTGCTCAAAAACAGTAAAGGGCAACCTTCGCAGCTTGCTGGCAACGGGTGAAACGGACTCGCGAACGTTAACTCTCTTTAAATCCATTGGCAAATCCAAGCTATTTGTCAAACAGATGTTTGTACTATGAACGTAGCTCAGATGGCAATACAGGAGTGATAGACGCCAATGCAAAACATTGAAACGATGTACATTCAATCTTCATTTGTAGTGCCGCGATGGCATTTAGGCCTGGAATAGTGGTGCCCTCAGACAACATACAGAAGAATGCAAGCATTTCTGTCGTGGAACGCAGCTGATGCAATAAAGCATCCTTGAACTCCTATTTCTGACTTGGAGTAGTCGAAAAGCTATACTGAGGTAGGCTTCAATAGGCAAGTACTTGCGAAATAATGGCGATGGAGTTCTGCTCGGATAGTGACAGACGATCCCGTATTAACCAGAAGCGAGATAGCCTCACTTTCCACGCAGACGGATGCGTAAATGCCGTGTTTGTGTCACTTAAAGGGACACTACAGGTTACTATGAAGTCAAGTTAAAGCAATGCTCTAGAACGTCTAAGGCATCAGTATAATCGTGAACAGAGCTTTAATAACCGAGAAATTGAGGTAAATGCATAACACGATTTGAGACCCCCCAGCGACATTCCGGTACTAGCCCGATGACGAAGGCACTCATCATAATTTGTCACTAGTACTGAACTACTCATATTAAAAAAATAATTTCATTAGGTTATAAGACGGAAGAAAATGCTACTTGTCTACCTCTGTTTGATTCTAAGAAAAAATAACATTTTGACGTTACCCTTCAGTAGTATGGGTGGTCGAAAGGTTTCGTTTTCACTCGACTCTGCGCGCTCGACTCTGCGCCGCGTGCGCTTTGGAGTTTCAGTTGTTTCGTTATCGCGTTGTGCTGCGCTGGTTCTGCTGGCTCGCGAATCTTGCACTTGGAACAAGCAGCAAGAATGCCAAGTCCATGTGATGATGTGGGATGCACGAACGGTGCTGAACGAATGCTGAGCAACAAAGAATGCCACATATGATACGTTCTTAGAACATTTAATGCAAAAAAGTTGCAGTAAGAAAGCTTACAGGTAAAAAAATATGGTATAAAAAATGAAAAACGCGTTGCAATCACATGATGATCTGCGGCTCTGTGACAGAGTCAGAGATGGCTTTGTGAGGCAGCACTTTGCCACCGTTTATGTAGATCTCGTCTTTGACGAACACATCTTCCCCTAGAACGGAGGTGTTCTCCATTCGAACCTGTGGGCAGGAAATGAAAGCAATTACTGTGAGCACGCATTCCCACAGGAACTGTAGCACACGTGACATGTGGCTAGAGCTTAGCATCTACAGTCTATTGTTGAACTGATGGCAACCTTATGTGCGAATAAAGGCTACGTAGAGAGCATTGTAAAAAACATACTGTAAGAGCACACTGACAAGTGTTACGTTAACCAGATTATGTGCATTTCTTTCCCTGCTATTTCACCTGGGTTATAAAATTCTATTACAGCTGTGAAAAGGAAAGAAAAGCAGCTTGCTTTTTTTTTTTTTTTTTTTTGCAACACATCTTTAAAGACAGCTGACATGAGAATGTGTACGAGGAGCGAAATTTAACACTTGACTTACAAGAATTTCCACTTGACTATAAATGCAGAGAATGCCGATTCCCAATTTTCACAGAACTATAAGTCTTGCCACTCATGTAGTACCAGTGATGAAAAGCAAAAACTTCTTGACAAACTGGCTGATGTAGGTCGGCAGGCTCACTTATGAGTCGACTCACTCAGACAAACTTCCGCTAATCTTCATCTTACCGCCTACCAGAGGCAATTAGATATCGCGAGTCTCCCCGAAAAAAAAGGAAACGCATGCACGCCGGCATCCTTCCTATGCACACCCCTGTGAGCACTAAACGAGTGAGAAACAGGCGGCCGCCCTTTGAGCAATTAGTAACAAGATAGCCACCAGTTTTGCGAGTGCAAGAAGCCGAAACAGCCTGCGGAACGAAACCGAAACCGTCGCCTGCCCGGTTCACCTTGCACACGAGATCGAATGTACGGGAAGGCAAAAAAGTTGCTCATGGTTGCCGTCTTTGCAACACACCGTATGGCGGCCTCTTGTTCCTGACGCCATGCTTAGATGCACATATTTTTGTAGCCTCGAGTCCCCCTTCACAAGACTATCTTTGGATTTAGGCGGCACATAAGTGTGATACGACTAAGGTGCACTGAACATTGGGCAGCAAGCATTTGCACGGATGGCAGATGGACGGGAGGGAGAAGGAAGCTGCCGATTTCAGAATATTTGACATGTGGCTAATCACACTCTGAACACGACAATCAAACGGCACCTGCTCTTTACCGTCGGTGCCAACCACAGTAGACCTGCACAGCGCCAACAATGGTTACACGCGGAGCGGTGGTTGAGTCGCATCATGCACAGTGCACGCTTTGGTCTGTTGTGTAGATTGACCTTAAGAGATGACCCAGCTGACATAAAGTTGAAATAGCCCTTCTGTATCTTGAAGAAAATGGAAAGCAAAATTTTCTATGCAACAAACCTTTATATACTAGAACTGAGCTGTAATCAGTGCTGGCATGCTAAGTACACTGTACTGTATACCTTCATTTCAATGTACCCAAGTTACTGATCACTTGTTACATTCACGTTGTGCAATGCTAGAAGATTCCCGAGCACCTGAAGTGCTTTCTTGGGCAATATCTGTAAGCATTAAATTTCTTGAAACGTCTTTTGATATTAGATTCGATATGCAGCTTTTCTTTTTTTATTGATTCAATTCGAAATCAAATTTGAAATCTTCTATTGGGTATTCACTCGCCCCTCATAAAGCCAGCAATGTTAAAGTGGGTTCTACTGTGCTTCTTTCTGTCTAAAAATGTCAATGTTCGTCCCCTAGGCTTTATTTTTGTGCAACCCAGTTGTAACAATTATTGGTTAAAAAAATGGGATCTTCTTGGCATTTGAATACTGTTATAAGTGAGTTCAACTGCAGCAACTCTTCCTCCAAGAGCTTGCGTAGACTGGAACCACCTTCCCAGCACCGTTGCTGCCATTCCAGACACTTCTCTAACTACAAGGCCGCTGTAGAAAATGTTCTTTATGTTGTCTCTATATGGTTTAGTTGTCTGTTGTTTCACTGTTTTTCTTGTGCACACTGTTGCACCAATGTTCACCAATGCAATTATGTATAATGCTGCTTCAGTGCATAATGTTGCACCATTGTCTACTTGATTAAAGTTTGTTGTTTCCTGCACTTACAAGAATGCCTTACTACTCCTTTTTGTAATGCCTGCAAGGGCCTTGAAGATATTTATATATAACGAAATAAATAAAATTCTACTGCTTATAGAATTGTCCATTCGTGTCATGGATGAGTTTGTTATAGTGAGGGTTTAAAACATCATGTAATCCTGACCAACTACCTCGGCTTCCCATCATCTTATGTTCTCTGCCCTTAATTAAGGTACAACACTGCAGGATAGCCAGCCCATTGTTCACAGCTTTGAAGCACTTTCCACACACGGTGCCACTGACAACTGTGGTCGCATGGAACTAAGGCGGCGAGAGGAGGACAGAAGCATCACTGACCCATTGTCCAACAGTGCAACGCCAACCAATGATGCAGGAGTCAAGCCACGAATGGGACTTGATCGTCGCCCCGTTGAGCAAAGTACATCGCTTAATGCATGCCCCGTCTTCAACCACCACGTTGGGTCCTATGGCGACGTTGGGACCAATGCGGCAGTTCTTGCCAATCTTGGCTGTTGGGTCCTGAAGCAGAAAATTGGAAGAGCAATGATATTTGGCTCCGAGGACTAGCTGGTCGTGGCATGCGAACTATGCATACACAGCTGAACCTCGATACAACTAAAACAGACATAACAAATGACCAACAACAAAGTAAATTTAAAAGTTCTCACCAAGATTAGAATGTATGAATATATGTTTATAACTAATATTGAATAAATTGAAGGTATTTTCATGATGAATGCGACTTTGTTGTAACAAGGTGTGACTGTACAAATTCCTGATGAACTGCTCAACTTGAGAAATGTCTCACTCACATAAGGCTCAACACTACTCAAGAACAGCCCTGCTGGAGTTTTACAGTGCAGTTCTTACATGCCCGTTTCTGCGGCAAGTGTCATTGGCATAACCGAGTTAACGAGCACAGTGAAAGATTAAAGCGAATGCAAAGTGCAGCGGGGGATGAAAGACGCAAGGAGGAAGGTGGTGGGATGGTGCAGGGGAACCACAAGGCAGAAAGCAAAGGAGGGTATGGCAAAAACGTGAGAAGAAAAACGCAATGCAGCAACGATGGTTATGAGATGGTGCCAGAGTAGCGCGTGTCATCTGGGAGGCCTGTCGGTGGCGGCAGCTGTAAATCGCACTGACATTTAACCCACACGCTGGCTCTCGGAATCTTCAGATTAGCAAGACAGTTGCGCCGCGCTTCGCACCATTTGTAACATGCCACACGAGACAGATTGTCCGCACCAGCCAATACAAAGTGAAATGAAAGCACGTATAGAGCTGCGCTCAAATTTTGCGGTCGAGAGTATCGTAATCATTAATCATTTGTCCAAGGGGGGACCCGGGTCTTTGGGACCGAAATAAAGGCCAAAATTCTTATCTTCAATTTTTATTTTCCATGTTCCTGACGCGAATCCGCACCTATCTCCGAAATTTGGTTACAAAATACCACTTAGTTCATTCATTATCGTGATCTAATGAGGAGAATTTGGAAGCGTTGTACTTTAAATTGGGGACAAATCACAGCCAATTTGCGTTGTGCACAACTCTATAACTATGTGCTCTGCCAGCACCGGTTTAGTATCATTCGAAAGCTCACGTTTCTGGTTTACTTTATTTGTCAGTTAGCAACATTGCCGCCACTGCGGTCATGAAAAAAACAACAGAAAAAGAAATTTGCGACGCATGCTGTTATTGGCCAGCTTGAGCATGTGACCAAGATGGCGAGTTGTGATTGGCTCCAAGGACCATGAGCACTCAAACGTAGAAAACATCTGCCATTTTATCTTAGTCTCGCGACTGCAACGCTGAATATACTGCGTTACGGGTGGAAACGTACAAGACGCAATAAACTTCCGAAAGCAAGTCCGTTGTCACAGTGAGCACAGAATACCCGGCAGCTCGCCGCTAAATTCGTACTGCTGCCGAACGTTGATGCCTCAACTGTTTTTCCGGATCACACATATCCACATGCCGGTTACACTCGCGTAAGAATTGAACATGGCTGTCATAACTGAAGAGGAAGTGGATAAGAGCACATGAGAAGGCTACTCTCGACAAGATCGCATTTACGACGACCGCAGAGCAAAAGATTCAGCGTTTTGTAAAGCCGACCGCCGATAGTGCAACAGCCTCAGTCGCAATACTACTCCATATGTTGTCATCCGACTTGCAGCAGTAAACAATCTTCTCGGTGTTTTCTCGTGTAATACTTGCATTAATTCTGCGTAGCTGGTGCGGAGCGATCAGGATTACAGCCTCACTACTAAACTGACTGGTTTGCAAGATCTGCAGTGAAGTTGTGTTAGGATGGAGCTCAGAGGGCCCGAAAACGTGTAATTCTTTTGAAGTGAACGTATTCGCAGTGCATGCTATGTCGCCAGCCGGCAACGGCCAAACAGCCATGAATTATGCCTAGTGCCTACTGATGGCCTTTGGTGCCATTTTTTCAAACTTTCTTTCAATATATTAGTAGCAAAATGTTTTTTGTTTTCTCAAAACCACAATTTTGATGATGCCATATTGGAGGTGCATTATCTCTGCTTCTAATTGTGCTATCACTTTTTCATTTTTCACTTTATCATTTTTTTTCAGAAAGGCAAAGCAGCGTAGAGTGCAAATATACGAAATAACAATTTATTTATCTTAAAAATTTTAACAATTTTTCTTTTTTTTTAGCAGTTAGATGGATTTCTCTCACTGAAGTTTGCAATGTTCTCATTTGATATAAAATTGGATTAGAACACCACACTTGCTTATTTGCTCTCTTCCACATCATTTTCGTATGTCGATATTTATAATGCCATGCATAGTTTGGTAGATAGCTCACCTCCAAGCAAATTATGCACTAAAGCTGAATTTCTTCAATTTCTGGAAAGTTATTTACTCTGCAAGAAAACTGGATGTATATTTAGAACTAGCACTTTGAAATACACAAACTCAACAAGTTTCATTAAATTAACAAAGAATTTAAAACAAAGTTTTCAGGCACAGGATCACCCCCTTATTGGAGCAAATAAACCCTCCAAGTGGATAGATACAGTGCAGTCCACTTATAACAACATCAAAAAGAATAAAAAATTCATTAGTTATAATCGATGGTCACTATGTCTGGACTGCCATAAAAAAAAAAGCTGTCAAACATACCTACGTAGCTCCGAACCCAAATTTGCCACTTGCGCTAAACAATAGACTTACTAGAAAGTATGCTTTGAAAAATAAAATTTTTATTTATACCTGTAAACAGCGTGTCAAGCGTTGGACGCGCTGAAATAGTCTGAAATCTGCATTCGCTTTTGCGGCATTTTCAGGTTTACAACCAGTGTGCGTCGCGTCCATCTACTGCGTGAACACTGGAGGCAATCCTTTAGCGTGCACGAAATCAATGAGAAACTCGATCGACAACAACGCACTTTGCGTGTACATCGGGTTCAGTGCCAAAGACTGGCTATTGTCAATCTCGTTACCACTTCCGCCGCTGCCATCGCCTCCATTGCTCAACGCTGCCGTCTGTCGCAACAATGATCACCTCATTGAAGGATGAGGCAGCACTATCTGCATTCAAGAAACTCCACCATCAAAGCACCAACCCTTTCATCGAGAGTAGCAATGTGCTCCCAGAGCTTGGTTAATACCAGCGGCTTCCACCCTGTTGGTTTCACTATCATGGAGGGTTTCGCCTTGGTGCACAAAGCCCACCTTTCCCGTTGATCAGCATGGCCATTGGTTCCAGCCGTCATGATCGTGAGACTCCTGGTTTTCAGAATTGTCGAAATCATTGACTGCACGAGCTCATACTTTAGTCTTGCAAAATTTGCAGCTTCATCTCAAGCAACTTTACACTTCGTCGGTGCCATCTTCTAAAACTGGGCTGTCTGCTGCTTTGGGACTGCTTCCACAGCATATTTCCACACCAGCTGAGAGAGAGAGATTGCAGAAAAAGCACGCAGCCACTGCCCCCTCTTGCTTTTCACTTCTTGCTTTCTCTAGACGATCATGCTCGTCCAGAGAAAGCATCGGAGAGCATCACATGTGGCGCGCTGCGCCAGCTTGCGATGCTCTCCCATGGGTTTCACAATTGGCGCACAAGTAGGACACGCTGCGCGGTAATGGTGGCTATGGCAACAATCACAGGAAATCTTGTCATCCCATCTCAGAATCATTTGTTTAAGGGGGAACTTAGCAACACAAATGTCATGCTCAGTCTGCATGGAAAACGCCATACAGAAGGCAAAATTATGATTATTGTATCCGATATGCGGTCAGAACATATAGTTTTATATGGTGTTTTTTTTTTCTCATAGCCCTAAAGTTCATGATATGTCAACTCATTGTTATAAAAGATATCATCACTATATGTGGTTTCATTGTAAGTGGACTGCACTTTAATGCTCTCAATTTGACAGCCTTGCAGTGTGGCAAGGTTGAGATGAATGAACTTGGTGACTGAAAATTCCAACAGTTTTAAAGGGACACCAAAGAGAAACAAAGAGAAACACCAATAAAGTATTCATTCAAAATTCAAGTATACCTTAATTTTGTGGCAACATGTTAATTCTTAGAACAGAAAATGCAAGTCAAAGTTCCATTTCTTCAATTTCACACCAACGACAAGAGCCGTTATGTTGGGGTGACATCATGAATTTCAAGGTGTTCTTCCGTATTTAGGTTGCTGTGAATCAGTAAAAGCTCTTGAAACTTGCTTAGTTCACTCTTTGGCTCCTTGAAAGTACAACAAAAAATTACCTAGGCCCTCGCAAATGCTGTCGAAATTCATGACATTACAGCGAGCTGGGGCAGAAACTTCAAGGCAGTGCCCACACTTGTCACTCATTTTCGAGTCTTTTATAGCTTACCAGGCCTCATCTCACAGTAAAAGTGACATTTCTGTTATCTTGGGTGGATAACCTACAACGATAGCTCAAATTATTGTTCTCTTTAGAGCCCCTCTAGACCAGCTAAGATTCAGTGCTGTCCTCATCTCTAACATTGTCTGAAGTCTAGTCTATGCGTTTTTATTTGTAATTGCTGTCAAGTGTTCCAAGACGTGCGGCCCCTTCGGAAAGACACCCACCATGAGCACATTACCAACGATGCCTGGCCCCTGCGGCAGCAAACTTCCGGGGCTCTTGACCCGCAGCGACTGCAGGTACATGCACATGCCGGTGAGAAAGTCCTTGGGCTGTCCCACGTCCATCCAGAAGCCCTGCAGCTCCATGGCGTACAGCTGGCCCTCTGCCACCATAGCAGGGAACACCTCTTTCTCTATGGACGTTGGCTTCACCTGAGAGGAAAGTACAAGGTCACCAGGCATAAAAATGTGTCTGCGCATTTCTATGGAGAAGCTGCGGCAGAAAAGCCTCCAAACATCTCTCAGCTCGTCAAACCTCCACCACAAATTAAATAAGCTCTGCTGCCAGATACTCAAGCTGAAAGCCATGGTACACTAAAAGGCCACGCAACATCTCAGTAAACTAAATTTACATGCAATTTACCGCACAAATGACCACATGTCTCCAGTGCACAGCAGTTGATGATGTCTTAGTGCTGTATTCTGTGTACCAGGTGGTACAGTCAAGTTCCGTTAATTCGATCTTCACAGGACCGACGAAGTTCATCAATTATCCAGTGGGGCGAATATAACCATAGGCGAAAAAATGGCAAAATACACCCCCAATCCATTCGGAAGTATTTGTCCAATTCTAACACACCCTCGAGTGAAACAAGCAACTCCTTTTTATGTGTTCAAAGTAGAACACAAACATAGAAATGGCAATACAGCTCATAAACGAAGTATGGACCTAATGCAAGAAAAATTTGCTAGCATGCATCCGATTCTGGCAACAAGAAAAACACGGTGTAGAAATTCATTTACACCAAATGTCGATCATCATTCTCAGACAGCACTTTACAGCTGTCTATGAACCACTACATGCCCTCTTTACAGTCATTGCATGTTTGATATTCTGCCCCTATCCAACGACTCCACATCACAAACGAAATGGTGATCCATGCTTAATTTAACCACTTCAATAGTCTGTTTAGCAATGCCTGCAATTGGTTGCTGTTGCTGCTGATGAAGACTATGTTGTTGTTAGGCTGTTTCAAACGCCGCAAAGACGGTTTTGGTTTCGTATTCAATGGCACCACACAGGCAATTTATTGACCAGTTCCTTTGGAAAAATTTCACTGACGGTTACAATACTCCCAAGTGTGAAATCTATGTGTTTTCATTTTGCGTGTCAATATTTTGTATTGTCATTATATAGGTACATTGTTCATATCAGGAAGAGAACACTACGAGTAGCGTAGCTGGCGCAGACAACCCGTCTCATGTGGCCCATTGCAAATGGAGCAAAGAATGGCACGAGTGCCTCGCTAACTGGGAGATCGCGAGAGGCAGCACATGGGGGACGCGCGGGCGCGATTCACAGCAGCCGGCGCAGACACAACCCATCTTGTGCGGCACTACACTTCTCACGCTTTCATTCCACCAACGACGATAGCGGCCCTTCGTTGCGGGGAAATCGTGCCAGCAGTGTCAGAGACAACAACAACAACCAAGGGAGTATCACATCAAGCCGCTCCACTCCACATCGCCCCCTGCAGGAGCAGTGATCACTGTCACACACGCTCGTACCGCGGACTGACTTCAACAGCTGGTGCCACGGACCAAGCGTAGCCCTCCCCACATCATGCCACCTCCCCACTCTGGAAGCGCAGATGAGATCGCCCACATGGCTGCGGATACCGTGGCTGCCAGCAACTCCTTGCGTACGCAGGCCATCTCCCCTCCGCTTCTCCTCCGCTTTCTGCCTCGTGGTTCTGCTGCACCCTCTTCCTGCCCAATCGCCTTTCTTCCATCTCCTGCTGTGCTCCACGTTCAGTTTCATTTTTCGCTGCGCTCAGTGCGAGGTACAACGCCAAGGCGCGCCGACACTCAACACAGAAATGGCCGCCCAAGAGCTGCACTCTAAAAAAGATGCATGCTAGGAATAGGGTAAATATTGTAATAACTCATGGTGAGATACCATTTCCACTTGAAGATCTGCCTAGGGCCAGCCGAAGAAAGGTGTTTTCGGGAGGAGACGACGTGTGTCCAAGGTATTTGCTGTCCCCTAAGCGCAGCCAAGACAAACGCCGCCTCTATAGGTGTCATTATTGGATCACCAATTGGGTCACCAATAAGGTCACGATAGGAGACTGGCGTGCGCATTGATGAGTCAAGTTCAAGTTACACGGCCAAGGTAAATTTTAAATCAGGATAATAAAACCTTGGGTTTGTATGGCCCAACCTTTCCTTGCCTGTGTGTGGCTGCTGGCCTAGACCACCAGCCGAAGTAACTGAGACATCTAATAAACCAGAATAAAGTTCCGAACACTACTTTAGAGAGCTTTCCAGGTCTAATTGTTTACTTGAGATGGAGAAATATCCAAAAACAGCATAATTTCAGCAGTGAAAAAAAGTCGCAGTTTTGTCCGAAAGTCCAAGTATCCATTGCGATTGCGAATCATTAAACAACTACACGAAGTAAGGATAGTAGCTTTATCAGCCATATCAACTTATAAACATTGGCTTACTAACTACATTAACAAGCATGGTGTTATGCGTGCACAGGCAAACATGAACACCTCTCACTTAAAGACCGCTGACACTCGCTGTCAAAACTATGGTGTGAGCAAACACAGCAGCAGCAGCGAGTGAAATGACCTTCATGCTACCTTCCACTTCAACGCGAGCTAAGAGGCGAGAACACAAGCACATGAAGCCCTCAGCGCACCTAAACTGTCCCCATCGCAGATCACTTTTAAGATAGGGCCCATGCCATAGGCAGCCACCGGCGGAGTAGGACTCCACTCCCCATCAGTGCCTTGCACGCAATGGAAGACTGAACACTTCCTCTCTTGTGAGCGCGAAATCAAGCCACCACCCTCAGCTCACCCTTGCACGCTTTCACTCGCACACACAGCATACAGCGTGCGGCCACGATGTTATTGCACTTGGACTTTATACGAAACTTCACAGAGGTGCTGACGATGGCTGTGTCCACATATTTGCTACCGCAATAAAGAAAGTACTAGTCATAACTGCAGTCACCCAACTTCGCACCATCATTTTTAAAACACAAAGAACCCAGACTTCAGCTTTGTCTTTGCGAACTGTGAAAAAGTATAGTAGTAAGTTTTCAGGGATGCTGGCACCATCTAGTTGCACACCATCCACACCAAAGTCGCAAAACTGCCACTTGTCTGCGGCATTCAGTAGATGAAATGAAATCACTAGACAAGTCAGACTCATCCTTGGCACTGAAGCGGTTAACGTCCTAAACCAACACTGGTGTTACCAGAGAGATGTTGTAGTAACGGGCTCTGGTTTATTTTTAACTACCCGTGGTTCTTCAAAATGTGCCTCTCAGCAAATGCAAAATCACACAAGCGTTTTGCATTTTGCTCCGTCAAAATGCAGCCACTGCATCTGGGAATCAAACCTGCAACCTTATGTTCAGCAGCAGAAAACTACAGCCACTGAGCCACCGCAGCAGATAAACCAGCCGTGAGGTGAAAGAGTATTCAACAAAACTGTCAACTGTTCCCAGTCTATGATATGCATGGCATTTTGCTGGCGAAAGTTGCACAAATTTACCCAAGGTTCTTTTTTTTTTTTGATAAGCTGGGCATTTTTGATAAGTTAGCAGGCCTCCAAGGCTTCTTGACACTCATCTTAATTAGAAGCTTTAGCTCGCGGTCAACTCCGACTTCCCAATTCAAGTACTGCACATGATATACATAAATGTCATGAGAAAACCTCTTGGCCGATCCGAATAAAATTTGTTAAATTTGAGAGAGAAAGTAAAACTGTAGCACCTGTAGCAGTGGTGGTACTGGCCGTGAGTAGTGTGGAGCAGAGAGGAGGAAAATTATTGTTTGTAGCAGCTGCCCCTAGTTTATTAGCAGGTTGCCAAAGAAGGAACACAGAGGACAAGAACCATGTTTATTGCATTTGTGAGACATATAAGAAAAATTTAAATATTGTCTAGGATGAATAAATGCTAGCTTGTCATTAGAGCTGTGCTGAAATAACAAAAAGAGCACACTAACTCTAGCGCACTGCTTTTTCTTCTTGACAAGCAGCAAACAGCCAGACACCAAAACGATACCGCACAGAAGGCATGAAACAAACTGATTGGCAAAACTCTGCCACTCTGATCGGACTTCAGTCAGCAGCAGAGAAACTATATATATGACACAGCATACAAGGCAATATAAAATTACAGCACCCAGTACTTTGCTGTCATAAATGAAGATGTATCTTTCATAAGCACAACATATGCAATGCTGTATAGTGCATAAAAAGTTGCAGTTTCGCCAGAAATGCAGAGAGCTGAAAGCGATAGCAAAGTATTACACAACTACACAAAGTAGGGCTCATAGTTTTATCAGCTGCATAAAACATTCACTTACTTATTAAATTAAAAAAGTATGGTGTCACGCAAGCACAGGTATACATGAACATATTTTACTCTATGATTACGAACACTTGCTGTCACAACACTTCTGTGATGAAGACTGCACAGGTGGGAGCAAACACTTTTGCTGCCGCTCACTTCAATGTGCCAGCAAAGCTTGAGATTACGCAACCTCCAGCACCAGGGGCCCAGGAAGAGAGCACACATGCGGCCACCAGCCATCTCGGCGCACTCAACCTTGCACTCACCAGAGATTACCTCTGAGATAGGGCACGGACAGCCATGCGCAGCCATGGCCAGGCTAGCAAAGTCGACAAGTGCTCTCTTGTGCCCCTAGCGCATGCTTGTTCACAAGTACCTCGCACTCACCTCGCCCCCAATTCCGCATCTTGCACACATTTCATTATGTGACCTCTAAATTGAGCATGTATCAAAAACATGCATCGAGCTCAGCTCACCCTTGCACACTCCCTCGCACCGACAGCATGCGGCACGCAGGGTGCAATGGGATCCTATCGCCCTTGAACTTCATACAGAACCTCATGGCAACAGTGAAGACTCACCTGGAGTATAGTTATATAACTGCTGTCGCAATAAAGCATCGGACTTCATACAGAACCTCATGAGTGAAGACTTGCCCGAAGTGTAGTTATACAACTGCCGTCGCAATGAAGCACAGAAACCGATTCATATACCTATTACTTCTGTAGTACCAGGGTTGCAAGAAGGGCATCAACGTGGCCTTTAGATGCAGCAATAACCATGATATAGAAAAGAATCGCGAAATAAAACACGACTAACATGAATGCTACAATGCAAAGTGCACATTGTCGGACACCTCTCCCAACGCCACCAGTAGGAACTGCAAATGTGGGGCACGCCGACAATGCAGAACAGGCCACATGCGCAATATAAGACACAATAGAACATCATCTATGCACAACCACGAATATGGTGTACCGTGAACATGCGTGAGCATTCACTGGATTTGATTGAATTAATTGATTAGCAAAGTCAACCTTTAGCACGTTTAGCTTAATGAATGACAGGAGATGTGACAGCATTGTTGGCATAGGTTGGTGGTGACCACCACCTAGCATTGCCAACTTCTCTTCACAGTATCCTCCGTGACTGCGTGGTGCGGCTTGTCTTGGAGCAGCTTTAGAACAGTTTCTCTCATTTGTAGAATGGATGTAACAGATCGCAGCAATTGGAGTGGAACAATTTCAGAACGTCAGACCTATGGCCTCTAGGCGCAAATTGGAAATAAAAATGCAAAGGGACAAAGTGAAGACTAACTTTTGACTGAGTTACAGCTGGAAGTTAGCCTGCATCTTGTCCCCTCGCCTTTTAATTTCCAGTGGCCATAGATCTTATGCTCTGAAATTGTACTGTACGAACCGACTAGACAGCAACAGATAATACCAAATTGTAGCAGTATTCTAACCACTGCTGTTAACGCTTTCCTGTTCATGTCTCCCGATTGTCTATGATGTCTATCAAAGATTGCAAATGTGTCTTTTGCCACTTTCCAAGAGCTTGCGGACAGCTAGCGCCATTTATCAGGCTATTTAGAAACTGTTTAGTCAATTTTGGATATCTTTTTCTGCCGTGCACAGATCTTTAAGGCGCCTCCGGAGAAGGGATATGGTCAACGTGATGGGCACCCTTAGGTTCCAAAATGGCATAAACACCACGCGCCGCTCATGCATGGAAACGTCGCATTTCCACCTATTTCAATGAATCTACATGAGAGTTTTTGGAATTTTAAAGCAGCACTGACACGGAAGACAACTTCGGTTTGCAAGACTTCACGACAGAGTTTAGTTTTATTTGCCAAACTGTTTCAAAGCTGCCGTGCACTGATATAAAGATATTCTGCATGTGCCAAAGATCACGGTTCTTATCTGACCCCCCCCCCCCCTTCCCGGCAATACTTCCTCGTAAAAGGTGCCTCCTGTGCTTTGAACCACTTTGGCTCACATTGATCCATTTTTGCCAGATAAGCCCAAACAAGCATGCAGCTTTCCTTACCTCAATTCGTTTCAGTATGTCCGGTGTGAAAATGTACAGGCCAGCATTGATCTTGTTGGACACAAACTCTTGCGGCTTCTCCACAAACCGCTCGATGCAGCCCATCTCATCGTACACAACCACACCGTACTTGGAAGGCTCCTCGACTCGTGTGACCTACGCAAAGGGCAAGCCATCTGCCAATTGCACACAAATGTCGTCTGTTGCCGAGAAAAACGAGAAAGAGGCATAGTGGAGATACAAACAGATGAATCGAGCAACAACTGACAAGCTAAGAAGATTGCTGTTGCATAGAAGACCCATGTATGTAGTATCACAGACGTACATATGAAATGCAAGCAGGGCACTAATGTAAAGATGTGAGAATTACATTCAACAGTTTTCTATATGGGTGGATTGTGGCTACTAAAAGAATATGCTGTTGCAAATATTCAAGTTCTAGCAAGACGTACTAATATATGTCCTTAGAGGGTCCCTGAAACGGTTTGTAGAAATTTTGTAGATGCCGTAGGGTACAGCTACAATAAAACATTCACGCCACAATTTCCGTGAAGCGT
The DNA here is from genome assembly GCF_050947875.1 of Dermacentor variabilis. Taxonomy (NCBI): domain Eukaryota; kingdom Metazoa; phylum Arthropoda; class Arachnida; order Ixodida; family Ixodidae; genus Dermacentor; species Dermacentor variabilis. The sequence goes on along the minus strand of NC_134576.1, from coordinate 76,825,095 downwards.
CTCGTAGAAAAAGAGCTACGGACGATTACAAGCTACTCTCCTCCATTGCCATGCTTTTTCTCCTCAACTCGTTCACAGAGTGACTGGGGCTAATTGCCACCTTCATTAGCTCTGTCATGATGGAATGTTGTGTCACCTACTTCTAGCTGTCTTGGAGTCAGTGCGCGAAGTCTCTCCTACCTCTATGCCAGCTGCCTGAAAGTCGATGCCAAGCGAGAGCTATCAAAGCAGCGTACGCTGTGAGCAAGCTGTCACAGTACTGAGCATGTCCGGTATTCCGGCAACCAAAGGCAAGCTGGGTGTTTTGATGCAAGGGTGGAGTCAAACTAAAGCCCCTCCATAGTGCTATTCTGTGATGAAGGAGCTTTAGCACAGACGTACATGAGTGGCCTCATCGGTCTGCACAGTCAAGCCACCTTGTGGCGCAGAGTTTAACCAGCCAAGCAGAGAGCTAATATTGCTGTAACCAGGTGCAAAACAGTTTATACATTTAGAAAAACAATGCCAAAAATTTACACCAGCAGCAAAGCAGGTGGCTGCACCGTGCAGACCATTCACGTCTGCGCCTCCACTCATCCCGTAAAATGCCTAAGCCCAGTCCGCTTGCGCTTGCATTTACCCAAATACCCGACACGTGAAATACTACTCTGGTAGTAATATTTTGGCGTGAGGTTACGGCCACGCATGCGTAGATGCCGGTGCCGATCAGATATCGACAACCAGCACTGCAGTCACTCTGCTTGCATGACTGCCTTGCAGAGGGACACGATGTCGCAGCCTGACCTGTAGCCGATCACTACACTTGTGGCTCACAACGCAAGGGTGAACCATGTTGCCCACAAAAAAAACGGATCGAGACCAACACAGACCGTGCAGCTTGCGTCAACACAGAGTACATTTTAAATCAAGCATACAGCACTTGCTGTGGGCCAGAATTGCTCGAGTGTAGTGAGAAATTGTCCTTGTGCATTCTCTTTCTGTTACATACTTTTTTTATAGAAACAAATTAACTAACAGTCCAACTACTAAAAACAACATCTGTTCCCCATCAAGTTGAAAAAATGATCGAAAGTGCACCCTGGGCAGCCAATCGAATAGCTCGCCCGACTGACATCATATGGTCATCACACGCGTCACTTGGTCAGAGTTGGCTGAAAATTCGGGGTAGCGTTGCCACTGCAAATGGCAGCGATGTACATCTTTAAAACCTCATAATAAATTACAAGTTTTATGCGGAGCGCTTAAATGCATCACCTAATGATCAGAAGGGCCAACGCTAACGACTCAATGCGTTTGTACCAAATAGTCGAAATTGTTTCACGCTCCCTTTAATATCAAAGCGAATTCAGGCTGTTTATGTTCCAATATAAATTTTGCTGTTAGGGTTTAATCTGTCCAATGCAGCACAAGTACCCACATGGGCTTTAATGGCACAGCAGCACTGAAATTGCTAAGTGCCTCTGCAGCCTAACCATGCAGACAAAAGCTTAAGGGTGCTCTCATGATGCTTAGTTGGCTGCTTGGTTAAACGATTTGACACAGGCAAGGTTCGACTGGCAGTCTCCATGGCAGAAAACCCATGTGATGAGCAAGACGGATAAGAGGATCCAAGGACCCCATTACTTTTGTTAGCTATAACTATATGAAATAACAGACAATGAAGCCAAAAGAAGCATAGAGAAAGTTAATTTATATATTTAATTGAAATGTAGAAATAATCAGGTAAAAAGATAACTTGCAGCAGGTGGGGACCCAATCCACATATTCCGCATTATGCATACAGTGCTTTACCGACTACATTAGTGTGACGGTCATGCTCACATCTACTTTCTCAGGGTACTTGTGCAAAAAAAAAAAAAAAAAAAACTTGAGAATTTAACTGAGGTTCTACATTTGCTGCCATAACTTCAAGCGGCACTGTATCGCACTCCCAGGGCTAGGTTATTAACCAATAAACACATCAGGAAAGTCTATAGAAACACAGGCGTTTCCACCACTCAACTGGAAAGGCATCGCATGCATCACATGGAGATTGAAAGGCCAGCTCTCACCATTGGCAAAATTGTCTTTTCAAGAACTTTCATTTCTAGTTTTCTTCGTTATTATAAAGAAGTTTATTGCATGCTAAACATTCAACAATGTTTTGTTATATCATTCAATTTAAATAATTCTGGTGTTGTAGATGCTGAAATCAGTCACATTACGAAATTGAATTTTTAATATATCTTTTGGGCCTCACGTACACTTCCCCTTTTCGCTTCCCTTTAGCTTATTTATTACACAACATGCAAAACACTGTCATCAGCTACCCCTATGTCTCTGCAAATGATATGTGAAAGGGGAGCTCAACAAGCCGTTGATTGATTAATGGGTTTTATTGGAGCAAGGGCCAGGTATGACCAAATAGCAGCAGGGACATGGTAATGAGTTGTCAGCAGGCCATGAACATTTAGTGTAACGTAACTGTAAAAGGGTCCAAAATGCATCGGCTGCAATGTGCACAAAATATATATGTATTATGTATATGACCATGCATGTGATGATGCACGCAATGACCAAAAGACATTGTGCAAATTTATGGTAAATTGAAAAGCTAAAATTTGGTGCATTCTTTATCCTTTTTAGACATCAATACTGCCTCTTCAGAAGCACTGGACAAAAGGACTATCGCGGTAATGGCCTCTGAAGGGAGGCTATGCTATGAATAGCCTCAGTGGATAACTTGTAATGTTATCGACTTCATTTAAAGGGACACTAAAGTGAAAAACGATTTCTTCTGCATCAGTAAATTACCTTTCTACAACACCAAAAACACCACTCTTACAACAATAAGACGTTTGGTAAGCCAGAAAAAGCGCAAGAACGAAATACAGGTGGCGACGCCTATTTATGTTCCCACACCTGGTGGCTGTGATGTCATGGATTTTTATGGCATCTTCTAGGGTCTACTAATTATATATAGCGGTACAGACTGGCTACATAGTGTTCTAAAGGAACCAAATATTCAACATGGCAAGTTTCGGGAACCTTTACTCAGCCAACGCGACCCAAATGCGAAAACATACTTTGGAATTCCTGACGTCACGCTGACGTACAGGCGCTGGGGTTTTGGCGCGAAATTCAAATACTGATACTTGGACTTCATTTTCTCAACTAATAATCAAACTATCTTTTGCTAAATGAATGCTTGCAGGGTTTTGAAACAATGCTTCATTAGTCTAAACTGATTTATTGTTTCACTTTATAGTCCCTTTAAACACTGCATGGAAGACTTGTCGCCAAAGAGTGCTTCTGAGGTGAGCAACAAAACAGGGTGAAGAGGGATGACTCACAACAACCGTGCCTTCCTTGCCGTGGTGCTTGTGAAACTGCACCATCTCCTTGAGGGGAAAGTCGCAGATGACGTCGCTGTTCAGGACGAAGAAGGGCTCACTTTCGTCCGCAAGGAGGTCCTTGGCAAGGGCCAGAGGGCCAGCCGTTCCCAAAGGCTCGTCCTCTTGGGAAAGTGTTATCCTCACCCCCAGCTACGAGGAAAAAAAATGGAAAAGAAAATTTTCAAGAAAGGTCTCCCCAATCGAGGTCTATGCGAATTGCAGACAGGGCTTCCAGGTCCCAAACAAAAAAGTCAACCCTGAACAGATTTATTTTGCAGGTTTTTTTTCACACATGCAGAGGCCTCCATTAATGCGAACCCAGTGAAGCAAGATTTTTGGATATGTGGAACAATGCGTGAGAAATCGGTTCTGCACAGACTCGATGAAAAAAACGTTCCACTTAACATGAACCAAGAATTTTGTCAAGCTCAACTCTGGCAGTTGCTAATGATGGTCTGCTACTCAGCTTGGCAGAAGCCTGGATCATAAGTCTTGGAGGAGGCATCTATGCTAGCTTCACAGGAACCAAATGATGCATTTATGGATATAAACAACTATTCCAGGGTCGACAATAACGTGAGAACCTGTAAGCATGACACCACAGAGACAATAAGAGAGGAAGTCTGAAGTTCTCCTTCAGGCTGATAATGATGGTGAGGTCACTGCCTAGGGGTCACCAAGAACCAGCAGTGTTCATACATGATGCACCTAACAATTGCTTGAGTACTACACTAGTGTTTTCCCCCCTGAATGCAATGCCAAACTAACAACCCAGCTAAGTGAAATTTTGTCATTTGTGACAGCTCACAGGTTTTCAGAGAACAAGCAAAATATTGCTCTATAATTTAAACAAAAGTGCACAATATAACGCTTAGTCTCATGAAAATATAGTAAATGTATCTTTTTACATCTATCTCTTGGTTTCAATGATGTTCCATTTATTGTTCTATTATGAATATTTGGGTTCACCAGGAAGAGGAAATGTTTAGTTTTGTGGATCGAGTATGTTACGGCAACTTTCTGATTGCACAAACTTATTTTCACGATCCCTTTGAGTTCAACTGAATAGGTGTCTACTACAATGTCTTCATAAAAAATATTAATTGTACCAGTTTATCTCTCATATTCAATAGAAACACTCAAATATCAGCGAAGAGTGCCTCTCAAAGTACACGAAAGTCTACAATAATATTCCCTACACCCATGACAGCAAAGCAAGTGTAAACTACCAAATGATATGCAAGGAAACGACAGCCACTTGACCTTGTCTTATCTGTGTGATGCATGTTAGTCTCCATCGCTGCCTTACTCTGCCTCTGCGATGTTTAGCTGTCAATACGCAGTTGGCCTATCTCCAGTTGTAATGTTTGGCTGCCATGCACTTGAACTATCTCCAGTCACCTCTACTTCTCATAGCTGTGAACAATACAGATACAAGAGAGCACTCACTGATGCTGGCTCACCTACTCTGTCCTGTGTTAAGCTCTAGGCAAAAATCTCACTTAGGTGCCGCACCTTCCGGGCCACAGTTTGTAGGCTGTACACATACGAATGGACACTGAAAAGGATCTAGCTAGAGAGATAGATCACAGCCATGAGAATCTCCGACAGTTTGTTCTGTGCCAATGGAAGGCATAACCACTGGGAAAGCCCCATCAACAGTCAACACGTCTGTTTTTCTGTTGCTTGGGAAAATGGCCGCTAGTACATCACTCGTACATCAACGCCACCAGTCTCATATGCCTTGCTGTAATTAGACACTACCACCCTCACTTCAGTCAGAAATGGTGCCACCCATGCATCCAATGAATGAATTTGCAAAGTATTGCTGGTGGAAGTGCGCAAACCAGTAGAACAACCTTGGAAGGTAAAGGTATTGTAAACTGTTTTTGCCAGAGCAAGGCTGCATTGAAAAAAACAATCAGAGAGAGGGAGACAACGATAAGCCTTTTGTAAATGCAACAACAATATAACATTTGCACTCGCAGCTCGGGTAATTATGACTTGAAAAATTTGCAAACAGATGGTTGCTATTTTGCATAGTCTCGCTTCTACCCACTTCCCCTTTAGCCTTGTGTGTTGGCAAGGCAGCTAGTATAATCTCCTCTTCAGTACCTGCGAACCCAAATGGGAGGGGATATTGGTTTAAGCGTGAATAATTAGTTCAGACAGGGTACCTTTTTTGAAATTTCAATAGGCCACAATTTTAAGTTCTATTTTGTGCACTGCGCACAAGCTCCTGCTTCCAGTCAAGCGACACCAGTTGCATTCATAGATGGCCTCCACCAACAAAAGAGCCTGCCTTCATCTTCGAGTTGAGTAACTAATTCTCTCTTAACAGCCTACTTTGCAACATGTTTTTTTATGTGACGCAAATTTTTTCAAAAGGTCATAAACGAGACATGTACAATTTGTATGAAGAAGCTAGGCTGCAATTTGCAGCTCACGAGACTAATCTGGAAGTCCCCAATTGGGGCCCATGGATCTCAATTACTACTTTATGGCTTACAACGAAATATTTTACCAACGAAAAGATTCAGACGGTTTTGCAAGAAAGCGGTGCCAATCTGTCGGATCCGAAAAAATTTTCAAACTTTTGTTGACGATGCCAAGGGCTGTGAAGATGGAGAGAATGGGAATGAACACAGTGATGATGACGTTGGAAGTCAACACACATGACCTGCAACCAGTAGCGAGCACACATTCCAAGTGGAGAAACAACTTACTTTGGAGGAGCTTGGCTAATCAATGCTACAAATTCAACATTCAATTCAACATTGGCTTCCGTTTTGTTCCTATCAGGTTTTCAAACATCACCGTTGATACTTATGATGAATTCCAATGCCGATTGACGCCATCAGATGTGACAGGGAAGGACACTTGCAAGACCACATGAAGCTTGAATCCCGTAAAAAATGTAGAAATCCTGGCTGTGACTGCAAATCCTCGAGTGAAATGCCTCGTGTAGAGTGTTTGTCTGCAGAACTGCAACTGCTTTGTTGAGTTTCATACCTGTCGTGTCCCACAAGACTCAACTGGGGACAAGCAGGCTTCAACACTCTGTTCCATTGTTGGAACTTAATTTTTATTTTGGTCTTTTTGTATGCTTAAGCATCAAATAAGTTTAAAGCAAATCCTACAAAAAGTTTAGGTTTGGAACTGAAGAGGATGTACACATGCGGACGGTTTCTTATGCCCAAATTACAGATTTCACCAGGTGCCAGACAATTAGAGGCTCATTAGAGCTGCAACTAACCCCTGTAGGCTACACACGTCAGCAACAGTACTCTACAAATTATGTGGTACTCTCCTATGAAGTTTTGTTTGTTTTTGCAAGGTCTATGTAAAGCAGATTTGCTGTTTTGTTTAAGCAAGCCACTCTCAATTTTGCAATATCTCAAGTATCAACCAGTGTGACTTGATGAACATGGTTAGAAAGCATTCTGAAAAAAAAAAATAAGCTCAAATGTTGTGGTATGCCTTGCTCGAAAGTAGCCCGAAACAAGCCCAACATATCGTTCAAGGAATTTCTTTTAAATGGGGCATGCCATTTCAAGTTAAAGAAACCTTTCTAAATAATACTCTCACTTTATGGAAAGCCACTGAAAGTGATAAAACGCTAAAGGCAATCAAAAATCAGTTGTGAGTATTGATCACAAAGATATCTTTTTTTAACCAATTATGGCAATGAGAAATTAGCCCGAAACAAGCCCAACATATCGTTCAAGGAATTTCTTTTAAATGGGGCATGCCATTTCAAGTTAAAGAAACCTTTGTAAACAATACTCTCACTTTATGGAAAGCCACTGAAAGTGATAAAACGTTAAAGGCAATCAAAAATCAGTTGTGAGTATTGATCACAAAGATATAATTTTTTAACCAATTATGGCAATGAGATTTAGGTTGCACTGATCACAAAGATATCTTTTTTAACCAATTATGGCAATGAGATTTAGGTTGCACTCCTCCTTTGCAGCAAGGATTATGTGTGCAAGTGAGTGCTCTAGTCCAAACCAAACGGGAACGTTGTTATGCCAAGTGACTGAAGTGCACGATTATGAATAAAACTGACATTTTATGAATTAAGGCACTTCAAACGTCAACCAACCACCGAAAAGACCTGCAATAAGCCACTGGAGAATTTGGCAAGCGACTCATTAACAGTGACAAGCCTAGTAGATCAGGTCACACAGAAGTGGTCACTACGGCACTGGCATTTCCATTGAATGTCGCAACAAAATGCAACAGAACACAAAAATTTCTTTTAGGTATTTGTTGTGTGCTGAGAAGCAAACAGAGTATAAATAAGAAAAATAAGCTTTGTGCCAACAAAGAATACAAGACTGTGATTCAAGAATATTCCAAGAATAGTAAAAAGCAGCGCTGAACCTGGGATTCTTGCATAAGGCTACGCACGTTATAAAAAAAAAAGGAAATCTAATCTAAATTGCTTGTGGTGTAGACATATGGGATTGAGGCTGAGAAAAAAACGGAAGCAGGTGTGAAAAAAAATGAGAACTTGAATAATAGCATTGGTGCGCAGCCTACTACTGTTTCAATACTGCAATTCTACACACATTTTGCCTCAGGCTTGCCTTCGGCCACACGAAGTACGGCACAAAACAAGTCTGAGGCAGCCAAAGTGTCCGTAAGACGTATTCCTCTGCTTCTCAAGATGTTCGCATTGCCTTTAACGTTACGCATACATTGCTTTACATAATAAAACAGCCCATCCGCCCATCTTTAGCTCCTAACAGTGGATACGAATGCGCAACATTACGCCAAGCTGGCGATTTCCTAAATCGCTGTCATTGCTCAACATTTGACAAACAAAAAAAAACTTCATACCTTGTCCCCTTCAGCCTTGACTTCCTTCTCAAGCAGCTCGGCGCGGTAGCTGACGGCCAAAATGACATGGCTCACACCGGCCTGGAGCGGGTCAGGGAACGGCAAGCGGTTGGTAGATGTTCGCCAGTCCGGCAACTCGCGAACAGAGAACTCACCTCGACGAGGGCCTCAATCTGGTGCATCATCATGGGTTTGTTGCAGAACTCGACCAGCGGCTTTGGCCTGCTCAGCGTCAGGGGCCGTAGCCGCGTCCCGTAGCCTCCGACTAATATGAGGGCCTTCATCTCTCACCTCTAGTGACCTCTGGAAAAGAGCAGGGCAGAAAACCATGCACACGCCAGGCAAAAGAGTACCACCGGGCGCACGCAACTTGAGGGGCACGTGGTGCGATACCGACGAACGGTTCGCGAGTTGCACGCGTCTGTCTGCACAGTGCCGCGCATCATCCCAATAATATGCACGCCTTATCTTTCTACTTCGCCAGAGATAACTGAAGAGTAACCCTATGCTAACCATGCATAGAAAAGACAGTGTACACATCTTAACTAATAACTATCTATGCGTGTAAAGCTAAGGCGCTGCGCGTCTGCTCAGCTTTCTACTTAACTAATAGATAATAAAACAGGGCGATAAACACACTCAACAAACCTACAACAGAAGACAGGGCACGCGGGTTACTTCGCCGACGGTGCTCGCGTGACAACTGTCACGTCAGCGAAGGCGCCGGTTTCGAGACACATCACCTGCGCACGTCAACGGCTTCCACGTTCACGTCGCCGGTGTAATGTAACGCAAGGATCAGACATTGTCGCGGGCGGGCAACTTTCAATATAGTCGAAACTGTCAGAGACCGAAAGTTGCATCACCGTCCGCGACGGGAGGCCGACGTTACGGCACGATTGCAGCGACAAGAACGTGAGATTCGGTACTCACCGGAAGCCGTGCTCAACTCAGCATTTTTCTCAGCGTGCCACGACGGCGATCCACGTGTGAACAAGAGGGGGCGAGGTCGAGCGCAATATCGCCGACAGCTTGCCGCCTTCCCAGCTGCGGGTGACGGATAAAAAACATCGGCGATGACGCCATGTTCCTGATAACGATGCCTCCTTCGCTACGTCGCGGAGGGATTTGCTTTATTTTGTCCGATGCGCTCCGTTGTATCAGCTCAGCCCTCACAGAAAAATTAAGAAAGCCAAACAAGATGTTATGTAATGAGAAACTATTGCTCGAGAGAATTTAAGCTTGCGCGGTCACAATGCACGACGAACCTGCTGTTACTGCACGCTGTGCGCGCGCACTACTGGCACAAATTTAACTATTAACTAAATTATATGCGTGTAAATTCTCAGTTATTAATATTCTAAGGCAATGTCAGCGCCATACAGTGCCGTAAATCCCTGCCGCTGTGCAGGGTGCTATGTGACTCGTGACACGCATTGCAATACTTGAAATCTGCCACCGCAAAACAGCGACCAGAGAAAGTTCGGCCGCACGACCGCGGTCCCCTCGCCCCCCAAGTGTTTCAACCAAGGTCTCGGTTTTAATTTTCAGTGTGCACGCGGCAACATCACCACGCTGGCTGGTTTTAACGTGGCCGATTCTATTCCCGTACGACTTGAAGTTGCGCTGCTACCATGACAGAGGTCGCAGCGCTCGTCCTTTAACTCCAATGTTTGGAGCCGTACCATGGCCGTACGACTATAATTTTTGAATAACGTACAGTCGCGATCAATATGAGCTGCATGGAGTCCATGAAAGAAGGGGCTAAAAGACTGCACGGCAGCGCTAACATACGAAAAATTGGACAACTGATCATCGTTCCTATTCATAATGAGCCTATTTATGTAAACTGCAAGGCGAAAACCTTTCAGCTGACCCCATCCTAAGAGTGCGAATTCCCAAGTTTCACCCCATGATATCTAATTTTCTGCCGTCATCGACCACACTTCCATTCTCTTGACATGCATTCTGTAACTGTAGTAGCCCACCTGCAGATTAGCATTATGAAACATCGTGATACCTGATCATCGTGATCATGAAACACCTGCAGATATCTGCCCTAAGCATTACAAGGGCCGCACTGGCCGCACAGCTAGAATATTGGCTACCCCTGTTTGCCCTTCAATCCACATTGCTGTTGCTGGGTGCTAAACATTCTCTCAAACGTTTTTGTTAACCTCCAAATAATTAAGTTTATGGCCCACGTGTTAGTACCGGTATGCCACCATAGTACCAGTAGAGTGCAATGATTGTGCACTTTTCTGCCATGATTGTACACCACTCAAAATAATGGTATTTATTTAAACCAATTTATAATATGCTAGTGCCTTCATGCAGTATTGCAGCCCTTTCTACCAAGGGGCCTCTTCGATTTTTGGAGTTCTGGCAGCTCGCTGGTAACCAAGTGGCAGCCAGCTAGTTTCGGTTCTGATAGGAAGTCACATGGGCTGGGATCCCAACCGAACGTGCCCGAAGTTTGCAAAATCGAACGCCGGGACAGCTGGCCAAATGTAAACAAGGTGCCAGTATTACAGCGCCCGGCGCGCGCTCGGCGTAGTCGGCCCATTTATGCGTTGCCAGCTTGAAAATATATTGTTGCATTCAGGAATACGATCACTTTCGTGCGATTTCGCGCAACTCGGCGCAGGACGCACACTGGGCCAACCTCACGTACCTTGCGCGCAGCGCAACAGATGGCCTTCGACGAGGCGGATGACAAGACGCGAAATCGCGCGTAAGTGATTGTATACTCGAAAGCGATAGCTCGAGGATCCCTGCTCGCAACGATCACTTCGCACACCGGCGACGTTGATGAGTTGGCGTTGTGTCATCACAAGACATGAAAAAGCAGGTTATCGGGTACGTCGCATACGCATAAAATGTCATGCCGACCTGCTTGGGCTTCGATTTCAGAAAGTTTGTTGTGGCTGATTCTGCTTCTCAATTTAAGAAGCTGGGGACGCGGCTGGCGCATGAAAATGTACGCCGCCTATGACAGCGAAACGATTCACACATTGGTCGCGATCATGAGAGCAATATAGCCAACGTACGTGTGTCTAATGTACCGATTGCAATCGGTGCATTCTTAGATCAACTGCCTGCAGGCGAACACATACGGTTTCGAGCTGCCACCAAAGCATACGACGGAGAGAACACTGGCTAGCTTGCAAAGCTTTCGCTAACTGCAGAAGGTGATATATACATACGCGAGACATGTAAAAAGGAAAGTCACCAGAGAAAGACGAACCCAAAATGTACCGCAATGTGTGAATGAGCGTCTACAACTTGCGTGGAACACGATGCAGATAACATGCACGCATGAGAGCGCGGTGCGCTGATCACCGCCGCGAAGAAGCCTTCCGGACACACTCACACACAAAAGCTTCAAACGGTTCACCACTGCTCGTGTCACACCGCTTCGCAATGCGGAACGGAGCGTTAGCACCTAAAAAGATAATGCTAGAAGTAAGGAAATCCGAAGATGACCATAGACAGTTGGCTGGGCAGCAGCAGCAGCAGCAAACGACTTCATTTGGGTCCTGAGGAGCTAAGTGGGGGCCTGCAGGTCCCTACCCAGCCATTGGCTAGTCCCATGTCGGAACAGAGAGGCCATGCCTATCCGCTCGTTCACGGGCCCTCTAGACAGCCAGGAGCTGGACGTCTTGTTTTGGGTCTGTGATGGCCTTCGTCCAGTCTTCTTCTCGGTTAAAATCCTGTGACACAGGGCACTGCCAGAACATGTGGTTTAATGAGCTAAATTCAGTGCCACAATCTGGGAAAAGTGGATCAATGTCCAGGTGCAGCATGTTCAGAAAGCCCCTAGAGGGGTAGGTACCAGTCTGGAGCATGCGGAGCATGCTAGCTTGTGGCCTGTTGAGCTTATGATGGGGGAAAGGAAAACTCTGCCTATTCCCTCTGTAATGAGAGGTGATTTCATGAAGAGCAACTAGTGGATCACTGTGGACGAGCTCTCCCGAACTCACCCGAGACACCATCCCGTCACGGCATACGAAACCTTGCGCACGGTCGTGGACTATCTCATTGGGGTTCAGGTGACCCGGTAATACGTCTGGTCCCATGTGAGCTGGGAACCAGACTATGTGGTGAACAATGTCAGAGGGGTGTTTGCCATTTAGAATCCTGGCTGCTTCTTTGGCTATCAATCCCGATGCGAATGCTCCACAGCTGCTCGGGAGTCCGTGTTGGCTGGGCGAGGTAAATTTAAGTCCTCGAGCCCCCGCGTTGCAATCTGTGAAGTCCCCGCAAAGGTGGCGGCATGCGCCCATCGCCTCTTTTAGTCATCTGCTAGCCAGAGAACTTCCAGAAAGCAGCCAGACCAAAATCGTCCTGGCAGGTTCTGGCAGCCCGCGGGTAGCCAGAACTGCCCAGCCCGAGCAACACGAACGCCCGGCGGAAGGGCGTAGCGCGGTGGGCGGAGCAACTGGAGAAAAACGAAGACGCTCTTGGCTCTGGCAGCCGGCGGGTAGCCAGAAGTGGAAAATCGAAGAAGCCCCATGTTTGAACGTGACTGTAATAGTCTGGATGCCTTAATTTGTCATGCCTCACTGCCAGGCAGTGACGGTGCTCATGTGGCTGTTTGCGAACTCATGCTCCAAGCTCCCCCATGCGATGAGGCGACTACACCAGACAGGGACACTCTCCCAATGACACACTGACACATTACACAACACTACACAACAAACCGCACCCTATACTCATTACCCCCACCATCTTTCACAAGATCGAGGCCACACACCTTTGACAACTCCAGACCTCCTCTGCCCCACACGGTACACGGACACCTGCTCGATGTGCGGAGCCTCGCCAACGACGTTTCACATCCCGATGGAGTGTTTCACCTCCATCTTCTCTTCCTACTCACCGATACCCACCCTCACCATGGAGCAGTGGGAGATGACCCTTCATGGTGGGACTCCTGCGGCATGGCGGGCAATTATGCACCAGGGCAAGGCCATTGCCAAAGACATCATAGGAGCGTTGGACTAAGGGCTCTTCCCCTGTACCACCTTCTCCAAAGTTAAAGCTTTTACCATCACGCTCCCTCATTCTCTGGCAATTTAAGCAGAGTGGTAGTACGGCTAGTTCCACTATGTCAACGCGGCTGCGAATGGTTTCACTAAGGCAGTCCTTAGCAGACTGAATGGCGACTGTGGTTGAAAGCATTTTCTTTTCTTGTTCCAATGACAACTTTATCCTCAACTAAGTCATGTCTTGCAAAAAGCAAGCAATATGAAGTTTTCAATAGCACTGTCTAGCCCTTATGACATTAATTGTGGTGGCATTTATAGCATGAGAAATACAGTTTTAATCCCACAATTAGCAATGTGCTCAGTGAAAATCCGTCAGTCTGTGCTCTTGGGAAAGGAAGACACTGTAAGGGCTAAGACCACGCATGTGGCAGGAGGCGACAGAAAAGCTCAGTAGAACCCTTCCACAGAGGCAAGCTGTTGCACCTGCCATTCTAAAGGAAGTACTACAAGAAATGCCATAGCTGTGGTGTGCACCCATACTGTGGCAGGACGAGACGCTTGTAGAATAAGTGGTCGCAAAACATGGCACGTGTTGCTTTCTCTAATGCATTAAATTTTATAATCTTGCTTTTCCTCCCCGCATATCATAAAAAGAGCCACACCCTTTCAAAGGCAGCGGTTTCTTTCTCCAAGCTGACATTGTCATTTGCCCCACCCAGGCAATGCTCTCTGGGAATTGGACTCCTTATGTCACAGGTCTGCAAAGGAAGCATCCTCCAGGAAGGCCAAAAAAGGTTGCGCAACCCATCTAACAAAGGTTAATAAGTCAAGACCCTCTGGATCTTGACAGAATAACCTCTCCGACATGTGACACGCATGTCTTTCTCCCTCCATTCCCCCCCTTCCCTCGCATCACGCAAACTGATATCAATAAAGTGGTGCCGAGTGCAAGGTAGTATGCTTGATTTCCAACCATGGCAGCCATGTTCCAATGGGAGCCGATTGAAAAAACTCTTGTTTACTGTGCTCCAAGTGGGCATTCAAAACACCACTTCATCAAACTCAGTCCGAAATCCTGCAAGAATGCAGCCACCGTGGGCAGGAATCAAACCTGCAACCTTAGGCTCAGCATCAGAATGCAATAGCCACAGAGCCACCATGGCAGGTTTGTCAGTTTGGTCAGTCCATAGGATGGTGGTTGTTGGAATCTCATCTCTAGTAGCCCTTGTTCCCGAGCAGAGGCACAGCAGATGAATGTATGCTGCAGATGCTGGGGCATAACACTGCACACACCTCACAGTCTCTCGAAGTGTTGATCTCAGGCTCACGCGACAGAAGGTGTATGGGACACCCCGGGCTGCAGTCCTGGGAGAGACTTCCTACACGCGAGCGATATTGCAGGGAAGCAAGGAAACACACGGAGTGATTGAGGTGTGTGTGTCCAAATGGAAAAACGCTTTGTCAGCTAAAATCTGCTACGTACCTACTACACATAAACTTGCGACCCTAAAGAGTGACAGGCAAATTACTTATTCCCCAGACATAACAAGAGCACTGCTCATCATCATCATAAAAACTTTATTTTCGCACTGCTCAGAGACTTTTGGCTTGGCAGCTGCCCTTCTCTCCACTGACCTGGACTGAGGTTTCATGTTCAGTAATGTTCTCTCTGGTGAGCCTGAAGTCTGAAGGTAGGGAAGTCGGTTGATATTTCCGGTGTGGAGATAAAAGTGAGTACAGTAGAAACTTAATACATTCCCGTTACAATGACCCAATAGAGCTATGCTAATTTTTTACCGGTTCATATGTTCCCGAGAAACACGATTTTCCGGCACCAACGTTCAGTACGTTGCCAAAGTGTGATTGTATGATACGTTTTCCAGCTGCTAGATACCATGTTAACAAGAAAATGCGCGAGGCACGCAAAATCGAGAACAGTATTGCAATGACGCTGCCCGCCACAGCATCTTCACCGAAATACTCACCCACCCGTCTCGCGTGAAAACGCTGGTGCGCATTCAGTTTCTCATTTCGTTACCAGCAAATCTTCTCCGGGGTCGTCACATGCGGCATTTACAGCTATCCTCGCCAATCCTATTGCGACAAGCATCTTCGCCTATCTGTTTCACAGCACCCGATGCCGTTAGAAGCGTAGCGTACGTTTTTAATGGGCGACAACTGAAATGCGCCACCCTTCCTTGCTGCAGACTGTGATCGTATACATTTTCCGGCAGCTAGATCCCATGTGAACAAGAACAGGTGCAAGGCGAGTGCAATCGAGAATGGCTCACGTGAGAACAATGGCGCGCGTAGTTTCTTATTCCGGTACCAGCAAATTTCTGCCCGGGTCGTCACACGCTGCATTCACAGCTATTGCTGCTGAACCTATTGCCATCAGGATCTTCACCTATCTGTTTTATAGCACATGGTGCGTAGTGCCATTGGTAGCGCACTGCAAGCTTTCAGCAGGCGATAATCTAAGTGCACCGCCATTCCCTGCTGCAGGCGGCGTGATGTGGGCATCACGTTTCGCTTCGGCAGCATCCAGCGTCGCCCACCAGCTCGATTTCGCTTCGGTTTCCCGTCGAGCTCTTAAAACAACACGCAATAGGAAAACAAAACGCGTCGTGGGCCGCCGGAGCACCACCAGCTTGACGCGCGTCGGCGTCGCGCGCGAGGCTTCGCATTACGTAGATGTCAAGAATAGTTGAGCCTGTCAAATTCTTTATAGTTACTTCGGATCGTACGCTTTCCCGGTTAGTACGTTTCTCACGGTTTTTCAAAACGTATGAACGAGGTTCTACTGTACTTCTGTCAGCCGGATCACTGCACTGATTCTGACCAAGTCCCCACACACAGTGTACACTGATGATGAATGGGAAAGCCCCATTGCTGCTTTGCAATGTGAAACTCTACAAACCAATCAGCAAATCTCCCAAAATCTTGTAGGTGACACCATGTAGTGAAACGGAAATGGCCAGTCTTGTCCAATGATTGGGGCATTTTAGCTTGTCCATTTACGTCACCCTTCACAGAGTACCGAGATCCCGGACATGTGGACGGGGAGTAACAATGCTGGTAGCTACATCTCGCGATACTTTCTCGCAATGCGTTAGAAACATTGTTGAGCTACACAAGTGTTGCTGATGAACTTGATGTGGCCGACACTTTACAGCAGCAGCTAAGAAAGCGGCCAGTCAATGCAATGGCTTTAGCACTATGCCGTCTCCGTTTACCACTCGACACAATAAGATGGCACCATCAACATGGCTTCTCACAGTATACCCCCAGCAACATGGCATTCCACGAAGAGCACCATATACAGTGGAATCTCGCCGAATTGAAACCCTTTATTTCAAATTTTCAGCTTACTAGAAGTGACGCTGTGGTCTTGTCCAAATAATGTGTACATCAATGTGCAAGAACGCCTGGCGGTTCAAACATACTGTGCTGCCAACCGTGCTCTCAGCAACTCGCATGGTGGCACTTCCGACCCAGCAGTGCAAGGGACTTCAGACAGTGCGGCAACCGGCTGGTGTTTCCGTCCCGTTGCAAGTACCGTAGCTTGGCACGTATAACCCGCAACAAAATTTAAAGAAATGAAACAGCAATGCTGAAGCGAGAGTTACTATATGCAAATTTTGCCTTGGAGGTGCGACTTCACAGCAGCGAATATACTGCCTATAACTGACTTTACGGCAGCGTGCACGACCTTCCCGTGAAGCCACACTTCCGGAACTTGTCACTCGGGTGTTTTCTCATTGTGCATGCGCCGCCTAATGCAGCATTGCACTCAGGTCCACCATTCAATAAGCTTCATTTAATTCGAACTCCATTTAATCCGAATAAATTTATGAGCCCCTCCTAGTTCAAACTAGCGAGATTCAATTGTATAAGGACAAGCTACTCTTATAAGTGTAAAACTCTTTCTGGTGCATTTCACATGTTCTTTTTCCAAGTCAAAGAAACAAATGCCTCACTGACATGCAAAGTCGCCAACAGGTGTGAAAGATCTTTTATTCTCTTTGGCCGGAAAGCACACAACCAAAAAAGACAAGTGGTACCATCACCCTCTTTTTTTCTTACAAAATCAAGTAATAAGACAACAATGTTCATCAATTATTCCAACCGCTGGTTTCATTTAGACTCTGGACTGAGGTACAAAAATATTCTGTTCCACAACGAAATCGTATTTTATTTATGAATGGTAAACACGATGCACCGAAAACACAAATTCGACCTCGTGATGACGGACTTGTCAAAATACTCATGTTTCGATGGAACACATTGTTTATGAAATGAATGCTTTCACAGACATGTAAACAAGCCAAATTCATTATGGAATTTATTTTCACTGAGCCTGAATGTCGTAATAAATTATCTTATGAGCCAAATGCATTTTCAGCAGTGTTCAGGCTTTGCAACCTGCCTCCTTAGCTTCAGATATGGCTCGGCTTATAACAGCTTCTCATCAGCTGCTAGGTCAACAGAATGGTGTAAAACAGAACACACAAACAGTTGTCGAGACCGGGCCTTACACAGCATAGAATCTTCCAGAACACGAAAAAAAAAAAGAATGCAAATAAGGATACAACTAACTAAGGCAAAGATTGCCACACGTTTCCAAATCGTTTAACCAAATGCCAGGACCTTTCAGCTAAAACGAACCCCTCTTAAGGGCAATTTCAGCTTCACAAGTTGGTTCCACAACCAATGATTTCACAAAACTGCCATGCACAGGGACACTTGCTGCATGTGGCATCCTGTCTGCATCGTAGCACGTGCTCCCACGTGTCCATGGAAACAAATCTGGTCGTATGAACTGAATCCCCAAATTATTACTACTGCAACCGCTCAGCAAACTTTAGTCTCGGTTCCCTTTCCTCTGTGATTTGAAATGTGTCAGCACGACAACTTGCGGTGGCCGCACTTCCTGCACCGCTGAAACTTTGAAGAGTGTCCTCAATTAAATACAGCTTCCAAAGCGTTTTCCATGGCCCTGTTTTCCTAGTTCGATGATCCACTTTACTTGTCTTTCCTAGTATTTTTTTTTGCAGACACTGGCGAAGCCTTGGGTGTTTTCTGGTCGCTGTCACTTTCAGTTTCGTGTTCCCGCCGCTCATCAGTGCCCGAAGCCTTTTCCTCGGCAGGGTGGTCTTCATACCTGCCAAAAAAAGAAAAATCAAATTTCAGGGAATTTAGGATTAAAGATAGTAGCCGGCTGGCAGTAGCACAATTAGGCCTAAGTGTAACAGGCTGTGCAGAGCGAAATATTGGTGCCAATGCTATAGAGAAAATAAAAAAGGAAAGCTGTCAGAGAAAAATGAGAAACAATTTTCAGACTGACAGCACAGCAGTTACAGCTGTGTTTGGAGTAGGTAAACCAGGGGTCATGTAACTTCACTGGGCGGCAGGTCACACGCCTAAGTGAAACCTGACTACTATACCAAACCCAGTTAAATAGAATTGTCTCCTGTGTCAAACAACTTTTGAACAGTTTGCGAAGCTGCAGCAAAAATACACATTAAAACTCTTGGCTACATCGAATGAAAAAAGTAGGGGTGTGTGAATACTGAACAGTAGATTTTGAATCAAATATAGAAACGAATCAAGAAAAAAAAAAAGCCAAATATCAAATTGAACATCAGTAAACTTGACACAAACTTTAATGCTTCTAAATTTTGTGCAAGAATACTGCCCCGGTTGGTTGGCGGGAGATTTGAATTTCGAAAGCGGTATTCGGACCCTTCAGATGCTATTTACTCGTAAACTAAGTCGTTTCTTGGCATGAAACAAGCTTTGAGAAGTTTCTGGAATGGTATTTAAACATTCCGTGTCGACTTAGTATTTGCTTTTGGTGTCCCTTTAATTGTGACGAGACAGGCCTATTCTTCAAGATGCTGCCGGGCCGTTCACTTTCCTTTTCTAATGAGGCCTTACCGCTGAATACAAAAAGCGTGCTCCAGCCAATGGACCAAGGGGTCATTAAAAACCTCAAGATGAACCACTGGGCCTGTTTACTTGGCCAGGCACTCACATGCTTTCATGATGCGAAGACGTACTCCGTTAACCCGTTCTCAGCACTCTGCATGCTAGTGGATGCCTAGAAGGCTGGTCAGGCTTCAACGATTGGAAATTGTTTTAGGCATGCTGGATTTTACAACTCTGAAGAGACCGTGACCGAAGAAGCAAACGGCACCGCTGAAGACATCGACACCGGCGAGCCGCTGATTGCTGACTTGCGCAGCAGGCGGATAGACCTTCCCGCTGCTGTTACTTTTCACGAGTTTGCTGCAATCGACAACAACAGAGTTGCGCACGAAGCTTACTAACAATGAGATTGTGTGCCAGGTGACCGCACCGCAGCAAAGCGACTCGGACTCCGACGATGACACCTCTGGCCGCCCGCAACCATCAACGCAAGACATTGTCAATGCTCCAATATTGGTGTCTAGTGCATATGAAGAGAACATGATGCTTGCACAGATGCAAGCAGATGTCGTTACAAAAAGCAGGAATTTAAAACAAGAGACGATCCGCGACTTTTTCCAGTCCAGTTTAGCTGGAATAAAGTTCGGTTTTGCGACTCGCGGGTTTTTCGGACTGTTCTTTTATACGGACTATTTTTCGGTCCCCTCCAGGTCCGGAAAATCAGTCGCCTACTATACAACGATCCCAAATGTAACAATCTATGATTTTAACAACCGCATTTCAGTGCATTTATGATTTTCCGACTCTCCCCATGGAAACTGCTACCAGTTTTAACAATTTTTTTTTTAATCGCCGTATTGCCACAACGAATGCTTCAAATTTGGTCACAGTAAAAAGAGCACACGCAAAGTGCCAAAGCGAGAACACTGCATGACGCGCTACCTCCACGCAATGTTGCAAAGGTTCAGCGGTTATTATGTCATTATCAGGAGACTGCGGCTCAGTGGCACTTCGTTTACGCATTTGCCGGTTACTGATAAAGGTTTGTGGTGACATTTTACCTTTTGAACATCACATTTTTTTTTTCTCGCCAGAAGCAACATATATAGGGCAATTTCACGGCACTTGTTCGGTTGACGCATAGTCGTAATGCCGAGACCATGTCAAAGACCTTCAAAGAATGGCTGCACGCTGCAGTAGCTTCCGAAGTTTATGCTTCCAGCCAACTAGAATGCTTCGCTCTCATGTGCCAGTCATGTTCTGCTGATAGTAAAATATATCGCAAGCTCTGAAAAAAAATGGCAGCTGCCCTTGCAGTTTTGAAACGACAGGTGATCGGAATCGGGCGCTGTCCTAAAAGAGCTACACGATGCCGCATTTCATTCTTTAGATGGTCGTTTCTAATGGAAGTTTGCAGCCAGGTGCCGGAATGCACTGGGAACAAATATGACACTGAAAATTTGGTTTTCGGACCAAAGTGCTGGTGAACTGCAGCTACTGACATCAGTTTCAGTGCGGTTAATTTTCGAGCACCTTGAAGGGCAAGTCGATAGAGAACGAACTACTGATATAATGTCCAGTTTTCGCGGAACAATCGAGTTCGTTATAAACGGGTTCGACTGTATAACGAATGCTTGCAGCCGGCTCAGTCATGCATGTTTTACCTTACATCGGGTGAATCAGCATTTTCCTGAATGCACATTAAGAATGATGTACACTGATCCCAGAGATTATTCAAGATTAGAGTGATATACCCTCCAATTAGAGTGATAATTTGAATAGAAACTTCATTGTAATGAAGCTTTACTGTACATTAGCATTTTTCATAGTCACTGTACTGAGAGACATGAAGTCTTACGCATTCATCTTACCCGAAGTCGTGGACAAAGCTGCAGAAAAGAGCACTCCAAATTATGTCTTCCTCTAGGTATACGGAACTCACAGGACCTTTATTAAAAAAAATTAAACATTGCGCTATCTGTCATTGCCAGGGGCTTCAAAAGAGCGTGTTCAGTTCATGATATAGCATTGGACACTAACACCCTTGGCAAGTACCATTATCACGACGCCACTTGGACCCATGAGGACACAGACGGACAACAATGTTAGCATTCCACCTCTTAACATACTGTACTGTAGACGCAGGCAGCCTACATCGGAACAAAGATATGGAATAACTTTCCAAAGATGAGAAAAGAGAGCCTAAATTTTCACATGTTCTCAAAACGGTATTAACATGACGGACTTCTTTCAAGGACAATGGGCAGGGCCGTAAATAACACTGTTTCCGGCAAGTTGCATCTCCCTCCCCTGCGAGCCCCAAGGCTGGGCGCTTCCCCCCAGGAACCCCCCCCGCCCTTTTGCCCCTTCTAGGTGGGGATGGGGGAGCATTTGTAGCACTCAAACAAACGCTCCCCTGCCGTCAAGGGGAGCTTCGAGGGCCGCACCGCGCTGTGAAGGCATGATGCAGTGGTCACATGGTGAGCTCTCCTTACAGTGGCGAGGCGGATTTCTCTCTCGTGTGAATACCGCAAGCTACAATTCACAAGAAACATGCTTCAATGGTGTAACACTTGTGCTTTTGCTATTTGCTGGTTTCTTCCCTTTGTGGAACAACAACTTTGTGCCATTTGAATCTGTGCTTTCAACTCATACTGCCTTTCAACCTGAGTTGCACCATGTTTTGTATTAATTGCATAGGCCCAGAGCAAACGGTATTGCTGAGGGCCCCGGCAGTTTTGCAGCAATGCTTTTGTAAACATATCCAAATAAACTGAACTGATTTGATTTAGACATGGGACTAAAACCTTTCCACAGCAGTCGCTCTATCATCTGATCTAACCAGGGGGCCAGCAGATTGCAAAGCGAGGCCGAACTATTCAAGAACTCTGAATGCAGGGATGCTGAAATATGGCGAATAAGTTCTGCGGTAATCCACAAGGTGAAGAAGTCTCATGAAATCATAATAAAATAAAATTACGGTGCTTATTATGCCCCAAAGCAACAAGTAGACTATGAGCAATGCCATAATGGAGGGAGGGGGGCTCTGTAACAATTTTGATCACCTGGGGGGTTCTTCAAGGTGCATCTAAAAGCATGCCAGCATTTCTGTATTCTGTCCAAATCTGCTCCAAATTTGGCCGTGACGGTATGAAGTTTAACCCGTGACTACATGCTCAGAGCAGAAGGCCACAGACAGCCCCTTGGCTACCGTGGAAGGTAAAAGGAAAGACAGTCAGCTCCTCAAGAGTAGTATGAGGCTATGTCCTTTCTCCACCTTGCGTATTCCCGCAGTGCTGGTTTATCGTATTTGTATGAAAGTACCGTTTCAACTACAGTGGACTTCCGTTAATTCGACTCCAGTTATTTCCACTTTTCAGTTGATACAATCCTGACAAGAGGCCCCCTTGTGCCCATGCATTTCTATGGGCCTAAACATTCACTATTTTGTTCCTAAAATTGACATTGGCCGCATAATTTGAACTTGACCAGTACGCACACATGTGCTTAACACCATATGGTGACCGCAATAACAATCCATTAAGTGGTAGTCTTTCTCGATAGAGCTTATAGGACAGTGAATGTGTTGAACTAACATCTCCTGTCAAAAACGCCTATATTTGCCCCCCCCCCCCCAGGAAGATTTTCAAGCAATAACAGTAGCTCACAATTGTCCAATTAAGGTATTTACCCAATTCCAACGGGCGGCTTTTGTTCTCCAAAGAAAATGGGCCGAAAATTGCCTGCGCTATGCAATCTGATACGGAACCAAAACCACCTCCGCAGCTTTACTGCTTTGTGTGGCTGTATAACAGCAAAGACACATTATAAGCCGTGCAGTGAAGCAGACTTTAGAAAACTGGCTATCATACAAAAAGAAATTTAGTGCGAGATTTTTTTTATTATTCATGTACCCTAAAGGCCCTTTTACAGGCATTACATAGGGGGCTACATTACATTGCATGACTTATCACAGTGAATAAATAATGAAAATATAGAAGCAAAACGAGCGCCATTTGATAACATAACTTGATAAAACATACTGAAAAATACACTACAAACATTGAGAACATACTGGAAAAGTATAACTACAAGGTAGTGATAATAATAGAGAATAATACAATTCTAAGCAGTCGGCACAATACAATTCTAACAGTCGGCACGCAATAAGCACTTCAGTTCACCACTTTGCTTTAAGCTGTTTCTACATTACTTTTCTAAGTTACGTGGTTTTACGTGCCACAACCACTTTCCGATTATGAGGCAAGCCGTAGTGCAGGACTCCGGAAATTTCGACCACCTGGGGTTCTTTAACGGGCACCTAAATCTAATTACATGGGTTTTTTCGCATTTCGCCCCCATCGAAATGTGGCCATCGTGGCCGGGATTCGAACCCGCGACCTCGTGCTACATTACTTTTCTACTTTAGACACACAGAAATTTGGCGCACGTTTGATTTAGAAGTGTGTTAAGCACGAGCAAATACTGCAAAATGAATCATTGTTGTGTTCTGGCATTTTTTTCTGCACGTTCTTTGATTTGACCAGCCGAATAATTTGATCAATTTCGACAGTGCTGTCAGGGTCGAAGTAATGGAAGTCTACTGCATAAAATATACGAGCCGAGTGTGGTTGTCATCGACGAGTCGCCTCAAAATACTCACTTGAACATGGCCGTGATGTCACCCATGACGAGTGCAACGCTCAGTGGCACGCCTATGCACGCTGGTACCAGGTACAGGAGCGCTGGCTGTAAGCAACAGGCAACCAGGTAAGTCCTCACCCCACACTGTAGCACCATACCTTCAACCACGCGGGGGTCGAGTTAGGCGAGGTTACAAAATCTCTGCGGACACAACGGCGCAACAAAAGCAGTCTTTGGAGTTAAATCGAGGGGAACACTGCTCAAGCTGGGGTGGCATTCTTGGACAATTACTTTCAAGAGGTACGTTTGATTTCATGTGGCTTGCACCAGACATGTTGGTGCCAATGTGCAACAGCTTTCCCGGCACTGTGATAAGACGGTCTCTGCTTGGCACTGTGCTATTGTCGCTTGTAGATGCCGATGCATCTTGTACCAGTCACGCAAAGATATTGCGCGACACTATCCCTGAAAGTGATTATCAGAGAATATGACCTCTGTATTCATACGATGAAGCAAATTGCTGATTCATTGCATGGAAAAGCATGATGTGGCTCAGTGCCACCGAATTCTGTGCAAGAAAGCAGCGGAGGAGGCTAGCCACTTGCAGGGCAGTTTGCTGCCATTCAGCCGTGCCAGGCTTGTTCGTGAAGTGAAAGAAGGGCGGAAATGCAGAAGGAGGTGGTAAACCAACCATTTTCACATATTCAGGTTTACTCATTACACCCAGCTAATCCTGACAAGGGACCCAAGATTTATCAGGAACTACAGTCAAACACTGCAATAATGAAATTAGCAACGAAAAATCTCACTTCTGCAAGAATTTCCTTGCTATGAAAAGAGACAGCACAGATGGGGAATGAGCTGAGAAGCAAAAGCTTACTGCAAAAATTTCGTTAGCCTACTTTGGTGAGCCTTGCTCAAGGCTATTCAGAAACGCATTGTTGGTAGCAGTTGTGTGTCAGTTGGCGAATGCGGCACTAGCATAGAGTGGCATTCTGAATCACTTTCGGGGATACGGTGAAACCTCGTTAAACCGTAGATGGCTGGAGCTTGGAAAAAGTACGTACTAAACGGTAGTACTGTTTAACCCAAATAGCATGAGATTGCCCACTTACCTGTCTAAAACGAAACTCGGAGAGAGTGCGATGAAAGCGGAAAAAAACATGAAATATTTATTCACTTCGCGCGACAAAAGTGTTATTTTTGTTTGATGCGACGGGAGCCTAGCATGACGACAACAGCGGCCTCAAACTTACTGAAGCTGCGAGCCAGCTTTTCAGCCCAGCCCCCTCCTCTCGGCAAACATTTGCATGGCAGATTCCTCGTTGGCGTTACGTATTCTCCGTGCACGTGCGTAGTAGTGCTGCAGGAGTCCCGGGGGCGCCTTTTTCATTGCCGGGTGCCGGAGTTGGAATACTTTTCATTTGGAATAATGTTACGTTATCGCGCCCCTGTTCTCGTTGCGACGATTGAATTCATGAGGCTGACGTAACGCGCAGCTTATGCCACTGTCGGGCCTGAATCGCCCGTGCTGTCACTTTCCATGTCGTCCTCATCACTGTCACTAGTCCACACTTCGGCAATAACACAGGCAACGATGGCAAAAAGTCGAACCTCGTAGTCGACATCTCTTTGCGGTCGCAGCAACACAGCCGAGCAACTTCTTCGCATTCCAAATGCCACACACTGTAGTCAACAGCAGATCACTGTTGCGTGCCAGCGCCGACTTCTTCGTGTCACGTTCGATAGCACAGACGATGTCTAATTTTTCTTCTATGCTGAGCACCTGGCGTCTTCTTTATCTGAGCTTAGGAACAACGCGAGTCCTCGCTTGCACGACGCCATAACATGCCATAACGCTCTCTGGCACGGCGTCGAAATGATGTTGATGTTGATGTGGCTTCACGCGCAAACGCACAGGGCACTTGGAGGCCATTTTTCCGATCTCTGAGGCTTGTTGTTCTGCCAGGCTGCCCGACGGAGATGGCGCACCGTCATGTTTGCGCGCCGAAAAGTTGAAACGCTACGTTTTAACCGATGCATACGCAATAAGCTGGTACGGTTTATGCAGATACAACACACATTATGTTCAATGGCCGCTGAGTCGGGGATTTGACTTTACTACTTTTAAAATGAAACTACTGTTTAAGCGGGTACAGTTTAACGAGGTTTTACTGTAAAACCATTTTTGCAAGAGTTCACATGACTGTTTGTCGTACTGAGGCATTGTTAACATGACACAGAAGCTGAACAATGATCATTATTCTGAAAAGTTCGGTATTCTGAAATTCGTAGCAGTGAAATATTCTTACATTGGAAACTATAAGCAGTCAGCAGGGGATTTTGGAAGAGTTTGTTATTAAAGTGGTGTCCATAGCAACAAGGTCTCACTGTATGTCATTTGCACTTTTTAATTAAATGAAAGTTCCACAACAATGTACTTAGCCCCCTAAACTTGCAGAGCGCATTCCATGCAAAAATGAAAGCACCCTAACACGGATGATGTACAGAAGCCAAAAAGAAAAAAAAAAGACCTTGTAACAATTATGTGGAAGTGGTAAACGAGATGCAGAGGTTTCAGAAATGGTCTTAAATTCTGAGCAAGCTCTTTACCTCTAACGCTGCAACTGTACCACCACTGACATAGAAAAAGTGTTCTCAAAGAGTTCGGCACCTTACACAAATGAGAATCGTTGCTTGAGCTGGCTTGCACAATAAAAATAACAAGTGCACTGGTGTTTTCGTGAACCACAGTAACCCTCACCTGCGCATGGTTGAAATAGATCATGATGAAGATGGTCAACGCCAGACCCAGCACGTACGCGACGAAGCTGCTCACAAAGTAAAGATTCCTTTGCCTTTTGAGGCTGCAAAAGAAAGAAGAGATGGAAGAATGTAGAGATGGCATAGCAAAGCTGGCACTACATTACCGAAAGGAAAGCTGTCACCCAACTTCAAGTAGCACAAACATACAACGTATAAACAGGTTCTGGATTAACTCAGAAAGACTCGGAGTCAAAATAGAATTCATCCTGGTCCAAGTCTGAAGACTGCACCATGACCTTGCATGGTAGCACAAGAGCAAATTCATCGACAGCTCAAGGCATTTAATAAGGCTCTGCAGAAATCGACGATATAGAGGACAATTTCTGAAAGAAGTACAAAGCTACAAAGGAAAGCCAGGTTATAAGTTTAACCTTATAACCTGGCTATAACCTGCCAGTGTGGCAGGTTGTATTGACACTAAAACTGTTTTCCTGGTGGTAATGCAAGCAAGTGACCCATATGAACTCAAACTCTTTGGGCTCACGAATTTCCATCTGAATTGCATGAGAACGGTTTCACAGACGAGTGTTGAAATCGGGCAGTGAAGATTAACCTGATGAGCTGCACTACGGCGCTCATCATGGCCCACTCGGCAGCAGTTCTGGGGCCCAAAACCTAACCAATTAGTAAGGTGTTACAGGGAATTTGCAGCCACGAGCACCCAACACTCGACTCTGCAAACAACACTGTCATTTTGCAATGCACGTCTCGGCTGAAGGAGAAAAATGGAAAGGTAAACAGGGGTCACACTGGAAGCGGATAGTACAGGAGTAAGAAACTCCCCACGAACACAGAAAACTTCACTGAAACCCTGCCTCAAGCACACCTGTAGTCAAACCGCAACAGCAGGGCAATGAAGATGCCAGGAATGACGATGTCGCCCAGGCCAAGCATGGCAAAGTGTCTGCCTGCAAACCCGCTCTCCAGGAAATCTTGGGGGAACACCACTGGAAGTGAACAGATACAAAAACGTCGCTTATTTTCACATAAAGGATACTCCTGCACAAGAGCTGTGCCCCCTTTTGCACAAAGAACCTTATACCGGTAAGCAACCCCTCTAGCGGCTGCCACTTCACCTAAATTTGAGGGGAAACGTGGGCATGATCCTGCCCCTACCCACCTTTCCACAGTAGTAGTGTCTGACCGAGCAGTCTCTCACGACGTCATTGCATTTGCTAATCTTGTGTCAGTTGGGTTGTTGAACTAGCTTCTCACCGTACCTGCTCTAGCGTGCGCACATTTTCTCACGTGTGGCAATAACACGTTTGCCACGTACCGATGCGAAGGCAGCATGCCAAATGCAACGTCCGAGTCGTTCTTCTACAGTGGCATAGCCAGGGGGTGGCACACTGGGCCTTCCCCCGACCTGAAATTTCAGTGCTGATATGCAGCTTTCCCAGACTCCTCCCTCTCTTTGTCCCCAGTTAAGTGGGTGGAACTTTCTTCAGGATAAGCATGTCCCGCTCTTGGAGTGCCTCAATGCACCCAAATGCGGCAAGTGCTTGCCCTCAGTGAGAAGCAGGTGCTACAAGAAACTCATCATGCTGAACAAACAACCTGCACAAGTTGTGTGTGCACCGCTGCCAGCGCACGGCACGGTAAGTGATGTCTGTTTCGAGATGTAACATACGGCATGGTATGTGGGGGATGAAGGGGAAGGGAAGCAGCACATTTTTCAGGCATGTAAAGGATCATTTGCCTGCCAAATAAAGCTCTGTTTAATGCGACACCGTGTGTGTGTCACTCTGGTTTCGTACAATGCATTCCAATCGGCTGTGTTGTGACTCTTTTTTGTTTGGCCGAAAGTGATCGTGCCACTACTTCCGCTGTGCACGTGGCAACAAGTTTGTTAGCCCATGGTATGAACCCTGCAATATACATATGAGTAGGTTAAAATAAAACTGTGATACCCGAGGCTGCCGTCTTGCTGGGTGACTGGGATGCCGTTGCTACAAACATTCCCTAACAGTCTCACTTTTGCAGGCGATCAAAACTCACACTAAGGAGAACAAAAAAAAAATTTAGCTGAATTTTTATTCCTGCTGTCAGTCAATTTATTGAAGCCTCACAACACTAGCAAACGGAGGAGGTTCCCGGTAAACAAGCTCTCATCTCACAGACAGAGACAGCTCTTCTTCCTCACACTGCTTTCAATTTTAACACCAAGGGAGCATTTAGGGCCTCTTTAGAGCCAAACAACAGCGAAACGAACAGGGCTAACGTGAAATTGAACACATGCACAGTTCGTGGGTCTCCTAGCCATTTCTACTCAGCGTGCCTACATGTAGGAGACTTTCAAATCAAGTGAGCATATTGTGAAGGACACTCTATACCGCATGTAGACACTCTAGAACAGCTTTGCTGTCAAACCATGTAGGTATGAGAAGCCAATGCAGAGCTGGTGACACCACAATGATTTCACTGGTTCCAAGTTTTGGGTGAGATTAGAAAAAAGTAATGCACACCTTTCACTTTCTCAGCTGATAAATGCCACTTCTTGGCATGGAAATACAGAGTTTTGAAAGAATATTCTACCGCTATTGAGTGATTTGACTTTCTGTTTTAGCATATGTTTAAGAGATGACAATGTTTTAACAACTATTATGTTCTGTCTTTCTACAAGCACCATAACCTCGCTCAACATTGCAATCACGCAGTCATTCCCTCTAATACTGGAGCCAAAAGATAACTCACATTTGATGGGTGCTTCGAAAGACTTGGCAACGGTTACCATGACGTCAGTGCCAAAGACCTGCGCACGAAAAGAAGCCCACGAAAGAAAGAGAAAGAAAAAAAAAAAAGGTTTTAGCGAGCGCACGTGGCAGCCAAATGAGCACACAGGGAGGAGTCGACCCCGACCTTCACAGAGGCAAGGTCTTTCCCGGTCTCCCGGCCCAGAGCCCGCTCACCCAGAAGATGTCGTAGACAAAGAGGCCACCCAGCAACGTGCAGCCAGTGGACACTGTGTTGATGTGCAGCAGCTCTACGCCGTTGATGGCAAAGGCCAGGCCGAAGAGGTTGTTGGCCACCCAGTGCTGCAAGGTTGAGTGGATGGGCAACAAGGAAAATGCTGCTGAGCGTCTTTCTCGCCAGCCCGTAATGCACGTAATGACAAACATGCGATCAAAAAGTAGTAACCGAAGGCCTGGCATATATATGACGAGATGGAAATCTCCCTTGGATTTGCCCCACAAACATTATACGTGCTATAGAAGCAACCAGGTTCATTTTCAAACTCGACCTGAATACAGAAAACAGTGCAAGAGAGACATGGGTAAGGAAGCAGACAACACAAATGCCTGTGTCATTCGCTGATTTGTCTGTGTCTTCCGAGCCGTTTCCAGCATGAAACATATCCAACTAGCCCAAGTCAGTGCCTTGAAGCTCGTTTTCCTTTATTTGTAGCCAGCAGCTTCTCGTGATTGAAAGTCCATTATGTATCGTGCATCCCTTAGTGCCCTTGTTCACCCCTGTGAAGTTTTCTTAGGCATAAATTTCTCAATTTTCTTTTAATTTTCGTTGCAGTTTCATTCCTTATGACAAAGCCATCAGGTGGGGTTTTATTTGACCAGTGTCTGGATGACTATAAAAGTATATAGAGCCCTCACATGCTCTTCAACTTGGTAGGATTTCTTCTTGAAACAGGCTGCATAAGCAAAGCAGTGAATGCGAAGCCGGAGTGCTCCTTAAGCATGTCCATGTACGAGCAGCTAACATCATAAATGATTGACATCGGAAGCATGTACTGGTATCCGTGACACTGCTGTCAACCTCTGTTCTAGTTGTGCATAAGGTTGCATGGTGGGAGTAAAACACTGGTTCTATTTCAGGGTGTCTACCAAGCTGACCTTTCCAAATTCCCCGAGTTTTCTAGGTTTTCTCCCGAGTGCCTTTGTAATACTCCCCGAGTGACACAGAACTTTGTTTTATGTCAAGAAGGGCTCCCTACATCATGTCACCCGATGGTGTCACTCTCTAGTAAGCAGGTTAAAAAATAAAAGAACAACTTAATCCAGTTTGAATAGTAAGGGGTAGTGTTTATTTTATTCAAAAAGAAAACATAATGGAGGGGTTATGAAAAATGCACAGCGAATAAAATATCTTCGAAAGAAATAGTAAAACCCATTGCAAATCGAGTCAAACATTTTCGAATACGGATAAGAAAGAGATGCATATAGAATATTTTCGAATATGAGCTATTTCTATCAACTGATAGCAAGCTAACTGGTTTGAAGCCCAAACTTTATCACAAGTGAGATTCTCTCGCAACAGCTGGTAAGTCAACCTCAACTGTCCTTACACTCTCAGCCCCATACACAACGCCTCAGTGTTGCGTTTCACTGTTTTAAAGAGTTTTTTTTTTTTCTTTGCACTTAGAGTGCAAGCTCCTTCAAAAGAGCGGAGGCATGCCTCATGTCCCATTCATTTCTCAATGTGTACGTCCTTTGTCTTCTTGTTCTCCTTCGGCTGCGCATTCGCCATAGGACTATTTGAAGCATCCTCTTGGACAGTTGTACAGTCAGCGTCCGATTTTCCGGACTCCCTATGGGCCGCAAAAGCGTCCAAAAAATGAATGCATGTCTTTTACATCCCTTAAGGGCTCAAATTGCCACAGGCACGTCTGAAAAACCTCTGAAGGCCTGCCAGTACACTTATTAGGCATATCGGTACTCCTACTGTGATGGGAGATGACGGGTGCACGCACGCATAATTAAGGAATACATACTGTGTTCCGTGACAGTTGCCCCTTCCCACACTTGTTATGCTTCACAGCGTAACATTAGTGTAATGAGGCAAAGCTAACTTTCGCGAACCGGCATTATGCAACATTTCGTGCTTTCTGAACTTCGAAGCCAATCGCAATGACCACAAAGGTGGTGTCAGTGTTATTGCTGACCGCAGCGAATTCTTTCGATGAAAAACATGGCACAGAATGGCAAAAAGCTTAATACTGAACCTCAAAGCAGCTAGGCCTAGCATTGCCGCGGTGGTGGCTATGGCTGCCAGCGGATCTGCGTGCGAGTGTGCCGGTTCGAGGCGGCGAGGTTATAAAAATGGCAGAGGTTGTGGCTTTTATTAATGCCGTTTCAGACCTGCGGTCATGGTAAAAAGTTCAGAAAATCGGACGGCGAATGGTTCTTATGTCTGAAATTTCAGACGTTCTTATACATTGATTTTTAAGGCAGAAAGCTGGGCTAGTTGGCAGACTAGCATTCGGAGTTTTTTTTTTTTTTCATATTCCTGTCCGTGTCCTTTTTTACGCGCTAATGCAATGTCCCCTTATACATTGACCTTATGGGGTATGTAGTGGTGCCGCGAAGCTGTCCGTCTGGAAAGTCGCTCCTTGACTGTACTCTGGCAACTTCTCCAGCCAACGACGCAGCATCAAAGACCATTTCTTATGAACTCCCTCCGTTACTCGAGCCAGCATTACCATGACTTTCGTTCCCTTTCAATAAAATTACAGCAAGTTTTCCCTGATAGAGGCATAAATTCCCTGAGTTTTCCCTGAGTGTTTCCATACTACTCAATATCTCTGAGAATTCCCAGTTGGTAGACACCCTGTATTTGCAAAATTGCTTGCCTAGACCTCAATCCTCTCTAAGTAAGTACCACCTCCAGCTGAAACTATCACCTCTCCCAGAGTGGTGAACGCCTACCTTTTTCCAGAGATACCAGACTCCAAATAAGCAGCAGAAGATCCAACAGGCTATGTCGTCGTAGCTGAAGCGGTAGTCAAAGTACTCTGCGCAACGTCAACAGAGATGGCACCAGCTAACACTTAGTAATTGAAATTGATTTATTCATTATAGATTACAGGTTATACAAAAGAATAATATGCCGAAGGAAAACAACACAATGTCAAAAACGACTGCCACGAACTTTTCCTGCGAGTTCATAGTAGATTATGACGATTGGCTTTAACTCAACTATAGTCAACTGATGATTACCAAACAGAAAAAGCAAAAGAAAAACACAACATAGCAAAGAAAAAAAATGGTAAACGAGCCTTATGAACTTTTAATGCAATAAGAAGCCTGAAATCAGAGAGAAGACTGATGCGAAATTGAGATATTACATAATGACATCTTTGGTGCCTCAGGCCAAGGTGTGAGAAAAATTTTATGGAGGGAAGTTTTTTGCTTCAACTGTCATTTCCTTTATTGGTGAAATTGTACTATGTAACACCAACACAGGATGACATACGGAAAGCCTGCTTCACAATCCTACCGTATTTACTCGCATAATAGGCACACTCGCATAATAGGCGCTCCCCAGTTTGGTCGTGGAAAATCTGATTTTTTAATTTCCGTGCATAATAGGCGCACCCTGAACTTGGCACTGTGATCAGTACCACATTTACACGATTGCAAGCCGATGTCCTCCTCCCCCTCCATCTCGGGTGAAAAAAAAAAAAAAATGCACGCACATTCCACAACCCAAGCTTATTAACGTATTTGCTGGACTACTAGTTCTCATTGTGTTGCTGCTGTCGCAGCTGCTGAGGACCCACAGCACATACAACATTGCGAAAACCAGTTCTTCCGTTAACCATCGTTGACTACCAACAGCCCCCTCCCCGAACCGCCGCGAAGCCAGCGAGCACGATGACCTAACGCGGCCATAGAAACCTAACAATAATTAAAAAAAAAAAAAAAAACGCATCAACAAGCGAAAAATAGTTCTTCCATCAACTATCGATAACACCCCCCTCCCCTCCAAACCGCCGATGTGTAAGCTTTTCGCTGCCTTCGCTGAGGCAGCTCGGAAAGCTAGGTGACTCTCGGAGGCCGGGTGACTCGACACAAGCAACAGTGCCATCGCCATCAATGCTCCACACAGGCTGACACAGGCAAAGAAAAGAAAAAAATGCCACACCTCGCCATTTTGCAAGCGGCGTGCAGTTCGTGTGGTCGCGTGTTCCGCAATGGGGAAGTACGCCAGCTACACGGCTGCATTCAAACTGAAAGCTGTGCAGTACGAATTCGAGCATGGGAACCGTGCTGCAGGCAAACATTTCAGTGTCGGAGAAACAAGCATTCGCTACTGGCAAGGTCAGCAAGAAAAACTTCAGGCCACAAAGAAGTCGCTATGGGCCTTCCGCGGTGCAAAGTCCGGAGAGTACCCACAAGTGGAAGAGCAACTTGTTCAACACATATGGGGCCTTCGACAGGACGGTTGTGCAGTCTCTCAACATAGTGCAGACTGAGGCGCGCAGAATTGCTAGAGTGCAGGGCATCGAAGCGAAAGATTTCAAAGCAAGCTCCAGATGGACAACGCACTTCATGCGACGCCATGGACTTACCCTGAGAAGGCGCACAACGTTGTGCCAGCGCTTGCCCTCAGCATACAAGGACAAGGTACTGGAGTTTCACCGTTTTGTTATACGGCTCCGGCAGCAAAAAAACTTCATTTTGTCCCAATGCAGATAAGACCCCTCTCTGTTTCAACATGCCGAGAAATACAACTGTAGAGGAGAAAGGTGCATCTGGCGCAGAACATCTGGCGCAGAAAAACACAGGTCTAGTGTTATGTTGGCAGTGGCTGCGGATGGTCGCAAACTACCGCCTTATGTTATTTTTAAGAGAAAGACTCTCCCAAAGGGAAATTTCCCTCGAGACACCTACGTCAGGGTCCAGGAGAAAGGTTAGATGTCCGCGGAGTTGATGGTGGACTGGATCAAGACCATCTGGGGCCGGCAGTCGGGCAGCCTGTTGTATCCGGCCATGCTCATTTTGGACAGTTTTCGCGGGCACCTTGCAGAATGTACGAGAGAAATTGTTAGAGCTGCGTACAGATATTGCCATGATTCCAGGAAGCCTTACTTCCGTGCTGCAACCGTTGGACGTGTCCTTAAATAAGCCTTTTAAGGACAACGTTCGAAGGCT
This sequence comes from Dermacentor variabilis, assembly GCF_050947875.1. Classification (NCBI taxonomy): domain Eukaryota; kingdom Metazoa; phylum Arthropoda; class Arachnida; order Ixodida; family Ixodidae; genus Dermacentor; species Dermacentor variabilis. Next base: position 76,790,592 of record NC_134576.1, on the reverse strand, counting down.
GTACACTAACTGGATGGCTGGAGGACAGCGTCAACTCCTGGTGGCAAAATTAAGAGGCCGCCTATGGAAATGTGCGGATGAATCGTGGAAGCTTGGTGATATCTCCGATGACGTTGTCAGGAAAAGTTTCAAGAAAACTGGGATCTCCAACGCACTGGATGCGAGCGAAGACGACATGTTGTGGAGCTCAGACAAAGAAGACGAGTCTCCACCCGGCGGTGATGAGTATGTTCTCTCCTACTCAGACTCGGACTCTGAATAGTCTTAATAAATTTTATGTGTGTGTGCAGTCAATGTGTCTCGCCTGTTCATTAAAAGGTAAGTAGGTAGCTTTTATTTTTCCTTTTATACTAGATCAATTGGTAAATTATGTGACAGTAGCCATATTCCTGACATATGTCCAAATTCAAAGCGCGAGAATGCGAGTTGAAAAAATTTCGTAAATTTTACCCCGCGTAATAGTCGCACCCCAAACTTTGAGCCGCATTTTCTGAAAAAAAAAAAGTGCGCCTTTTATGCGAGTAAATACGGTAGCCTGCCTTTTTTGTGCAGCAGAGGAATTTTATTTGTTAATGATGCCTCTGCAATAGCAAAGCAGCCATGCTTAATGTGAGGAGAGGCTTCCCAAGCTCGAAAAAAAAAATGCAAGAAGGAAGGGCTAGTGGCTACATCACTCCGAAGCTCATGCTCCAGTACCTCTTGGTGTCACGCATTTAAGGCATCTGGTCAGCTCTAGTTAATTGTTTATTGTCAATGAACTACTGCTTTTCATTCTAAAGGAATCAGTCAGCCTTTTGGAACCTTAAGTGCACCAAAGAAGCCAAAATACAAAAAGAAAATACTTGTAGGCACATGACATCACACCTACATACCAATGATGAGGCTTCAAAGCAATGTTCAACAAAGTTAAGTTTAGCAGAATGCGTTGTTGGGCAAGTTGGTTCATTGTAATTGGAAACGTTGGTTGCGCTTTTTTAGACAATCACAAGGAAGGGAGACAGGACAGTTAAGTTTGGTCTTCGTTTTCTTCCGTAATAGTGAATGCAAACTGAACATGAATGAAAGGAGTTCTGAAAGATTGATTCGCCAACGTAAACTGATGTAGTACAACTCTTTAGCATCCATTTGACCTGCTACTTCTTCAGTCGGAATAAAAGGTAAAACCCTTCTGCACTTTCTCACAGCCCTCAATCACGTCTCACCTTCGCACTCATCAGTCTGTGTCGTCGACCACCGCTGGAAGGAGATCCTGTACTCCCAGCGATAAAAGTGACTGGGCAGCAGACTTCGCAGGACGCGGCTGAATGCCGGGCTGCACAAGCAAGTCGTCCAAGGTTAACAAGAACGCATGGAAAATACGCAGACACCAAGTGACACTGCCTATAGCTGCTTCAGTGCTACAAGTGCCCCTTTTGAAATCTCTGTACCCACATTCAGGGCGAACTGAAGTTTTATATGCTATTAAACAATGATTTCATTGTGGAGCAAAACAAAGCCAGATGAAATGACCAAGCCAGACCACCACTTTATTGCTTTGCTTGTTGGTTCACACCACAGCCACTGCGGCTCAATTTGCGAACCCTGGTCGTTGGAAGTGCCTAATGGAAAGTAAGTTTCAGCCTCTTTGCTTTAACACGAGTACCTTTGGCTGAAATCTGACACTTCTAACCATGGGGACACATCAGCTGGCCTTCGTTCAGCTCAGTTTCAAACCTGTTCATGTTTCTTGTACAGGTTAGTAAACCTACTTCCCCCTTTAAATCCAGCAATCCCTACTTGTTCCAGCTGACGTGCCCAAAGTGTATGTGTACATTGTGTACCACTGTTTCCAGCTTTGTTTATTCGTTACTAATGCTTTGCAGTGATGTTGAGCCTAACACGGGCCCATCACCTGAGCAGCTACTAGGTGAACTGCTGCAGGGGCAGAAAGAGATAAAAACTAGGCTAGATGAAATTGAATCATGGTTTAAAATGTTTGAAGACTCGGCTTCAGCTATAACTGGAGCGTGTTCTATAGCTTGCAGAAGAAGGTGCAGAACTTATAACTTAAACTTGCCGATTTAGAGGACTGCAGTCGGCGTAATAATCTTTCTGTGTTTGGTGTTGAGGAGAAAGCAAAATTTTAAAAATTTAATTATAGGGTTTTACGTGCCAAAACCACTTTCTGATTATGAGGCACGCCGTAGTGGAGGACTATAGAAATTTCGACCACCTGGGGTTTTTTAATGTGCAGCTAAATCTAAGTACACGGGTGTTTTCGCATTTCGCCCCCATCGAAATGTGGCGGCCGTGGCCGGGATTCGATCCCGCGACCTCGTGCTCAGTTGCCCAACACCATAGCCAATGAGCAACCACAGTAGGTAGGAGAAAGCAAATGAGACACATAAAGATGTCAAAGAATCTTCCCTCAAAGGTATTTCGACAGAAATGCTGGGTGCACATGCCAGCTCGGCTGAACGGATAGAAAGAATTAGATGAAAACAAACTGACAAAGTGTGACCAGTAATCGTAAAATTATATGATCACAGAGAAAATTAATATTCTATAAAACTGCTTCAAGACAAAAACAAAAACATATCTGCTTCTGAGGATTTTTCCATAAGCACAAGAAAGAGAAGGAAACAACTCTGGGACAGTGCCGCTTCTGACAAAAAGAATGGCCATAAAGTCAACTTAAGATAGACAATGACATGTTCGAATAGGATGAGGAATGAAACATCTGGGTTTCGCTTCACCAGCAAGATAAAAGCTGTCCGTGAATTACACCCCCCGAGAATAAGCCATTCGTGTGCATTCAGTTAAATGTGCCAAACATCGTTAAAATAGCTGACCTGGAACAGACTTTGCTCACACACAAGCCACATATCATGTGCTTAAACAAGCCTGTCGTTTGTGGCTGTGGACATGCCACATTGCACTTGTTTAGCGACACTCTCTAAAGAAAACATCTAGGATTGTTTGCTTACAGACAGCGCTCGTGGCATAGCCATTACACGAAGTTTGTTACTTTGAATGTTGAAAAGTCGCCCCGAACCCCAGTTTTTATGGATTTCAAGGAGCACATGTATTTTAAAGGAGCGTTAAAGGACCTTGAATCTCCTTTTCCAAATTCAAGGGTTTTCAAGGCTTTCAAGGAGGTTTACTAACCCTGGTCATGACATCCCCAACAATGTTGATGACGCCAGGTCTGGCGTATCAAGACCAACTTCAAATAAAATTACCTTATGTTGCTAATTTTCGTACTAGCACAGTGCCATCTATTTACATGCAAGAGGAGTTTAGTAGAGTTTCTATAACTTCAAGAAGGTGCTTCAGTACTCCTTTAAAGAAAATAAACTTAAGACAACATGACCAACACTCACCTCAATATGTGAGCAAGAGCTAATACTCCAAGTAAGAAGAAGTATCCCGTAAGCAGGAGGTTGATGTATTCTTTTGAGAAGAGCTGCACACAAAAAGATCCACAAAAATACTGCTTGTTACGTGAACACCCCACATATTGCCTTAAAGAAGAGAAGATAAAAGCACTGCTTAAGAGGAAGCTTTAGCTCGGGTGCTCCTATCTAAATACATGTGAAAAGAGAATTCGTTTTTCTCGTCAACCACTGCACCAAATTTGACGAAGTTTGTTGCATTTAAAAGAAAAACTTGAAATCTAGTGACTGTTCATTTCGAATTTTTGATTTAGATCGTCAATGTTTTATAAAAAATTGGCAAAAATAGAAAATTTTCAGAAAACGAAACTATCGAGTCTACATCTCTAACTCAGCAATGAAAAGCGATATCGCAATTATGTGAATTACGTCTTATAATACATTTAAAGGGGAAAAAATTGATATGTCACACATGAATGTAAAAAAATTTAGTAATATGGAAATAAAGCTTTTGCAGAACCATCGTCTGCAACGTAACAAACTCTTGCAAGATATAGTATGACATGTCAAATTTATCTGCTTTCAATGAGCTAGTGGATGCCATTTATAGAACCGCGATATCTGTCGTTGATGCTGAGCTATTAATTTGTAAACTTCGTGCTTCTATTTCTTTCGAACTTTCAAATTTTTGAAGATGGTTTTCACGAAATCCAGGCCCTAAATCGAAATTCCGCTTCCAACAGTCACTAGAATTTAACTTTCTCTTTCAAATACAAAAAGCTTCTTAAAAATCAGTCCAGGGGTTTTCTCAGAAAAACGTTTTTGCGTTTTACATGTCTTCGAATAGGCTGCGTCGGAGTTGGGCCCGAGCTAAAGCTTCCTCTTAAAAGACAAATGACAACATCTCGCAGAAGTTTTCGCTAGTCATACTCACTCATCAGCTGCATGTCCTTCACAGCCAAATGCAAAGCGCTGCAATGCATTTAGCAGTGCATGCACCGTAGTTACGTAAACTTGTGCACTGAACCTCAATGCCAGCAGGGCACATTAGCCAACCAACAGAGCATACCACCAATGGCTTTTTTTTTTTTGCATTCTGCTACCAGGTGTCCCAGTTTACACAGAGCAAGTTTTAAAAGAAAGCTGAAGCCTTCAGTGCAGGTGAAACCAACTGCATACTGTAAGACAGAGTTTTATAGCACAGAAGTTTAGAAAAGGAAAAACCAGTGAATGGAAAGAGCTCATAGAAGGACATCCACTACTACTAGTATAGTAGTAGTAGTAGTGCCCGTCTTTCTGTCTGCTCTTTCCCTCTTTTCTCCTTTTCAAAATTTTTTCGCTACGAAATCGTGTCTCACAGTAAGCACCAGTGCACCCCAAAAAAGTTATCTTGCAAACCTACTGTATGTTGTGATTTCAGAAACTTCCTGGATAAGCCTGCAGCAAATGTCTGTTCTTATCAGTAGAGTAATCAGTACTAATTAACAAACTTTAGCTGCTGTCCTTATAATTTCGAATTGTTTGCAACATAACTTTTTTGCAGCTGTCATTTCCTGCATTTAAAGGGAAGCCACAAGTGTGCGCAAGCTATGGACCGCATGATCTATTTAAAGGTATTGCAGGCTTTCCTTTAAGCACAGGAAAACAAGGTAATTGAACAGGAAACAGCGCAGCAATTTAACTTGCTGTTCGCTGTTGTGTGCAGCTGCATTAATCCCAAGAGTGGCATGCATTTGTCCACATGGCTGCATACAAAAACTACATCTAGGCTGCCATTCTCACTAATGGGCACAGAGTATACTGTATCGCAGGCACAGCTCATGGGGAGTGCTTTATAAGAAATGAGCATGTTTTGTAAGCTCCTACACTACTGGAAAGCAGTCACGAAGCAGTCAAGCTGACTTACATGTGCACCTAAAGCATTGAAGTGATGAAATTACTGTTAACTAGCTGGCTGTGTGCACGGGGCAGAAACTGTTACACGAATAGATATGTGTTAACTTGTGTCAACTAAGGCAATAGTCAAATTTATTCATAAAATTCACCACATTCCTGTCAATCCGTATCAGCTGTTGGAGAATCAACATTGCACAATATAGAATTCGGCACCTCGAGGCACAAGAAACGGCCCCAACTGCACGGCTATTAAACGTTTAAAGGCGCAATTGAGTACTCGAACGCTTTCATCGTACCTTGAAGAATATGTACAAGCCAAACAGTGCTCCGCTGGCTATGACTGGAAACATGGCAGCATCCTTCCTCGTCATGGTTTCGGGCTTCTCGCCAGACTCCTGTAAAATAGAATGATGTCGCGAAAGGGCCCAACGTGACCGACGGAAGAGCTTCAGCGTTTCATTCAAGACACGATAAACGTACAGAAACAAGAGAAACGGGGAGCAAGTTCGCATTGACGTAAGACCGCACGAACGTTTAAAGCAATTTCAACTTGCCAAAGAGAAAAGCGGCAATGTTTCCTGCGAGCAGTTCGGTCGTTTACTGTGCGTCACATGTTTCGGTTTTCGCACATGGTATCATTTAGGGTGCGTTCGCGTGCGAACAAGCAATTGAATTCGGCAAAAGACTGTTTTGCCGGCAGTTCTATCAAGTGTTGAAAACAGTGAAAGCAATAAGAAACCCGTAACGATGTGTCGCAAGGCATGAGCCCAACTGACACGTCTCCTTAGCACCACGACAGCTATTTAGAGTACGGCGCGCTATTACTAGCGGAAAATCCTGACCGATGTCAGAGCCACGCGAGAGAAAACGTATCAAGTTCAAGCGCATACAGACGCTGTCGCCGGCGCGAAATGACGCCAGTTTCGCTGCTTACGTGTAACACACGGCGCTGACATATGTTGCGGAGAGCAAGGGGCGAGCATACTGGCCTTTTGTTTCCGCTGGTGTGTGACGGATTTGAAAGCGCCCAAGACGATGGGGAAGAAAGCCATAAGCATGATGCTGGTGTAGGCGACTGCCTGACCTGCGGGAGTCGGCTGGAACTTGGTAGTTTCATTTTTGACGGCTTCTTTGAGCGTCTCGTTGACCTGAGCTATCACGTCGTCCGCTGCGCCCGCCATGTCTGCACTAGAGAGGTCGCTACCAGCGCGACCAATGTTCAAGAAGCACGCAAACTAGTGGAGTGAAAAATTAGTGGTGTCATGGTGACGACAGATTGCACGAAGTCGTTCCTCTTATACCGCCATCATCGGCCACTGGGAAAATATTTTTATTAAACAAGATTCTTGGTGCATTTTTGTTTAATGTTCTTGCATATGCACTCAAGTGCACTTCATTTAACTTTGTCGTAATCACAACAGTGCACAAACAAAAAGAACCGACAGAGTATTGCTCATCCGCATATACCGTCTTTTATTGTTATAGGGTTAATATCATAAAAACTCTATGGTTAATATAAACAACTCTATGCATAGCTCTATCCCCAGTCTTTCCCAATCTTCCCTGTCCCCTCTTGCTTTACGTCACGCATGCGCGATTGGTTCTTACTTCGTGCTGCGGTGCTGCGGCCGCGGCCACCAGCACCACGGAGCTAACAGAGCCAGCGCCTCCTAGCCCCATTAGCCTTATGTCCTCCCATCGGCCTGTGGCTGGCGCCTAGTCCTGGGCTGGCCAACGTTGCGTCGTGCAGACCGCTTTTGCTCGCTGTTTACTTGATGCAGTACTTTCGGTGCTTCTAAATTGTTTTGCAGACTAGTCATCTGCGTGTCTTCCTTGCGGAAGTGAGTAGTGCCGACCTCGTAGCAAAGTGCCGGCTCCGGGATTGCGTTTTTGGTGCTGTGCTGCTGTTGTGGAGCGTCGTCACTGGGAAGCAACTGCGGTTTGTCGCGTTGTGTCCTGCTGATGCCCGAGTAAGCGCACATTCGGCACCCAGCCAACCTGCGTTTCTCATTTAGAGCACCTCTGCATGTTGGTGATGAGCACGCGCCTGTGGCACTGCGCGCTTTCATGAATGATTTTTAAAGAAACGCACATGGCTTCTCGTTGACCCTTTTTTGTGCCGCGCGCGTTCCTCTGGTGCGCTTCGCGCAGCGGTCTGTCATTTCGCTCGTGCTCTGTGCAACCGCAGGCCATGGAGAACCACGGACGCGACGCGGACGCCGACAGCGTCGTCGATTTCGCTCGCCACCGAGGAAGCAACGAGTACGACTCCAACTTTGAGACTGACTCGGAGTCGGTGGTCGCGGGCGACGAACGCTCTCGCAAGGACCTGCTGGTCGCGGCGTCTCCGCCGCGACGCGAGCCCAAGGCTCACCGTGATGTCGTGGTCAAGGAATACAGCCTCGAGGAGAAGCGACGTGAGCGCAACTGCTTCCTGGCGCTGGACGCCTACACGAGGCACAAGAAGCTCATCAACGACTACCTGCTCTGCTACCCGGGCGCTACGTCCAAGCTGAAACGAGACACGAGCCGCGATCGCACCGACTTTGACATCATCCGCGAGAACCACCAGTTCCTGTGGGACGAGTCGGACGACGAGGAGCCGCCCACCTGGGAGAAGCAGCTGGCGAAGCGCTACTACGACAAACTGTTCAAGGAGTACTGCATCTGCGACTTGACGTACTACCAGGCAAACAAGATCGCCATGCGCTGGCGCACAGAGCAGGAGGTGATCGCGGGCAAAGGGCAGTTCAGCTGCGGCGACCGGCAGTGCAAAGAGCCCTCGGGGCTGCGTACGTGGGAAGTCAACTTCGCCTACTTCGAGAAGAACGAAAAGAAAAACGCCCTGGTGAAGCTCAGGCTGTGTGCGGAGTGCTCGTTCAAGCTCAACTATCGGTTCCAGAGGAAGGAGCTCACCAAGAATGTGACGAAGAGGTCGTCATCTAAGCATGACGGTGGCTCGGAGAGGAAGAAGGGCAAGATGGATCAGACTGAGGGCGAGAAAGCTGGCGGAGAACCCACAGTAGACGAGAAAGAAGTGGCCAAAGATGCAGAAGAGTCCATCTGGAGCAAGCCGAGCACTGCCGAAGAAGAAAAGAGCCAGGAGGAAGAGTTTGATTCCTACCTGGCCGACATGTTCCTTTAGGAAAATAATCTTAATGGATTGCTCTTTTGAGCTCTCTGCTCTTTTTACTTCATCTGTGAATGTTGCTCGCTTACCTGTGATGATGCCAACAGGACAACCTGGGAGTATGCCATTTTTCCACGCTGGTAGGCAGTAGAAGGACAAGTGTAACAACTTTTGTGCTTGTTAGGACGTGGTGGCGCAAACCATTGCTGCTGACTGGTTGTCATTCAGTGGCTTGGGACCATGAGGATAATGATAAGCAGTTTTGCTCAATTACCAAGTGCTCAGCGAGTTGTTTCAGACTAGCGTATGCAATGGCAAGATTCTTGTTTCTTTCTAAAAACATTTTTTTGATTTCCCTCTATAATAGCATGAGCATAGGGAGGGATTGCGAGGCATAAGCAGTGTTGCTCCATTATCAAGTCCTCTGCAAAAGGCTTCGTGTGAATAGTTTCAAACTAGCATTTGCAACAGCAGTTGCGTCCATGAAGTTTTTTTTTTTTTTCTACACATGCCACCAAATGGTGTGACACAAAAAGTAGAGGATTGTGAGACAATTAAGCGGCATCAAGTAGCACAAAGTGCTCTGTGAAAGGATATGTGGATTGTTTCATTCTAGAATTTACAGTAGCAAGTGTTTTGTTTATTTCTATAGGCTTTCCCAAAATGTCACCAAACAGCATGATAGAAATAGTGGTTTGTATAATTTTACACTTGCAGGGTGCCCTAGAGGATGCTGCAACAGCAAATTGAATTTGGAGAGGTAACGTGTTTACAAGAAGTGGAATTGCAGTGGGGTAGCCATGTTCCATGTGGTGGATGGAGTGTGTTAATATGCAAAACCTGCCAGGGCACTTTCACAGGGGTAGAAAGCGGGCTGGAATTGACAATTTGAAAAATAGTGAGCACCCTCCGCTTGGTGTTCTCCAACCAAGAACTCTCATCAGAGACTGCATTTCACCCTCGAAGTGTGCACCCCTCCCCATTAGTCCAGTTCTCCAATGACCATGGCGATGTTGCAGGTTCACCGGACCAGCACTTGCTGAACCTGCATGCTTACATTTCTTGGTAAAGCCTCCTAGCTCTTCCAAGGAGGAAGTGTGAGCGCAAAGGCTTTTCAAAAATTACTGCAAGAGTTTCATGCTCTCATAATTATTCCATATCCTATGGCTGGTCACCAAGTATATGCTGCTATTCAATAGGCACAGCCAAACTCTGGCAGAGTATATATATATATACATATATATATATATATATATATATATATATATATATATATATATATATATATATATAGAAATTAAAAAAAGGGCAGCAAGGTTTTTGCCAGCCTAGAGGTGCATAAGGGGTTTGGCAGAAGTAAAGGCAAGCTGTTTAGTGGGAAGAATAGTTTGTTCTGCTATCCTGTAGTTGAGGTTATTGGTTGGAAAATGCCCTTGCTCATGCATGCGCAGTGCCATTTTTAAAACTGGCCAAATATGTGTTATGCCCTTGAAAGGCATAGCAAAGGGAAGTCATATGTAATGTAAGGATCAGTGCAGTTGGTTGGAGACTGGCCACAATTCAAGTTGGGGCAGTGCTGTACACGTGTTTCTAGCAAGAGTGCTAAGCTGCCCACACTTCTCAAATTTAGGAGTACTACATCGCACAGGTGCCATGTTTCAGCAGGGTCACTTTCAGTGAGTGCTGATTGGTCGAGCCGGCGGCTGGAATGCCCATTGCTTTGGCCTCTACGGCAAGCAAAAGCAAAACGTCCTCGAAAGTGATCATTCAAGGCAATGATCACTGTTGCAATGTGCAAAGAGCTTTCCTTTTTTTTTTCTTTTTTTCAAGTGGCTTGCATCTCATGGTGAAAAATCAAGCTCACAACTACTTATTTGTGTGCGCACTGTTTTCGGAAACATCCTGAAGATTGAAGGCTGGCAAAGGCCTGGTGCTCATTTGCTGCATGTGGCTTAATTAACTACACTATGTTGTCATCTTGGCTGCTTCAGTCATTGGTCGCCTGTGCTGTAGATTTTAGCACTGCCTGTTCTGTTTTACATCTAAAGAGAGTGAATCTCTCCAGCAAGCATTATTTAAATACACGTGTCCAAGCTTTCAGTTTGGCCGTTCAGGCATTGCTGAAGTGCAAGGGCTTGTACTGCCTTTGGTACAAGAGGAGTTTATGTCGGTACTGATTTTAAACGGCCTAGAAGATATGTTCATTTGTTTATTTTTTTCGTACAATCATTTATGTGCATTGCTTGGCAGCCTATCAGACATGTTTGCAAACTTGGTGCGTGAAGCATTTGATGCTAGCATGGTGAAATTATGCTTGTATATTTGTGTACCTCCACATAGCAGCAGCAGCTTCAGTGTTGTCTGATGCCATTGATTGCGTGTTTTAAATTTGTGCCCAACTTCAGCTGCACTTCGGGACAAAGCAGCCATACGTGATGCATTGCTTATCGATTATTATTTATCTCTGTGAAGCAAGAGCACTTATGCAAGTATGGATGCACTTTACCTGTTTTATTTATTCTTGTAAAGGTGTTTTATTTTTATTTTAGCATACTGAGGTGATGTGCCAGGCTCATTGTGAGCCTGTATTTTTCAGTTTTTAGTAAACGCCATTTTTCTCGGTAGTAGAAGATAAGCACAAGCAAATCGGGTGGCAGAGTTTATCATGTTTTCATTTGCTCATTGTGCTCTGTAGCTGCATGCATTGCATGAAAACTGATATGTTTAATTTTAATCTTTTCACAATAAGTTTATCACATTTTCATTTGCTCATTGTGCTCTGTAGCAGCATGCATCGCATAAAAGCTGATATGTTTAATTTTATTCTTTTCACAAAATTGTGAAGGTCTCTATGTATTAAGTGACAATTTTGTGTACTTTTTGCATTGCATTAAACTTGTCATTACGATCCAGTTATCTTTGCTCTGCTAGTGCATGTGAAATGATCAAAGAACAAGATGTAGGTTTGGGCTAGCTTGCAGTCCATTTTGCTATTCACAACAGCATAACCAGCACAAAAGTAACGGGGGCCTAGCTGATGCCATCACATAGTCAAGCATTGATTTTGATGTGAATTATATATAACACTGAAGACATATTTAAAAGGTCATTTGGCAAACTGTACAGTCTGAAGCAAAAAACGCAAGAGAACATAGGAAAGATGTAACTTGTCAACGAAACTCCGCAGTCATGGTTCCTGTGAAATCGATCCTGGCTCCTTGTTTAGGCAATGATGAAGCAATCATCATTGAGGCTTAAGCTTTCACCTAGTTCCTTCATGTCAGGTACAGTGTAAAAGTGAACAGTAGTTGCTGCACCTATTCGCCTCCGTTTCTGAAGGCATTCTGAAGACTCTAAAGCAGGTTAACAGATCTAGATAGGATCACGTGTGGCTTAGGAGAAAGAGAAAAGGTGACATTCACTTTAGCATGCACAAAAGAGGATGAAGATGAAAGCCTGCATGCTGACGAGACATTCATTAAATTGACATTCTCATTCATAAGCATTGTTCCTATTGTTTCCTCCCACCAAATGTTGTGGGTTCAGGTTCCTTATTTACCTCGATCTTAATTCGCCTTAACAGCAAAGGTCGTTGGTTCTACCATCAATGGTGGTGCCATCAGTTTCTGTGCCATCGTATTTTGGTCCCACCAAACGTTGAGGGTTCGACTCCCATCGAATGCCGTGGGTTCAACTTCCCCCAATGGTCGCAGGTTCGACCATCAATTGTGGCACCATCAATTTTGGTGCCCTATAAATTTGATGTCACCAAAGTTCAAGGGTTTGACACCCACCAAGGTCATGGGTTTGAGTGCCTTAATTCGCTTTAGCACCAAGGGTCGTGTGTTCCGACTCCCACCAATGGTGGCACCATCAACTTTGGTGCCATTGAATTTTGGTCCCATCTAAAGTGAAAGATTCGACTCCTACCAAAGATCACGGGTTCGAGTGCCTTAATTCGCCTTAACACCAATGGCCGTGGGTTTGACCATCAATCTGGTGCCACTGAATTTTGGTCTCAGCAAAGGTCAAGGGTTTGACTGCCACCAATGGTCGTAGATTAGAGAGCCATAATTCGCGTTAATGCCAAGGGTTGTGTGTTCGACTCCCATCGATGCTCGTGGGCTCGACCATCAAATGTGGCACCATCAATTTTGCTGCAATTGAATTTTGGTCCCGCCAAAGGTCAAGGGTTCGACCAGGAATGGTGGCACGATCTATTTTGGTCTCACCAAACATCGATCGTGGGTTCGAGTCCCACAATGGTCGTGGGTGGCACCATCAATTTTGGTGCGATAACGCCAGACAGTCAATTTTTCGATAACGCCGGACAACAGATTTTTCGATGCATGAACAATTTAAGGCTTTCACTTTAAAAAGTAGCCATAATATATCTGTATACCTACTCACATAGGCTCAAAAGTGTTGGACAGAAGACAAGCATATATACCTGCACGTGGGAGTATTGGCACTTGTGAAGCTTTCACGCCTGTGGTAGGGCTATCAAACATTTGACGCAGTTACTGGACATGTCCCGACAATAAATCCTCGCCTTATTTACACCGCCCTTGCCTTCTGGCCCGTTTTTTGCCTTTTATGGACATGTTTGACCACTTGACCCAAACAGAAGCCAATCCTCTGAAAACTCATGGACTTTCCGAACCCCAACGTACCACATGACTTGTTACAAGTGCCAACAGCTTGGACTACAATGCATTGGTGCCATTGTGACCACGGCTTGGCGCCACGATGATCGAGTTTACTTGGCGAGTTGCATATCTTTCCGGTGTATTTCAGATTTGTCCCTTCAGCCACATAATTTCTGCTATACTCATGGAAAGCTTTATCTGGCAATGTTGCGAAAACTGCGGCGGCAAAAAAATGCTCGTGAAACAATGCAGACATTCTCATCCACACCAGCTCAAGCTGGGAAGCAAAAACACGAACAAGTTGTTTAAGCTACAATATAAGACAAAATACATTACTCAGTGTTAAATTCCGTTGAATTTTATGCTTTCCGATTCCGCGATTGTGCAAAATCGAAATCGTCGCACATGTAAGCTACGCTGATTCTGTATCTGTTCCAAGTAAACCCAAAACGCTTTCAAATGCTGCCGAAATATTTGGCACGGTAACACGTGCTCAAGCTATACGCTCTGTAGCTTTCTCTTCACTGCCAGCGGTGGCAATAGGAACGCATGCAAGAACTTGTAATAATATTCATTTGGCAGTCGGCAATTCTCCTGGCTACAGAACATATCTTTTGACCCGATTGTTAGCCGGTAAGCTACGGCTAGTGTACCGCTCCAGAAGGTTAACTCGTGTACCGATTTACATGCTAGGAATGCATTTGAACGTTGCAGTGGTCTACCAATCCGAGAAGCTAAACATTCTAATGTAATCAGAATCATGCCCTGGATTCCTGCTCCATGTCACACAATGGCTGCTGCAGCACCGAGGCCAACGGCGCATACAGTGCCGGGACGTCACGTACCGCCAGTGCAGTTTTCGCGCGATATTCAAGGAGCAAATACTTTGCTTTGATTTTCTCCGCTAATAACCAGACCTTTTACACCAAATAAATGAAACCAAAATGTTGAAAGCATTCTTGAAGGAGCGCTAAAGAGACAAATTATTTGAACTGTGTTTATAAATTAGACTTATAGTAAACTAAAAAAGGCGCCACTCTTACCTCGAGAAAACGGTTGGTAAGCCAGAAAAGACGCAAAGGCGGTTGGATGAATGGATGGACGGACGGACGGACGGACGGACGGATGAATGGATGGATGGATGCATATATGGGTAAGTGGGTGGGTGCTATGAGCATCCCGTTTGGAACGCAGCGGCGGGTTGCGCCACCAAGAGATTGTTCTTACTTAGCCTATTAATGTCCCACCTCTCTTAAGAAACCCATACACAAACAAACCATTCCCAGCATCAAGCTTTCTGAACCACTACTGGGAACAGTTTTTTTTTTTTGTGCCTTCGTTGTTTGTGGTCCCCCTGCTATTCTGCCACAAAACCTCCAATTGCGAGAGATGGGTGACGACGCCTCCTTGAATTTCCTGCACCGACTTGCTGTGACGTCGTAGGTTTTGACGGCATCTGCTTGGTCCTGCTCAGTTCTTTACAGTTGAAAATAGACTTCATTGTGTAAAAAAAAAAAAATATGGGGTTTTACGTTCCAAAACCACGATCTGGTTATGAGGCACGCCGCAGTGGGGGACTCCGAAAATTTGGACCACCTGGAGTTCTTTAACGTGCACCCAAATCTAAGTACACGGGTGTTCTCACTCTCATCGATATGCGGCCGGGATTCGATCCCGCGACCGCTTGCTTACCAGCCCAACACCATAGCCGCTAGGCAACCACGACGGGTAGTTTGCCCTAAAACCAAAGAAAAGCCCAAAGAAAAGCTGAAGAAAAGCTTAATTTTGGCCACAAAGACACAAATGAAAAAGAAAAGCAAATGAAATGCGCAATGTCACACTGACATACCATTCCTAGGATTCCGGTGCGAAATCTGATAAAGCGGAACTTCTACCTTCACTTTCTCTACTGATATTCAACCTATATTACCGCGAAATGAACACAAAATGAGTGTCTTAAATGATTCATTATCAGTTAAACTTATTTGTGTTTCATATTAGTGTCCGGCTGACGTACGTCCAAAAGCAGGGTACGCGGGCGTGCTTGCATTCCGCCCCCCATCGAAATGGGGCCGCCTCGATCGGGAATCGAACCCGGGACCTCGTGCCCAGCAGTGCAACGCCATGAGCAACGCTTCCCCAGCGGCGGGTTTACAATTAAGCCACTGGGGCATACCGTAGGTACAGTGCGCTGTATTTTTTCTTTGATTTGGCACGGGTTGATCGAGTTAGCCTGTTTGTAACTTCCTTTATTGCTTCTTGCGGTTCAGCCACATAACGCACGAGCGCCGATGCTAGCACTGTAGTTGCAGCTATAGTTGTAATAGATTCGCGATTAAAGCGTACTACCGAGTGATTTACACGTGCACAATTAAATCGCAGCGCTTGTCGGTACGCGTATTATTAAATCGAGAGATGACATCATGGAGGTAACACTGACCGACCGTGCACTATACTTTAGTGATGGTTACTTCTATGGGGCGAATCAGCTAGCAATAAATAAATAAATAAATAAATAAATAAATCAATGTGGTTGACTCCCTGATTTTTATTTTAACATTTGCGGCTTAATACTAAACTCAGAGAAATTCTTTTTAAGTATATTTTTCGGCAAGTCTTTTTTTTTCTGTCCGCTTGTGCGCTAATTGAATTTTACAATAAATGGGAAGACATGGTATAGAAAAACAACAACAAGAAATAGGTAAGAAAAGTTATGCATAATCGCGTGAGTGCGGAAACTTTTCGTTGGTAATTAGTAATCACTTAGGTAAAAAACACGTGACGGGCCTGCAAGTGCTCTGAGTACCTGCGAACATTGTAGAAGAGGCTATTATGTCGGTTTCTGCTGAATGAACATTTCGTCGTAATTGTCCGTCGTCTCTGCAGCGCTGTCGTGATTATAATCTACTGATCATGATAATATAACTGGGATAGTGACGCTTACAAAGTCTTATAGTCAATAACCACGCCCCATTACAAACGGCTATATACTGCTTTTTTCTAGTTAAACACTTTACTCATGCTACCGTTACTAACTGCTGTTGCGAACGCATTGCCGGCATACGAGACAAGCTTTTCCTGCGCTATTGTCAGCCCAATTTATCCTACAATGGCAGTGACCGCCAGGTTTACCGATGTGACTGGCCCTATGTTGGTGGTCAAACGTTGGCAAACGCTAGGATGATGCCAGCGGCCCACGCTTGGTCCTCGCATGGCAGCTTACTTTGAGCCAAGTTCGATTAAGTCAGGCAGCAACTTAAACACGGTGTTGCTGCGAACGTTTCGTGTGCCTGGAAGTTCATAATAATGGTGCAGATACAGTGCAAGATATTTTTCAGGCAGTGACTGATGAGGGCCTGCATTTTTCCCTTGCGTAGGTGGACAGCGTTAAGCTCATACTCACTCACCAACATTTTCGCAGGCTATGTAATCACTCACGTGTACCCGCACTCGTCGGAACCTCGCTCACGTTCCCGCTAGAGCCCATTCGTATTCACCAACACTCACTTGCGTTCACCGTCACTTTCATTCACACTTACATGAACCAATAATTGACGCTCACGTCTCCATAGCCTCCATACTCCCGCTCACCGGCATTCTCTCAAATACGTACTCACACTCGCCGACAGTCACTAGCGTTCGGTCAACCTCACTCCCGTGGATACTGCTGTCCACAACTCACACCCTTTCTCGCCCACTCACGCCTGTGAAGTGACAGTGGAGCAAGAACGAGTCGGAGTGCACTTACCTACGACGTGTCTTGAAAGCTGCCTTAGGTGTCGGCGCTCCCCGAAGCTGGTTTCCCCACAATAAGAAGCTTTGAGGGGGAAAGCCCGCCTAAGTGATTGCATCTGTTCATGTTAAAGCGTGTGTTTCTTGATTTGCAGGTTCATGCGCACGTCACTCATACTGTTAACTAGGTGAGAGTGATTCATAAATTAAACCATCCGGCGTTATTTTTTCTTTAATTGAAGGCAAGGAAACCTTCTTTGCGAAACCTCCCGGCCTTTCCTGACCATGGCTGCTGGGTGCTACTATAGTCGGTGTCAACCTAAGAATTACGAAGATCTACCAACAAAAATGTAGCGCACCTGCTCTTCACCTGTGAAAGAGAGCTGAACCACCTGGAGCCCGCTCACAGCTTAAAAGTGTTGGTCGGCTAATGTAAATGCTACGCTATTTATGAAATAAGAGCTAATTGTTTTGAGCTACAATATTTTCTTCAGCTGACACTGACATGAGGATGCCCTATAAAATATGCCTAGACGTTAAGGTTTCAACCTGGAACAAGTGACACAATGATCGATTTGTACGGAGAAAACAGTTGTTTCAAGCGCGCAAAACTGCTTGATGTCGGCTAAATAAGCAAATCTAATTGGCTGGTACATCTGTGAAAATTTTGTTTCAGTTGGACAGTGTACATATAACCGTATAATTCCTTTCGTTGTCACTGAGTACAGATTTCTTACACAATACGTCTTATGCAGGACAGCACTGCTATCTTTACTACCCTTAACGATGTCGTGGTTGCTGGCCTTGTTTTCTACGGAATAACTCCGGGTTGAAACAAATGGCACCTAAATATTTTCAATGCAGTCAGTATGCGTAATCAAAAACACAATTCCTTTAATAAAGCAAACTCTTTTTATGTCTATTTTTCTTTGGTTTGTGGTTTGGCGCACTTCTCGGTTGGTCTTTCTGGTGGCGTGATCAGTGACAAAGTGCTATGCAACCGTACGCACCTGTGTCTATGTCATCTGTTTTGTGTTAGAACGGCGGTTGCATTTGTACACCGGCGAAGAAACGTTAAGACGTCATCAACCTGGATCGGTCATCAAGACGGTCAACGTCGCACAGTTTCTGCATAGCGTTACTTGCTACTAGGAGAGTACTGGGAACTGGGAAATGTGGGCCGATCCCGAAGACTGGGGTGCAACCTAGCACGACCTCTCAACACGGTGAGCTGTCACGAGGAAAGAACATGATAAACAGGCACGTGACACACGCGCCGAAAGTGTCAAGGAGGTGTACTGCATTTCAGACACCAGCTGCATCGATGTGGCAGCTATGCAAGAAGTTCGGTCATAAAATATATCACTCCGCTCGTTCCGTCCATGCTTCGCTGCGCGCAAACCGCGTTTACTCGTTCGAGCATGGACGTGAGGCCACCCGCGACAGCTGGAAGTAAAAATAAATAAATTAAGCAAAGTTAAAAACAACCAAAAGCAAAATGATCTAAAACAACGCATCAACAGTTTGCAATGTGTGCTTCTCAAGACTAAAATTTTAGAAATTCAATTTCATTCACAATTGCGGTCAAGAAACACGGGACTATTTACGAGCGCGAACGATGTCACTGCAAAAAGTCCCTCAAGCTTCCGCACTTGATGTCTGCAACAGAGCATAGTAGGCTTTGGAGCGAGAGGAATACCTTTGCGATCGAGGCCTAGTGGTTTGTGAAATAAGCTCTTAATTGTGCTTCAAGGCACGGGTTTGATTCCAATACCACCTATCTTGCCTAAAATGATAAAAAGAATGATTCGAAATAGTATTTAGCCGCGGAGAAACGTCACACAGCGCCACCACGTAGCTCAGCATCTAAATCTCCAGACTTCACAAAGCTCTTGCGTAAAAGCATGCGCGTCTTCTCGGCGTTCAGCGACGTACGCATTCAGCGATGGACGACAATGTTATGGGCATCATTAAGGACTGTCCAATAGAAGTCGGTGGTAACTCCGTCAGACAGTATACCAGTAAGCTATCGCAGGAGACGAAAGATCTGATCAAGGAATGGCAATGTATGAAAGCCTCTAACCCTACAGCTAGAATAGAACTGGCAGAACTTTCTAAGTTAATCAACAAGTGTAAGACAGCTGACATAAGGAACTATAATATGGAGAGAATTGAACATGCTTTCAGGAACGGATGAAGATTAAAAGCAGTGAAGAAGAAACTAGGAATTGGCAAGGATCAGATGCTTGCGTTAAGAGACAAAGCCGGCAGTATCATTACTAATATGGATGAGATAGTTCAAGTGGCGGAGGAGTTCTATAGAGATTTATACAGTAGCAGTGGCACCCACGACGATAATGGAAGAGAGAATAGTCTATAGGAATTTGACATCCCACAAGTATCGACGGAAGAAGTAAAGAAACCTTTGGGAGCTATGCAAAGGGGGAAGGCAGCTGGGGAGGATCTGGTAACAGCAGATTTGTTGAAGGAAGGGGGGCAGAGTGTTCTAGAAAAACTGGCCACCCTGTATCCGCAATGCCTCATGACCTCGAGCGTACCGGAATCTTGGAAGAACGCTAACATAATCCTAATCCATAAGAAAGGGGACACCAAAGACTTGAAAAATTATAGACCGATCAGCTTACTGTCAGTTGCCTAGAAACTATTTACTAAGGTAATCGCAAATAGAATCAGGAACACCTTAGACTTCTGTCAACCAAAGGACCAGGCAGGATTCCGTAAAGGCTACTCAACAATAGACCATATTAACACTATCAATCAGGTGATAAAGAAATGTACAGAATATAACCAACCCTTATATATAGCTTTCATTGATTACGAGAAAGCGCTTGATTCTTTCGAAACCTCAGCAGTCATGGAGGCATTACAGAATCAGGGTGTAGACGAGCTGTATGTAAGAATACTGAAAGATATCTATAGCGGCTCCACAGCCACCGTAGTCCTCCACAAAGAAAGCAACAAAATCCCTATAAAGAAAGGCGTCAGACAGGGAGATACGATATCTCCAATGCTATTCACAGCATGTTTACAGGAGGTATTCAGAGGCCTGGAGTGGGAAGAATTGGGGATAAAAGTTGATTGAGAATACCTTAGCAACTTGCGATTCGCTGATGATATTGCCTTGCTTAGTAACTCAGGAGACCAATTGCAATGCATGCTCACTGACCTGGAGAGGCAAAGCAGAAGAGTGCGTGTAAAAATTAATCTGCAGAAAATTAAAGTAATGTTTAACAGTCTCGGAAGAGAACAGTAGTTTACGATAGGTAGCGAGGCACTGGAATTGGTAAGGGAATACATTTACTTAGGGCACGTATAGTGACCGCGGATCCGGATCATGAGACTGGAATAGTCAGTAGAATAAGAATGGGCTGGGGTGCGTTTGGCAGGCATTCTCAGATCATGAACACCTGGTTGCCATTATCCCTCAAGAGAAAAGTGTATAACAGCTGTGTCTTACCAGTACTCATGTACGGGGCAGAAACCTGGAGGTTTACGAAAAGGGTTCTACTTAAATTGGGGACCACGCAACGAGCTATGGAAAGAAGAATGATGGGTGTAACGTTAAGGGATAAGAAAAAAGCAGATTGGGTGAGGGAACAAACGCGAGTTAATGACATCTTAGTTGAAATCAAGAAAAAGAAATGGGCATGGGCAGGACATGTAATGAGGAGGGAAGATAACCGATGGTCATTAAGGGTTACGGACTGGATTCCAAGGGAAGGGAAGCGTAGCAGGGGGCGGCAGAAAGTTAGGTGGGCGGATGAGATTAAGAAGTTTGCAGGGACGACATGGCCACAATCTGTACACGACTGGGGTAGTTGGAGAAGTGGCCTTTGCCCTGCGGTAGGCTTAAACAGGCGGCGGCGGCGGTGGCTGCTGCTTGCTGCTGCTGCTGCTGCTTACTGTTGCTGGTGCTGCTGCTGCTTGCTGCTGCTGCGGCTTGCTGCTTGTTGCTGCTGCTTGCTGCTGCTGCTGATGATGATGATGTGCAGGAACACTAGACGGTATCGCCCCGCGCTTCACCGTCGATCTTCGCGGTACACCTTGGCGCGCGCTGCGCACTCGTGTCGTGTTCTTGGGAGCTTACATACGATGCCCGTTTTTAGGATCTCTGTCGTGTTCACCTCAACCGTACGTGCGGCACCACTCGAGTGCACTGAAAACGGCACGAGTGGCGTCAGCTGAAGGTACCAACTGACTACGTCAGCTAAAGGCTACGATGCCTCGAGCATTTCGTTCTCTATGCCTCGAGTGTCTTGATAATATTTATCGCAATAAAACGCCGCACAAATGAGTTCTGCCCTGTAGGCGTGTTATATATTTAAAAGGATACCGAATAAAACTTTTGCCGCCGAGATTTTTAGGCCAAATGAAAGAATCGGTCGCAAGTTGGTTGACACAATCTTGTTTTCAGGCAGGAACTAGCGGAAAACAGTGAATTTCGTGCATTTTCGCAAAATACCACGTCTAGCGGCTGCGCCGTGAACCAGAGAAAGTGGCGTTTCTGTGCCGTTGTCTGTGCCGGATATCGGCGTGGCAGCCATCGCCACGAGACGTTCATTTGAGGGATCGCCAGCTGTTTGTGCGCAGGTGCGAGTAAGAGCAGGCGCTAGAGAGAAAATCTGGGGCCTTTTGCTCCTTGAATATATGACTCTGCCTACACTCTTAAGCAAAATTACACCCTTTTGCCACACAAAAATAATCGTCATCTGTCTTGTCCGCATTTCCTTTCTTTAACGCGGCGAGCCCGGTACTTTCCAGTAACAAACGGCATGCCCGTTATTAGCATGACATAGCATTCCCGACAGGAAAGTAGCGGGCGCGGCGTTTTCAAGAAAGCAAACGCAAGTAAGGCAGATGACGATTATTGTTGAGTGGCATAGATACACCCCAAAGGGTGTAACTTTGTCCAAGAGTGTAGGCACTACGGAGGAGATTTCTCCGTAGGCGTTTGCCCTAAGGCGTGCCGGCGATGCGGGCGGGGTCGTTTCTTTACGCTCGGACGCTGGCCGCCGGCGCCAGTAAAATAGGTGAAACAGCGGGCACTGACAGCCGATTTGGCGACCACTGTGTCGGAGAGACTGTCTCGCACCTGCGGCGCTCGTGCTAACTCAACCGTGGGGGATCATAACTTTCTCGCACCTTAATTACGGCAATGTACCTTGTAAATAACATCACAGATGTTTCTGTGGGAGCAGTAGCGACCGTAGTGGAGCCTGGGCCGCGTATATTGGAAATATAGAAGGCAGAGCGCCTTAGCAAACCGCGGTTGAACGCAAGTGGGTGAAAGGACGCCGGTGACGATGACTGACTCAGCACCAGCGCCGCAGGCGCGAGAAAGTCGTTCCGACGTACCTTCAGAGGCGAAGTTCTGACTGATGTTGCAGAAGTCGCGGGGTGCCGTAGTGCTGAACTCAGCGTCACAGGTTGGCGGCTGGGCGTAATTATATTTACTCGATCGTGTTTTTTTTACTAATTGTAACAACGTGTCATTATTTCGCATTATTGGCGGCGACTCCAAAACACCAAAGCGGCACCAAAGCTGACACCAAAGCTAGAAACCGGACTGGTCCGTGGGTTGGGGCCGCAGTGGCCTACGCGTGCCAGGGGTGTGTAAGATCGGCTGTCCACTATCGCGGAAGGCCAATTTTTTATGCGAACATTCTCTGGCACGCTTCGGCCTCCGCGGCCTGTTACGTTTCGCCTCCAACGTGCGGTATAGCCGGCGCGGATGCAAAGGACGCCGGGGCTTCGTTCAAAGCGGTGGACATTTTGGCCAGTTCAGCGCTGCCGCAACGCTTCCCGCCAAGCGCGTCCAGGCATGTTTCAATGCCACGTGTCTTCGTGTGTGTGTGTGAGTGTGTGTGCATGTTGGCGCCCACGCTTGTCAAAGCGCGGCAGCCGGGGAGAGGAGCTCCCCAACTGTGAAGCGAGGAGGTCTGATCGGCGCTGGGCCGGCGGATGCGTCACTTCTTGTCACATCGTGTCCGGGCGCCGCCATCACGTGCGCATCTTCCGAGCCGTTTCTTCTTGCCCTCGACTCCGAGAGTATAAAAGCAGCTTCCCCCGGACGCCAAGAGAGAGGCTTCGAATTCTTCCATCGAGTAACGTGCTCTCCCGTCTCTCCACTTCGGTCGGCCTGACCGGTCGCTCTTTTGCGATGCTATAATAAACAAGTTGTTCTGTTAGCAGTCGACTCATCCTTTGCCAGGACCTTCGGATGCTTCCAGCTATGCGCCAGGTCGCCAGGCCAACGCTACCCATGGGGCTTGCGACCCAGATGCAACAGGCCCCAACCCACGGGCCGCCATGCTGCCAGCTTTAACACTCCCGCTACCCCTTGGGTGGCCTGAATATCCTGCGCCGCCTGCCTTATTATAATCTCAGGTGCTCTCCTGAGGCATCCGTTTGCCGGTTACATGTGCCCTCCTCGAGCAGTGCTTGTAAATAATGCAATCTATCGTCGCGACTAAGAAATCGACCCGCGACTTATACAACACCAGTCAGAACCTTGCCCCCCGTGCCCACTGTCTCACCGCGCGGGCAGCGAGCGTCCGAGCGTAAACAAACTCGACCCCACTCCGCAATGCTGGCACGCCTAGGAACAAACGCCTACAACACGAGCTAAGAAACCTCCTCCATAGTGCCTAGGCAGAGTCATGTATTCAAGAAGCAAAAGACCCCAAATTTTCTCTCTCGCGCCCGCTCTTACTCGCGCCTGCGCACAAATGACTGGCGATCCCTCAAATGAACGTCTCGTGCCATTGCCCGCGTCTCTCCACTCGCTATAGGACGGCACCGGGCGGCAGCAAACGACGTCTGAACAGCGGAGTTGATCTCGGCCGCATACTTGTTTTAGCAAGTGGAGCTTGTGCCGAAGTCTTAAAAATCGCCATTTGTGTTGTGTGCTGCTTCGCAATGTGATCAATGAAGCACCTGGGCACAACGCGGGAAAATGCCTCTACGCTGCTGTGCGCAAGGGTGTGGGATAAGTATCGTCGGGCGAGACAAGCCGTGTCATACCTTTCCGGCAGAGCCGAAGCTTCCAAAGACATGGATTCGCGCTGCGCGCTCATCTCAGCCCTCATGGGCACCGTCAAAGCGTGGCTTTCTGTGCTCCGGACACTTCGAGCACAGTGACTGTCAGACTTTGCTGCAGAGTTGCGGCGTGTCAGCGATAGGGCAGCGCCCCTCCATTTTCTCCAGAAACCGGAAGGAAGAAAAAAAACGCAGGAAGTGCAGGTGCATTCCAGGAGACAAAACGAGTTATGCTTTTTAGTTCTTTATTGCACAGCGAAAAAAATGAAGACGAGATTGGCGGGCGATGAGGAAATGCATCGTACCGTCTTCCTACCGCTGCTCTCTCGGGCGGCGTTCACTATGTCATCATAGTAGCAGGGTTCTCGAATACTTTCCCTCCGGTCATGAAAATGATGATGATAAAAACATTCGTTATTGACAGGTAAAGGCAAATTGAGAAGGGGCCCATAGGGGGTCCGGGGCTCTAGTGACGTCTTCGGCGATGACCCATGCCCGTTGGATGAGTGCCCGGTGGACCTCGGAAGTGCCGTCGCGAAGGACGCCTTCCCACTGCTCTGTAGTGCGATATGCAAGAAGAATACAGGGAAGGGATGGTGGTCGTGAAACTTCCGCGTAACGCTATGGGAGAGCTTCATATAGCGTCCGCAGTGGACGCACCACAGAGCTGTCGCAAGTAAAAGGTGGACTGGAGCAGACGCCGAACGGACGCCAAAGGCGTTCTGTGCGCACGCGCAAAGGTGGACTGCCTGTATCGGCGCGTGAATGTTGCGGACACAACGTGCATATCGCCGCGCTATTTCTGTACAGCGTTCAGAAACATCCCCAGTGCGAACAATTTCGAAACAACTACAACGCCTTGCTTCACTTCCGGCTTCAACGGCGTTCGAAACAGCGGCTTAATTAATTATTCGAATTGTACACTTGCACTACTCAACGTTACAAACCGAGTACAGGGCAAGTTCGCGTCGCACTTTATTTCACCACTCTTGCAGTCGCTTTCACTCGCACCGCGCATGGTGGCGCACTGAGAGGCGGACGTCGGACAAGCAAGCGCCGGCTGCCCACCTCTGTTGCTGCTGTTGCTGTAATCCGGCACACATGACGTCACCGCATACCCGCGTGTAGCCGCCGTGCGCTCCCAATAGCCCAAAAACAAAGCCACCCGTTAAAAAATAGGAGAGATAAACACTGCGTATAGGAACAGTGACGTCTCCCGAGTCGAATTTCGATGCCTGCCACATTTTTCAAGCGAAGCTTGTATTGGCTCGCAAGTGGCATTGTCGTGGTCACGCAAAAACCCAGTTGCTCCCAGAGCAGAGCATCTGCAGGAAAGGGCGGTTTGATGAGTTGGCAGCTGCGCCGGCGCCGGAGCGTGAATCATTAGCAAGGATTCCAGCTGCATAGGCGCGCGCTCACGCCACGCGCGCAACCAATCAGAGCCGTTTCGCTTCCGCCGGGAAGGGAAAGGGCAGGAAAAGGTGTCGCGCGCACTGCGCCGCCTTTGTTTCCGTTCACTTCGGTCTCGGAAAACAGACGGGACTGCCCCGAGGAGTGGACAGCGTTTGAAGAGTGGCGGCGAGAACTCACCCGTAAAATGGCTCACCGTCGGCGCACCAATGCGACCGTTAGAGCCGCCCGAGCCTAGACGATCCGACAGCAACGAGAAGAAGCTCCCAAGCTGAGGGAGCGGGAGGCCTAAGCAATCCGGCCCCGTTACAGCCGTGATGAAGGTCAGGTTCACGGAGGACAAGCTTCGCTTACCCCCATTTTCCGGTAGGGGAACGGTTGGTAATTTCTTTCGTATTTTTGTATATCAAGACATAAACACATCAAACCATGAATGTTACCGTGGCTTTTAATTCGGAGAAGCATGCCAGTGCCGACCACAGCATCTAAACCTTCGGATGTAACATAAACATCGCGCGAAATTACGTGCGTCTAACAGACGTGCAGCGGTGAACGCGCATGTTCGGGTACGAAAGCGGGCTAATGAAGCAAGGAAAGCTACTTGCTATAAGACGGCAGAAATAGTTCGGTTCATTAAAGGAACAATGCGCTTGAATGTATATATTCGTTGCAGCGAGAATACTTAAATTGCGTTTGTTGTTTCGTTGCGTAACTCCGTAAATAGCAGAGCCAACTACCGGCACATCTGCAGGGGTAGTACACATTCATATACGTATGCGCCGACTTTACATATGCGTGCTATCCTGTGTTGAGGGATGTCGGGCGATGGCAAGGTTTCCTCAAAACGAAAGGATGCGGGACACATCGAAAAAGACTGATAGTCTTATAATGAAACTTGGCAGATAATTAAGGCCAAAGTTCTGAAATTTTCTTTGCCTTAGTAAGGAAGCCTTCATTGCGGTTATGCCGCCTTAGGTCAACTCTGAAAGCTTCCTTTTTGAGACATCTTTAGAAAAGACTTCCTTGGCGCTCCTTTACCTTAAGACAGCCCCGAAGCTACCTTCATGCTTCCTTTCCTCGCTTTTTCTTTTTTTTGCACTAAGTGTGCCTCTCGACAATGCCTTTCCTCGCTGCTTTCACTGAACGAGGGCTTCTTGGCAATGCTTGCTCACGTGATGCTGTCTGCGCACGCGCAAATACTTTCCGGTGGCCAGCTGGCCGGCAAGAAGACTATCGCTTTCACTCAGACCGGAAGGTTGGTGTTTTACAAAATTTCTGTTGATATTTTGTAGCAGTTACAAAGACAAAACTTCCTTCATTAATCATTTCACTTGTAACGCGTGCCTTTATACATAATGAGACTATTATTGCAATACAGGGTCAAACTGAGATTTTCCAGAAATTTGAGTTCCTGCGGCAGTAACAGTTTTTGAACCAACGCGTCAATAGAGAACTAGCGCTGGCAGGTGGCATGCCTAAAGCTGACACGTGGCGCCGCCAAACGAGTTGGCTGAAGAACCCGTAGTAGGACAGTGCTACTGGGCTACGTTGAAACGCACGCGGAACATCCCGCGATATGACAGCGACTGTTTCTGCTTTTTATCCGTATGTGTTTTGTCTGCAATATATGCAGGACTGAACGTCGAGTTTACGAGCAATGTCGAAGGCAACAGATTGGGAGCTGCCACTCGGGAGCAGACTGGCGTAGCGAAAGAGTTGTAACACCGAAGTATGCAAGCTCTTATGCTCAGCCCCACAGCACGGTGTACTAGGGTCGAGCTAGTCGAGGCTACTGGTGCTGGATCAGCTGTTGGTAATTCTTCCCACCCCACGTCCTGCTGGGCAAGGGGCGGGCAAGGCAGCTCCGAACAAGCTGTCACTGGTTTCTCGTGCCGAACGCACATTTCTTCCGCGAGGTCCGTTGGGTCAGCTTGATCAGGCCCCTGGGGAATCGCACATTAAAATGTCGCAGACACAATAAAAAATATACGTAATACATTTCCTCGACTTGTAGATATGCAGATTTACACATGTTTAGCTTACGTCATTGCCTGCTGTGTCGAGGCATTGCAGCGGCATGGCCTGCCGTTACTAACCTAAAAAACAAAAGAAGCAACAAAATGTTCATATCAGCAAACAAGGTGCAGCCACATATTCCAAACTTGCGTGCTGTTCCTGTGTTTGTGGGTCTAGCTGTGTGTCAGGGTTTTAGACAAGCTCTGCACAACCACTGAATGCTCCCGACAACTCGCCAGACTGCACCCGCGCACTCCATCCGCAGAAATCAAGAGTTATCTGAAGTTAATGTCATTCGATAACAAAGCAAATGTTTTGTGACAGAACTGTAAGAAATGGAGCGTATAAGCACGATGCGAATGATCAAGTAGCACGTTTCAAAGAGCGGGACGAGTTTAGAAAGAAAAATAAGAGCACTATCACAAGTGCGCACTTGTAATTTTTAACATCATCATATGAACGTCGACTGCACGGCGTGTCAACGGCCTTGCAACGCCGAGGGGGGGGGGGGGATCGACCGCAGTATGCGCGGGTGCGCAAGACGATTTCAAGTTAGAACGTATTCCGCTGCGTTGTTGGCTCCACCGCTATACAAGCCCGCTGACACACCGTGCGATCGACGCTCGCGCGATATTGTTAAAAAAAAATCAGCAAAGGTGTCCGTCTTTTTAACCACTAGCAAGAAGTACATCGAAAGCAACAGAAGTGCAGAGTTTATGAATGTAAATGAAGCAGAATTGCTATACGTGGAAGCAATTAACAATTATGTTAGTTTCACAATAGTGCTTACTGCCGATACATTATTGTCTTTTAATATCTTCATTTACTTATATCTCTATCTTATCATTTATGTAATTGTACCGATTTAGCTGCTGTTTCTTTCCACTGTAACTTTTTTGTTAACCATGAACAAGAGGTCCCAATACACTTTTTACTGTGGTACCTGCTTCTGTATACCTATATCTGCAAAGTATTTTCATGTAATAATAAAAATTGATTGATTGATTGATTGATTGAAGTGCAAAGAAATAAGCCTGCATCTGACGCAATGTTACATATAATACATTTTCGCCACCGCACAGAGCGTGTAGCTCGTAGTTAATGGCTCCGCATAAGGGAAACTTGCCCGTTGCATCTGTCCCTGTGGAAGCCCAGGGAATCGGACGGAAAGATCGATTGCACGCAAGGCCGTGGCGCATGATGTCGCTCTTCCATTTCCAACGAAATACTGGCGGGCGTTAGCTTACGCATGCTACTAACAGGAGACGCACGTCACGGCAGAATAAATTACTGTGCGCACGGAAAAGCATGGGCATGTTTTCGACTCACCGCACTCGTTTGACCACCTAGATCCAGCGTTGCCGCCGCTCTTTTTCGTGAGGCCTCGGCGGGAATGAATATTGAAACGTGTACTTATATTTAACGGTTAACCACGTTTCGCCGCCTAACAAATGTTATCGCACAGCGCGGGACGCGTCTGCATGTATCCCAGGTTTCTGGAAAGTTATCGATGCTTCTATCCGCTGTCTGTTGTCGCCGAACCTTCTGTTATCTGATTTCATCGCGTGACTC